>NW_015150520.1:1507345-1516041 GCF_000732505.1 Cyprinodon variegatus | reverse complement strand
CAGTGAAATAGCTCACGTTTTTATACACGCAAACCTTTGATAGATCCGGCCCCCTGTCCTTTATTTCAGTTTGCTGATGGTTATTGGATTTTGTAACCTGTCGGCTGCCATATGCAGGCCTAAGGAGCCATTTTCTGAGGGTCTTGCAATTTTACCCAGAGTGGCAGTCTGTGGTGTTTGAACTGGGTATTTACAGCCTTCTTCAGAAAGCAAGCACTCTGCTCTGACCACTCTCTCTAGTCAGAGTTCTAGGAAAAATTCAGCACTTTTTTTTTGCCACAGTGGCCCTCATACTTTTATGTATTTACGTATATATGCCTTTGCTATGCTCAAATGAATTTAGTAACTAAAAACCCTGTATCAATTGTTTTAAACGAATCACTTTTTAAAGTGTGATTGGCTAACAACAGCTAATATGTGTGAAGTAATACAGAGCAATAAAAAAGATTTAATCACATTTATAATGTATATTTTAAATATTTGTTGCATACTGTTTTTACTTAAAGAAGGTCCTTTCCAAAATTGAATAGCAGCCTACATCTTAATCAAATTACAAATTAATACAAATATATGAATACATATAGGATGTATCAGCCCACTTAATTAGTTTACATACCATATACATAGTTAATTTTGAATTTCATAGTTAGACATAGTGATTGTATTTGCTGTCATTTGAGAATCCTGTTGGCATTGTTAGCTGTTAGTTTTCTCTATTTTTAGTTTTTCCTTTCCTGTTCCTTAATATTCCTGTTAGTTCTGAATATTCCAAATAAAATATTCTGATAAAAATATTATCTCAATCAAGAAAATATCAATTTTATTTTGAAATATGAAAGATTATGAAGATTTCCTTCATATTTTCGCTGCTATGCATGGGTGCCAGTACAATGCAAAAAGTAGAAAACTTCCACATCATGTGGCAAACTTTAAAACACAGAGACTAGTCTAGAATAATCTTCTACATCCCACTCTACTTCCACATTTTATCATATGTCTACAGACAGGTGGCTAATAATGTCCTATTAAGCTTTTTCTAATATACCAAAATGTATCAGCAGTGAAAGGCAGCTGCTAAGTAAAGCGGAAATTGAATGTTCTGCTCATCATTCAATGTTTTTTTTTTCCATATTGGATATCATATGGCTTATCAAATAATTCCTTTTATGAATTCAATATTCATGTTTAGAAGCCAGCAAAATGTGTCTCATTTCCTCACATACATATAAGCATTAAAATTCCTCATAATTCAGGAAAGCATTAATAATGTGATTTTAATATAATATTTGAAGACATGCTGAGAAGAAAATGTATTTTCTTCTGCCTTGGGAGAGTGAATGTTCTTCTCCCCGTTTAATTTTTGTTGCTGTTTGCGAGGATTTCCAATAAATGCAGCTTATTGAGATTTATCAAGCTTATAAGGCTTCTGAGTTCTTCAACCCTTTACTATGGTCTGGCTGATCAACTAACCCTTACTGTCTTGCCTATCTTCTGACAAGCTTGAATGGGACAAAATGCTGAGCAAAATGTTAAGTCCAAGCTAACAAAAGGAACGAATAAAGAGATCTATTTAGGTTTTGTCACTATGGGAAAATGGGAAAGTGTAGAATAGGCTCAGTTCTTGCCGTTGAGGTGAAGAAAGGGGCTTTGTAGTTACAGTCATTTGGAATGCCTTTAATTAGGCACTTAGACAATAAATAAATGAACTTTCTGAAATCATTGTTGCCTTAAACTAAGAACAGGGAAATGCTCCTAGGGCTATCCAGCAGAATCAAAACGAGTTTACTTTTTTTAAATTCAAATGGTAATTTTAAAAGGACTTTATTTCAAAAGAACAGGGATAGTCACTTACATTAACAAAGAAAAAAAAAATTTCTTATCTAGCAACATCTCAAGTACTACTTGTTATTGATGCACTTTGCTAAAATGGATAAAGTGAAGTAGTTGTAAATTACATTTTCTTATTGTTTCCTAGGTGACAGAGACGCGAACAGGCCCTCTTGGGTGTAGTAACTATGACAACCTTGACTCCGTCAGTTCAGTCCTTGTTCAGAGTCCTGAAAATAAAGTCCAGCTGCAAGGTTTGTAAAATGTTCCTTTGTTTTTTTTTTTTTTTTTTATTCAAAGATCCACCATTCCTTTGCCAACTTTCATTAAATAAAGAAAAAAACAAGAAATATATGTTTGGCGTACAAATTTACTGATTTATAGATTTTATTACTTAAGTTATCAGCTCAGCCGGCACTTTATGGCCCCCACACTTTTACTGTCATTCCCTACGTGCACATTTTCATTGCTGTATTAAACCTGGCTTGATTTTACAGGCTTGCAAGTGATCCTACCCGACTACCTAAGAGAAAGTTTTGTGAGAGCTGCTCTCAGTTACATAGCCTGCAATGGAGAGGGTGAGTTTGTCTGCAAGCACAACGATTGCTGGTGCAGCTGTAATCCCAAGTTTCCAGAGTGCAACTGCCCATATATGGACATCCAAGCCATGGAGGAGAGCCTGGAAAGAATTACAGAGACATGGGAGTTGCTTTATAAAGAATTTGAAGAATCAGGTGAGGAAGTTATTATTTATTCCCCTGAACTTCTATGCCCTGTTATAACTGCAGGAAATAAGACTTTTAAATATTATTCCTTTATATGAGAGGAGATGGGAATGAATTCAGTTCTTTTCTCTGCACTATTAAACCTGATTGAAAATCCTACTCTTAGATTGCGTCCTACACTTTGATTTACAGTTAAACAATAATATCTGAGTAAGAGTATTGGATTCCGGTATGCTATCTGCATATAGAAAATTAGAAATATGACATAGATCGAATAGAATAGTATAAAAGCAGAAAAAAAAGAAACAACTTTCAGCTCCAGCAGTTTACAGTAAGTCTAGAGAAGATTAATCAGCTATAAAACCATTTTATTGCTGGCCCAGCTTTTCCAATCACCGGAGAAACAGAGGTTGAATAGAAGCTCTTAGGACAATGTTTAGTTATTATTGCTGTGCTCAGTCACCCTGCCTTGGCCATTATTACTCAGGTGAAATCAAAATTGATGTCTTTTTATCCACATTTGCATTATTCTGAAATATCACTCACAGCAATTACCTTCAGACTTTATGTTTTAATTGCTGGCTGTAAAGTGAGGGCACAAAATGTGTCCAGAACGTAGACAAGTAAAAGTGTCGTAAATGCGTCCTTCAGCAAAAGGTCTAACACTGCAGTGCTTTATCGACAAAAAATGCAAATAAGTCCATTCACTAATAAAAGATAATGGTTAAGGCGAAGGAATATATCGAGTGTCCAAAATATAACATTAATATAAGAAAATCGGTAGCTGTCCAAAATGTACCAGTTTCACCACCCATATGGGTATGTGTTGCATGTTGTTCTTTGTCTCTAAGTTTTTTCCTGAGCTAAAAATTAAGGATTTGTATATTTTTATTAAAAAAGACAAATGTATAACATAAAACAACTTTAACATAAAAGAATAACCATTTTTGTACTATAAAGGTACAACATGGTATCGCTTTAGTGTTTAAAATTATAACACATATTTTGTTGAAAAGATGTGTTGTTGCCTGAGTTTACTGCATTTCCAAAATATTTATTTAAACAATATTTTGCAAGATCTATTAAACTGGATTCAAAATCCTTATCTGCCTCATTTTGAATGACATTCTGGGGATTTCTCCAAATATGGGTATTATGGAAAACAAATAATTGGATTTAAGGACTAAAATAAGATTTTATATTGTTTCTCAAAATAGAGAGAAATCTTAGCCTGAATTAAAAACAAGCCTTTGCTTGTAAAACAAAGATAGCGCAGCCAGTATTTTTTCTTAGCATACTGAATGCATGCTGTCTATTGTGTCAGAAGTAATTCTTGAAATTTATGAAAGAGTGTGCTACATGGACAAAACTGGTGCTAAAACTAAGTGATGTAAACAAGCTGTAAGCATGAGTGCTGCCAAGCTTTACAGGCTCTACTCCTGTGGGAGAGATATATAAGCAAGAAGTGTTTCAAACAAAGATGAAAATAATTTCCACTCTGTTAATATAAACACTATCTTATGACTTTAGTCTGTTGACAATTTTTCTGTGTTCTTCTGTAATTATTTTCACAAACTTTCAGCATTTAATTTGTATACACCATACTTCCCTTTTTATATATCTGGGGAATTTGGAAATTCCAATTAGAAGGTTCATGAGTATTTCCCATAATATAGGTCCTCATTATGTGATGTCAAATGCTGAAAGAACATAGTAAATTACACTCTTTAATAAGCGTTTGGTCATCTAAAATATTCTCAGTAAATGATAAACCCTTCTGTTTTCAAAATGTACTTCCTAAATTTACCTCTGGTGTTTCTACTATTCATTCTATATATTTCAATACTATTTTTCCCTTTACATCTGAGTCAAACCCTTTTTTGTTGTGCTGGAAACTGTTTTTATGGGCATAAACATTAAAATGATGCTGACCCTGATGGTTGTTGTTGCAGATGAATTTAAAGCCTTCTACACAAGGCTTCCCCAGAGCTACTTCCTGAATGTATCAGCTATTCAACACTTGTGGTCCTTGGACAGCCTGTTTCAGTGGCGATATGAGCAGCTTGAGAACAGCATGCGGGTCCTCTCCAGAAGAGCCAAGAGAGTGATTTTCAAGCTCTTCAGTCTTAGCAAAAGATGTCACAGACAACCTCGAGTTCGGATACCTAGGGAGCGGTGAGAACACATTCCTATTCTTCCCTTATACCTGAAGATATTTTACTAATACTCCATCATTAATCATAATATCATAACTATGATACTTCCAATGCTTTGACTATGTTAGTCTTATCTAATTTAGACTGTATATAGAAAGATTTACTTTGGCTTTTTATATGACTATTTTTTTCCCTCTAGCTTTCTATTTTGACACAAAGGTTTTAAGCCTTTTTTTCATTCCCTACAGAACAAAAAGTCAATGCTTACTGATCTGTTTTTAAGAGCTAGTTTATTTCTTTAGAAGTAAGCTGGCTGCTGTTAGTGAGGTGCAGTTTACACATTTTGTTCGTACTCTGCAAAGTAAGTGTAAACATATCAAATTACAGTTGGTTGTGTTTTTTTCCTAAGGATTTTCTAGTGGAGCTTGTCAAAATTTCTGGTCTTATTCTAAAATTTTATTTTCTAAATGGCTAAAAATTACAAATTTGAAAGTTTTTAGATTACCATAAATGGTTTTTCTGGGGGAGCAAGTTGACAACAGTTAGCCTGGCCAGACGTATACAAGGCGTATAAGTCTGGTAAAAAGTTGGCAGAGCTTGACTTCAAAGATGGGATTAACTGGGTCATTAGGTTAGAATAGATCAGATAACAATGGATATGAGGCAAACATTCCAAGCAACACACTATGTTCTTGTAGTTTTGTATCAAATGTATCTTTTTTTAAAAGACAAGATACTAAAGCTGTCTGTTGTTGAGCTTTTAAAGTTAGACCAATCTCCCTTAGGACATCAGAAAGGGCACCAATTAAAGCCCACCTACTGGGCTTTAATTGGTGCAGCCAGATCTGGCCGTAGTCAACAGCAATTGACTAGACTGAATTAGGCTCTATGTAATCATTCTGGCAGGCCAGGCTAGAAAGCAAGAGTAAAAAAAAAAAGGGGGTTTTAATTGAACCCCAAAATTGAAATTAGAAAATGCTGAGCTCATAAAAGGTGATCATAGAAAAAAAAATGATCTCAAGAAGAACTTATGACACATTCTAAATATCTCCATTATAATTTGGAAGTTTAGGAAAATGTGATGATTTCAAACAGATTGATCTAGATAATTTGAATTTTAGGCTTTAGGGTTGTCTTTGTATATTCTGTTATATTGTGATTCAGTACATCGAAGGTTCTGTTCATTTAGGTTAGTTAAATCTTCTAAATCTAACAATTACCAGGTCTTACATCTTTAACCAAAACTATTCCCTTACTCACCAATCTGCCATGAAAGTTGACTTATTGTTAAAAATTATTTGTAAATATTTTACAAGGGAATTTTATGTCTATTAAATTACATGGCACAGGAGCTTGATTGTCTCCATATTTCTATTTTTTTTACTTAAAACATCACATGTAGCAATACATTGTGGGAAATGCACTTCACAGAAGTTTGCTTAGATGTGTCCTAAGCACACCTCTATAAAATAACTAACTGATGCCAGGATGGCATTACCCTCGCCTTTATATGGCAGATGTTAAACTGTAGTGACAAAATACAGTATGCATGAGTGGGAATGCACAAAAAATTACAGCGAACCATGTTTTTAGATGCTAATGCTAACCAAATGCAGTGGAATGAATCACAGAAATTAACCTGAAAGCTAGCTTACAGTATAAATAGCTTATTTTTTAGAATATAATTGAAAATCTGGAGAAATTGTGGTGTTTACAGAACAAAGGTTATAGTAGAAATTGTCACACAATGTTTATCTTAGAAAAATGTATAGAAATAACAGATAGGAAAATAAAAAATATAATACTCTGTTTCTGGAGAATAAAAAAAATCAATAGCTCTAGATTTTTTTTTTTACAGAAATGGATATATGAGAAATAGCAGCAACACCAGAGATGTGCAACAAAAAATGCAATGACAGCAACATGTTATTTAACTGACTAAGACAGAAACTATGCAACTGTGTTGTAAGCTCATGAAATTGCTTTTAAACATATCTAATTTTTGTTATTCGTTAACTTATATTATTAATTCATCGAATGATCACAGGAAATGCCACACCCTAATTAAGAAATGTGTCTGCTTGCTGCTGAACATGACCAATAGGGGTGATGTCACATCATGTTTTAACACAAGATCCTAACCTCTAAAATAAAAGCATATGACACATATCCGAACACTCAGCAGAGATATAAAATTGAAGTGTTCAAGGGCAGAAGTGAAGATATTGGAACTGGGCCCCAGGTGTGCGCAGCCCTGGCCAACATCTTTTGTTAGGCAACCACAATGGATCACAGCAGGTAAGTATTGGTAAAAGAAACAAGAATTAATCATAAGCACAAATGATGTATCTATCACCATAGTAACATTTTTCCTAGAGCTAAATTGGTCTGGAGCAGGTTTTCCTCAATAAACTCAGTATCCCCTGTCTCCACCCTCCTTAAAGCCAATCACACCCTTTAATTTCCGAATTTAAAGCCACAACCAAAGATTCCTGGGAAATTTTCCAATAACACCTGTTTTTTGTCTGTGACTGTAGGTAATTGTTTACTAATTGCTCAAAGAAAATAAAGGGAACACTCAAATACCACATCCTATGGAATGTGCTGACAAAAAAAACACAAAAATTCATCAATGGAAATCAAATGTGATGTAAATTACTTAAAATTGATCAAAATGATTCCTCCACGAGGACACACAAAGGAGCTTGTAAAAATGCACAGGCATTGTACAAGAGAGCGTGTACAATGCCTGGACATGCTCCTGATAAGTTGGTGGATGGTCTAAAGTAATTGTATCAATAAAATTCTTCTAATTGTCTTTTTCTTTCCGTGTGAGTTTTTCCGATTGAAGTATGAAGTAACTCTGTAAAACTAGAAAAGCATATTTCTTTTCATTAAATGAGATTAATAATAATACTAGATTTATTTTTTAATACAGCTGCCAAACTGACAGACATACTGTATCGCTATTTCAGGTGTCCTTTCCCCCAGCTCTTAGCATTTATGACTTTATGGGATTCTTTAAAAAAAGGATTGATTTGTAATGACCCGAAAACAGAAGACCCAGATACAACAAGAGACGTTTTAAACAGTTTATTAGAATATGAAACTGCCATAGGTTGGGAGGGACTAACCAAAGTCAGCGTACAGAACTTCTGGAAAGAGATAGGACAGTTGAGTGACCAGACAGAAACAAAGGGAAATGTTTCTAATGTTGAATTCTTGATCACTAACCTTCTCGTTTCTTGAAGATGCCGGTTGGCGTGTGACGTCACTGGTGAACCTGATTTGAAAGAATTCTTCTTTGACAGTTAATTGTCGAAGATTAGAGAAAGACAGACTGTTAGATTCAGACTCAGTGGGAAATTGGAGTTGTTAATCTTGAAGGAGAGGATTTGTTGCCACTCACGTTTCCAGAGAAGAAGAGACACTTAGATTCCAGTCTGTGTGTTGGTCTTCCAGAGTTTTTTTGATTCGATGGAGGGCGGAATAGGGTTTACCCAGAACTCGAACGGAGTGGAATGATGCAGCCGCTGGTTGCAACTCAGTTTTCCTGTAGTACTTGAACGGGTCATGGTGAAGATGATTTCCTTACTCAGAGAGTGATCTCAGCGTGCTCAAAGGTGGCTGGATCCAAATCTCCTGTTTGGAATCCGTCGCTCAGTGTAAGACTCAGTTGATCCCACTTGGGTGAAGGCGGTCCGAAAAGGTCCAGTTTGCAGGAAGGCTTCCTGCCGAAAGGCAAAGAAAAAACAGAGTTGAGTCTCAGGAAGAAAAAAGCGCTCAGTAAAACTCAATGTGATCTCAGCTTGGCTAGGGGACAAAAACTCAAAAAAGCAAAACTCAGATTAGTCTCAGTATAAACAAGGCTTGGCTAGAGTACCCCAAACTGGCAAACACTGTGGCATCGAAGTAGAGGCAACCAGCAGCTTAAAGGGATAGTTCGGTATTTTTGACATGAATCTGTATGGCATCCCCATCACCAGCG
>NW_015150520.1:1504344-1506608 GCF_000732505.1 Cyprinodon variegatus | reverse complement strand
CGCTGGTGATGGGGATGCCATACAGATTCATGTCAAAAATACCGAACTATCGCTTTAAGAGCAGTCCCGTGATGAGGCAACAGCTTGCAGGTGTGTGAGGAGGCGAACCGGAGCCAGGCGCCTCCTGGTGGTGGAAGGGAGAAACACAAAAGACAAGACAAACAGACAAACACAAAAACTGGGATCCTGACAAAACTGTTTTTGGCCTGTTTTAATCTAGTTGATCTTTTGGAGTTAGCAAAATTATCTTCTTCACCCAAGCCTTAAACTTGTATGTTGGATACAGTTCCAACCATGTTAATTAAGGATGTGTTCCATCCAACTTCTACTTCCAATTTAGATATAATCAATCTAATCCTATTACAGTAATATGTTTCTAAGGCTGGTATGGTAGCATTATTTAAACCTTTACTTAAGAAATCTTCTGTCGATCTGTTGACTACTGTAATGATGTTTTTGAATAGTTTCAGACAGATTTTAAAGCTAATCAACACACGTAAACAATGTTGAGTGTCTCTAATGATATTCTCATGGCCTCCGACAATGGGCTGGTATCCCCACTTGTCCGGTTATATGTCCTGGCTGCATTTGCTACAATGGATCACAATATTCTCGTAGAAAGACTTAAATAATCAGCAGGAATAAAGGGAACAGCACAGGACTGGTTTAAATCATATTTGTCTGACAGACAACTTTAAGTGAGGGAATTCACCTCCAAACATGATGTGTATAATGGCATCCAAAGAGTTAAATTTTGGTCTCATCTGACTAGACTATTCTCCCATGATTTCACAGGGTTGTCTAAATGTTGTGCAGCCCACTTAAAATGAGCTTCAACATGCTTTTCCTTCAGCAATGGAGTCTTGCGTGGTTAGTGTGCATATAGACCATGGTAATTGAGTAAATTACTTATTGTTTTATTTGAAACAATTGTACCTGCTAATTCCAGGTCTTTCTGAAGTTCTCAACAAGTGGTCTTTTGCTCTTGGGCGACTCTTGTGGTAATTTTTTTCAGTCCTCTGTCAGAAATATTGTGAGGAGCTGCCAGAATGGCCCAGCCTGTAACCTGCCTTGAATCCATTAGAAAATAAAGATTAGAGTTCATAGAAGGGGCCCACGAAACCATCAAGATTTGAAGACTGTTGGTGTGGAAGAGTGGACCAAACTCACACATGAGCAATGAATGCAACTAATTTCTCCATAAATGAGGTATTTTGAAGCTGCCATTGCTAACAAAGGCTTTTGTACCAAGTGTTAAAAACATTGTATGTGTTCAATACTTTTTCCTATGTCATTTCACTTTAATACACATAACATAATTCCTCCAACCATGGAAGTTAGAAAGGTCCAGAACTTTTAAAGCTAGTACTGAGTTGTGAAGATTAAGTGATCCAACAGGGAAACCTGACATTTACACAAGGAAGAGCAGAGTATGCTCTTGAGGTGTCTAAGAAAGTACAATTAAAAATCTCAGGAGACAAAATGGGCTTGACTGTACAACATATGTTGACAATCAGGCAGAGAGAGGTTCTCTTCCTGCTCTTTAAATACACAGCAAGCCAGAAAACTTGTAACAGGTGTGTCTTACTGCAGCTCAGACTGAGGCCCGAACCATGAATCAAACTCAAACCTAGCAGGATTACTCCCATCCTATCCAGTCTCTCATAAGTAATTGTCAGCGGAATTCAAAGGACCTTCACAATCACAATTTGTGCTCGGAATTATTTTATATATTAATTATACAACAAACAAGTGAATACCAGGGTATAGGGACATTATACAGAAGAAGAAAAAAATACATACTAGTAAAAGTTTGTTATGTCAAAAAGGAGGAGAAAATAATAAACAAATAAACGGAAAAAATATTTCATATGTTAAGGAAAAATTTTGATCTCTGCTTTTTGGTTTTCAAGTTTTTTTATTGTGACATTGTTTTGTTTAAGTTATTTTTCCCTCTGAATAAGATTGTGTCTTTAATGTAGGGGCACCTCATTGGTTCCTGAACAGCTTTCTACAACAATAGCCTTGCTAAGAATGAATCCAGCTTCATGGTACCGGAAAGTAAGGATTAAACCTGAAGTTGTCTCACTTAGGCCTGGCATACACTGTACGATACGTTTCAATCATTGTACTCAGCTACAGCTTAAACTGTACGATAAAACCACAGTGTTTAAAAGTTCACAGCTCATGATATATGTTCTTACCAGTGTTGGGCAAGCTACTTGTCCAGTGTAGTGAGCTAAGCTATCAGTTACTCAACAATA
>NW_015150520.1:1495365-1502704 GCF_000732505.1 Cyprinodon variegatus | reverse complement strand
TAGTTAAACTAATAGCTTCGCTACATGTAGCGGCGCTACTGCCCATCACTGGTTCTTACACTGTATGGCCCGATGATCTGATGCGATCTTACCTGCTCAGACTGTACACCCAAAAACCATAGTCGGACTCAACGCCAAGAGATGGTGCTGGTGGAACTCGTCATTCTTAAAAAAGGAGAACAAGAACTCCCTTGTTTGCACATGCACAGTTTGTAAGGTTCTGGTAAATTGATGCTCAAAGAACTCCTTCAACAGCAGGATTTGCCCACAAACATCTTTTGAAGGCCAACTGAATTTCAAACATGTTTGATTTTCTCCTGACCTTACGATTCCTGATCAAGAAGTAGTCTTGAGAGGCTAATGGCCCGTCGTTGCGCCTTGTATACTACACAGAACACACAATGAGGCTGAAACTCAGCCCGCTCCAAAAAATTCTCACACGCCTGGAGAATCAGCCCTAAAAGGGTAAAAACTCATACAGTGCCTGGCTTAAACCAGTAATTCTGCCTTGTGGTACAGGTCTCTGGCCTCCAGCAAAATTCACCACTAGAAATAGCACACACAACCACATGAACAACTGGGGTTGTCATTATTGAAACACTGTTTATGAGCCATGCTAAAGTGTGCACACCAAATTTCAAAAGTGCAGTATGTGAAAATGAATCCTAATTTTTAAAATTGTGTGCATGCACAATACCAAGAAATGTATTTGATATTTTCCCTTTCTTCACAGCTGTGCCACAAAGTTTGCGACCAAGGCTTCACCTCATTTGTATTTCAATAAGCTGCTGATCACTGTTATTTAATGATTACCAATGGCAACCAATGCCAAGAAAGTAGGGAAAAAAGTGTACTTTAACCAAGAAAGGAACTATACATAGTATCATTTCACAGTATCATTTTGTTCCTAAAAGCGGCTTCAGGCAGAGAGTAATTTAATTGCTGAATTATGTTTAACACATGTGGAGGAATTTGCGCTTGCAAGAGCTGCCAGGAGCCACAGAGATAACAAAAAAAAAAAAAAAAAGATTATTTGGGAAACCAGCACACCTATCTTTCTATCTATAAGATTTTTTAGATTTTAGCTGCATCATCTTAATATAATTAGGTGTTTCCAAATCTTTGTAGATAATGTTTAATATAAATATAATTTACCTCTAATTTCTTAGATCTACCCAAAGTCTTTTTTTTTCTTTGATAAAGTAACCTGGCAGAATCACATGGTCTTTGACGACATTGATCGATGATATTGTCAAAAATGATGTTCATTAAATCATTCATAGACGATTTGCTCAAAATTACTTAGTCAATGACCTACCTGTTTCTACCATATATGAAATGCTTCTTGAGATATTTTTGAGTTCACGTTACCACATTACCAGAACTTAGAAAACAATCAATGACTTTTCAGATGTCTCTGTTTGATGTGAGCACAACTTATAAAACTTTTTGTATACCCTTATATGTGCATTTATAATAAATAATTAAAGCTATTGAAGTAAGCCCCCAAAAGGAACAAACCTTGACATCATTATTAATTAAAGCAGGCAAAAATAATAAATAGAAAGAGTAAAAATTGTTAAGAATAGGACACCTAAGGCCAAATACAAAGCATAATAAAAAAGTTAACAATTTTGAGCGATGCAAAAGATATTATTATAATAGTAAAATGAAAAATAATAAAGGCACATACGAAAGCAACATGGAGAATTTAAATTTTCCACTGATGAGAGCAATTTCAAAAAGCCAAAGGCTATTATTTTGTAGACAAGGAAAATGTTGTAAATAATGACATAGATAGAAAATTTATTTAAATAGTTTTTTATACTAAAGAAAAAAAAACACACACCAAAATCTATGGCAACATCTAAACAATACTGAAATGTCTGTAAAACATTTACAGATAGTGAAGGACTTCACATGACCTTTGCCAAAAGGGCCATTGGCTGTATCATTGAACCACTGACTTATGTTAGTAATTAATCCATACAAATGGATGTTTTACCTGAGATGATGAAAGTGTCTAAAGTTGTACCGCTTTTTAAAAACATAAATGTACATCACTTGAACTACCAGTGTCATTGGTGTCTGTTTTCTCAAACTTTACTTATTTTTCAACAAGTGGTTTGTTGAAAAATAAGAAATATTTTTTATAAAAACATTTATTAGTAAACATAAAGTATTATACCAAAAAGGCCATGAGCTCTAGCATTTGTTAAAGTAATAGAAAAAAAAGATGGTCAGAATGGACACAGTTGGCTTCTTTATGGATTTAAAGAATGCATTGGACACTGTAAAATATTCTGTTATTGTCAAAATCATACACGTATTGCTTCAGGGGACCAGCTTATCCATGGTTTAAAGTTATATCAATAGTTAATTGCAGTTTGTTCAAATTAATGGTCAACAGTCAAATAAAAAGAACATATGTAGAGTTCACTAAGGGTCAGTTTCTGGCCCTTTCTTTTTTTAATAATGACCTCTGTAAGGTATCCCTTTTATTAGTTTTAGTTGTTTGATGATAATACTTGATTGTGATTATATTTTTTTCTGTAAATAATTAGTAAATAATTAAAATGTTCTTTCATTAATGGAAGATAAACCAATCTAAAAATGTACCACAAGCAAACTTTCTTCCAAATTGGAAACTAAACTGCAGAAGTAGTTTTTGTGTCTTTTTTAGTCATTCTGAAATTAAGGTGTAGTTTAACATGCACAATATCTGGTCATTGTTCATGAAGGAGACAGTGGTACGATGCCAGAAAATGGAGAATTGTCCTTGTGCATGTAAACATATTTGGACTGACAAACATAACAGCAGTAGCATAATAATAATGATAATCCACAAGAAAAAATGTCTACACAGGCCGGCACAAATTAAAGCAACCGAATGGCAGACAATCTTTATAAAATTAAATCAAATATAAAATAAATAAATGAAGGTAAATACTGTGGGATGTTTATAAAAATTGAAAGTCAAAAGAGCCTGAAAGAGACCTTGCAGTGATATCTTTGCAACAGGGTTCTCCCTCAATTTAATACAGAATAACCAGGCATAAAGCATAATTATGTTTCTTTTCTTTTTAACTGTACCAGTTTGAGATATGCTCTGAGTTGGGCTGTAAATATTTAGTATTATCTTTAACTTTTGTTTTTAATGATTGCTACCTCCAACTATATGTCATAGAACTTAATTTTTTAAGACCACTCCCCGTAGAGCATGCAATCTTCTTATATTAATGGGCAGAATTAAATTTTTGTTGTTTCTTAAAATTTGCACAGCAATCCTTGTATATCTACTGCATCAACCATCCCCACTTATTGCACAAACTAATAAACACATGTGCAATTAAACATCTCTTATTTGGAATCTTAGAAGATCAGGCCCTCTATATACCAAGAATTTAATTGTATGTGCTTAGTACTAACCCCCTTTTTTTTTTTTTTTTTACATCCGGGTTATATGCAATGACCTTTACCTGTGATGAGCAGGGATGGCATTAGTCCAGCAAAGTTTCTCCAACCCCGCTCAGAACATACAGATCCAAGAGCAAAGCTCTATGGAGTCTGATCATCTGATAAGCCAGTCATCATCCTGGGTCGAAAAACATTGTTAATCCCTGAAAATACATTGTCCCGTTAAAAAGTCTCCAGCATAGTCACATAATCTGTTGCACACTATTGTTTACAACGTTTACAGCTATCCATGGGAATTCCTTAAACCTTGGTTCATATTTATATATATATGGGTCCTTATTACTCACCCCAAATTCCATTCAAAATATTAGAATTTAGTAACAAATCCTTTAACCCCCAGTCAAACATATTTTATTTAAACACTTGAAACTTGAATAAACCAAGTTTATATGCACACAAAGAAGAAGAAAAACAAATGTTTGAAAACCAAAAATTGGCATGACTTTTACTTGTGAGAACCAAGAGTTGTCTTAAAGAATTTGGAATGTGGTCATATTAGCTTTTAACAAATTTTGATCAATTAGAATGTGTTCAAACCAATTCACAATGCAAATCCAAGAGGTGAATAAAACATTTTTTTGGTAAAATAATATTTTATTGAATGATTTGCTTAATCAAAAAGTAATAGCCTTTAGTTTAATTGTTTCTTAACCTGCTATGATTGAGCCAGTAGCTTGCAGACATGAGGGGATTCATCTTTAAATTACTCTCTGGTCATATTTTGTTAATCAAATTAGATGAGCATACAAAGAAACACATGAACCCTTTTTTTGTTTTTGTTTTTTTAGCTTTTTAAACAACAGCTCATGTCCCTGTGGGAATGTCTTGGAGAGAGGAAGAATTTGCAGCAATTGGAGAGGAGGCCAACAGCAGAGCAAAAATGCCTCATTATGTCAGTATCCATAACCTAAATTGAAATCTAGAAATGTACTTGTTTGATGCCATGTGATGCTGCACATAGCACTTCTCACTTTCCAGGCTGGTGCACAGAGGCAGAGAAACAGACACATCTGCTCAGAAATGTGGCTCAAAGTCTGCGTCTTCGCACCTTATTCCCGGAACCAATTTACCTTTCAACAATCTTTTATTTTCTTCCCAGGGCTATGTGGACAGAGTCAATACTTCTGGTGTTCTATACTTTTTAAATTTATTTTATGATGATCATTATTCCAACTAGAACCACTTTGCTTTAAGCACCAAATGATAGTAAAATGTCTACAGCTGAGTCTACATTAACATTAATGATCAGCAGTAAAATTACCAGCATTGTTAGTAAATATACTAACAATATGCTAATTTAAATAGTTATGAGAATAGAGATAAGGGAATTTAAAACATGATGTTGCATGACAATTTTGCTGAATTTATTCTGTCCTGAGGCAAATTTTTAATTCATGTCTAAATTCTATTGGTGGTTAAAGACACCAATTCACTAAGATTTCTGTTGCCTCTTTGCGTTAAGTTGCTCTCAGCAACTATCTTAATCCCTCTTAACTAGGTAGGAATTTTAAGACTATGATTGGAGCTCTCTGAGAAAACCTGGCCTATTACCATCAAGATTTGATAAATGAATCAATTATCCCACAGACCTGTAGATAACTAATTCTTTGTAAGCATGGGCATTTTGTTAAGTTATGTGGTCAGATGGTTTTACAACCTTTAAAATCCATGTCTCAGTTTCTTTCTGCTTCATAATTTTGTGTTTTCAAGTTTATTTCTGTCATCTAAAATTTCATGCAGTTTTGTTTATTTATATGTCACCAATTCACAATACCTTCGGTCAGGTGATACAGTCCTATAGGTTTAAAACGTTCTATCTAAGGAAAACTAGTTGAGTGCATCAAGTTATGACTTGTAGAACCTACTTCTCCAGTATGAGTATCTGGCAGCAGTAGATATTCACTTGTATTTTGTTGTTCACTCTACAGTAATCCCTCACACGACCATGGATGAAGCGACAGGGGAAGGGAAATAATCTCTTTAAAGCAAAGTAACCTCAAGCAAACTGAGGCTCGGTGAGAGCGGTCTTCTGTCAAGGCCAACTTTGGTTCATGGAGAGAAAAGCAGACTTACAGAAGGATCATAGAAACACTGACCCATACTTTCTATGTTAGAATGTAATGGTAAACTAGCTTAATCTGTGGCTCTGTCGAGGGATAAAGAAGTTTTCATGTCAAAAGGATGAAAAAAATAAACACGGTTACTTACAGTTAAACCTGAGCCCATAGCTAAGCCTAGGAAAGAAACAGAACTTGCTATAGGGGAAAATTAAATTTAAATCTGAAAAACTCACACAAAGAGAAAAGACAATTAGGAGAAATGAATTGATACAATTACTTTGTCTTTGACGCTCAGACCTCGGCAGGAAACATAGCCCTTAATTTTGATAGATATGCATGAACAGGAGCAAAGAACAGGGCTGTTTCCTCCCCAGGCCTGAAAGTGGTGGTGGAGTGGAGATAGATGAAGTTGGTCAGTCTGTAGACTGCTGGTTAGCGAGACGGTATGCTGAGCTCTATGAGGAGATCCAGTAGATTGGGTGAGCTGATACTAGAGCTTCACTCAGGGACCTGGAAGATGGAAGTCAGTTGGATAACACAGGTTGAGAGAACCTGTCCATGATGAGCAAGCATGAAGCAACAGCGGAGAGGAAAAACTCCCTGTTGGGAAGAAACCTCTGGCAGAACCAGGCTCAAAATGGCGGTCTTCTGCCGGACCGGTTAAGATGAGACAGAGAACACAGTAAGAGACCGAGGGGGATGACACTCTCATGAAGCTTTAGCTANATTACTTTGTCTTTGACGCTCAGACCTCGGCAGGAAACATAGCCCTTAATTTTGATAGATATGCATGAACAGGAGCAAAGAACAGGGCTGTTTCCTCCCCAGGCCTGAAAGTGGTGGTGGAGTGGAGATAGATGAAGTTGGTCAGTCTGTAGACTGCTGGTTAGCGAGACGGTATGCTGAGCTCTATGAGGAGATCCAGTGGATTGGGTGAGCTGATACTAGAGCTTCACTCAGGGACCTGGAAGATGGAAGTCAGTTGGATAACACAGGTTGAGAGAACCTGGCCATGATGAGCAAGCATGAAGCAACAGCGGAGAGGAAAAACTCCCTGTTGGGAAGAAACCTCTGGCAGAACCAGGCTCAAAATGGCGGTCTTCTGCCGGACCGGTTAAGATGAGACAGAGAACACAGTAAGAGACCGAGGGGGATGACACTCTCATGAAGCTTTAGCTACTATGGTGGAGGAGGGGCTGGAGGTGGGTTGAAATGGTGTCAAGGCACATCCGCCGCCTGCACACAGGAGCAGACAGGTGAGTATCGGAGGCCTTTTAAGGTGAACTTTGGATGCCGATTGGCTTTCGTGTTCAAAGCTGATTGGCTGTGTCGCAGGCGGATGAAGGAAAGCAATGAGCTTCTTCTGTTGAACTTCCACCTAGGCTCCATATCATATACTCTGTTTAAATTTCTGAGTGGATATTTGACCCCCTCTATAATTTGAAGTTTAGTAGTCTCTTGTTGGAATATTCATTCATAGTTTAAACAAGGCTGATTGAAAATGAAATTCATCTGTTGATTTCAAGTCTACTTGATTTGGTGATGTCTCAACTACTCAAGTAAGATCAAGGTTTTTACTTAGAAACACATACTTAGTTTTAAAACATTATTTTTGTAATAGATTTACATTTCCAATTTAACAGATGTTTAAAATTATTTTTATTTTGTCTTTTATGGAGTAAAAGGGACATTTAAAATCATTTCAAGAAGGAATTTCTGTCAATTACTTTCTCTTCACCTGAACATTTAACATTTACCGTATTTTCACGACTATAAGGCGCACTTAAACGTCTTTTTTTTCC
>NW_015150520.1:1471874-1493674 GCF_000732505.1 Cyprinodon variegatus | reverse complement strand
TATATAAAAAACGCGCCCTATAGTCCGGTGCGCCTTATGTGTGTGTTAAATACAGAAATGGCACACATAACTGAGAGTGCGCCTTTTAGTCCGGTGCGCCTTATGGTCGTGAAAATACGGTAAAAGCTGTGTGCTGAGATAAAAAAAAGTAAAAGTACGTATGAAAAGTGAAAGCTGAAAAGTGAAAATTGTAAAAAAAAAAAAAAAAAAAAAAAAAAATCCTAAACTGAGGCAGAATCCCGAATCTGGAACCATCATCATTAAACAAAGCAGTGGCAAGAAGACTGAAAAGGAGGACACAAGCAAAATTGACACAAACACTGCTGTGTACAGCAAGAAGAAACTGACAAGCTGTCAACTACAAGAGGAAAAGACATAATTGCAGGGATAAATAATTGGAAAAAAATATGCAGGTAACAGGAAACACAGTAAATCCCTTTCTGAAAATGAAACGTATCGGTAGAGCAGAGTCTAAAAACCAGCAGACGTGGGCAGAGACAGGGATGCAGTAAAATTGTGAAGTTTCCAGAATCTTAAATTTGTATAGAAAGTAATAAAATTGAGAAACTATTCATAAAGTTTCCAGACAAATAATAGATTAGTACATTTAAAGGGAAAGGTAGGATATTTTAAAGGGATGGGATGAGATGTAATGATCCATAATAATTGCCTTTATATGCCGTACAAAGATGGCATTTCTCCTTCAATTTAAAAAAAATAAAAGAAATCCTGATAGAGATGGAGGGAAACCTGCATTGACCCCCCAGCCCAGCTGCTTTGCCATTTTAACATTTCAGCATTTCTCAGTGTTAGAAGATTCACACACGGTACAAAATAGTAATAGTGATCCACACTTTCAAAGGGACTATTTTCAGGTTTTACCGCTTTTCTTTTTATTTTCTTGGCTAGACCATGTTTATGTTTTTTTTATTTGGTTGACTATTAGTTTATGAAGAGCAGAATAAACGTTAGGATTTTGCAGCAGACTGTCACTTGTACAACAGCAGCAAATATAGTATTTCCATGTGCTCTTCCAGGTCTCCTTGGTATTAAAAAAAATCTGCTGGCTTTAGGTTAATGAATCAGTTGATCAATGTGTGTTTTATGAATTGACATCAAAGTTGAGTAAACAGAGTAAGAAGAGGTATTGTGTAATTAAATCCTAGTCCCAACACTTTTCCAATGCATATACTGTGTATTTTAGTCTAGTATGTAAATGGTACAGTAAATGACCTGTACTTATATAGCTTTTTGTCAAGTCAGGAGACTTGACCAAAGAGGTTTACACAACTTAGTCATTAACGCACCCACTTACACATGGAGGATGGTAAGCTACATTGCAGCCGCACTTGCCCTGTCTCACTGATAGAAGCTAGGCGGCCTTACACAGGCAGCACCAGGACCTATTTATGTTTTTATTATACATTAGTTAAAAGCTTTTGCCTTACCCACAGGTCCACAATTGAGAAAAAATGTGATTTTGGTTAATTTCACTGTAAATATGTATGTTAACATTTTACTCAAAACTGAGACTTTCTAAACATTGACTATATTTTCATGAAATATCATATAACATTTTATATATATATATATAATTTTTTTTTTCATCATTTGAATGTTATCTAACAAATATGAATTTTGTGAAAAGTTTCGCTCAACGCAACTTATAAGCATTGCATTTCTCCTGTAAAATAATGTAGCTTTTTTCTTGTATATTCTGAGAAAAAAGCTAAAAGGAATAAAGAGATTATAGTGGAAAAATTGCAGTAGAAGGGAATCAAACTCAAACTCACAAAAGGGAATTGTGTGCATATCTAAAACTAAGCCACCCCTCGCCTACAGCACACTTTTAATATTTATGTCACAAATTGATCAAAGACAACTTTCTCCTGTCTCTGTCGCTGCATTTTATAAGACTTTTGTGCTCATATTCTAGCCATGTATAATAGAGTAAAGTAGGACTCCAAATTCATAAACATTCATTAGAATCTCATACATAGAGAAAAAAGGCAGGCTTCGAATTTTCCTGGTAAACAACACATCATGACTAATGAGTGTTAAATGTATGACTCATTTTTAGTGCCTATTGCCACTTTTGATCTGCATATGACCTTAACTAGGATTAGTGAAATGATTTCTGGCTTGCATATTTAAAATTTATAACCCAGCGCTCTCCAACTCCAGACAGGTGTTTTTTAAAGCTTCACTCTTTTCAAAAAACTCTTGCTGAAAGAATATTCTCATCTCATTATGCTGCTTTTTTTCCCTCTTTTTTTGCAGGCCTCATTCCTACTGGCTTGTATATCTTCAGTCTCTCCTGTATTGTTCAGAGAACAATCAACTTGGAACATTCTCTGAGGAACTCCATAGTTGCACCTGCAAATATGAACACAACCTCTGTCAGTTGCCTCCACCCTGCTCTGTTGGAGAAGGCTCGGCCTGTGCAACGTGCGCATCAGACAACCACACCCGATGTGGGAGCTGTAACCCGGGATTTGCCTTGCTGCAGGGGGCCTGTAGACCCATGGTGGCAGACTCTACAGAGAACTACCTTGGTTTTGAGACGGACCTCCAGGATTTGGAGTTAGGGTACCTACTGCAGAGAGCAGATCGTAGGCTTGAGGTATTTCTTTCTGCAGTTTTCTTAAGTAATGTCAGGCTCACTATTAGTTGAGCTGTCTGAAAGCTGTGCCTTGGAAAAACACCCATGGATTCCTGGGATTTCATTGCATAGGGGCTTCTAGGAAATTAGAAACTTTACAGTTTCTCCTGGTTTCTGTTTCACAGTGTGTCACGCTATGTTTTAATGGACACCATTTATATTTTTTTCAACCAGTATAACATTAGTGTTCCCAAGCTAGTTCAACCTTGGCAGTTTTCTAAGGTATAAAATAGTTAGCACAGTCTATGTGGATTTTCTGTGTGGATGCCACAGCATTTTGAAATATTGACAGCATGTAGATGCATGACATTTTTTAATGTATTAAAATTTGTAAAACGAAAACTCAGTCATAAAGCTAATATACTATTTTACAGATCTTTCAATCATGGGTATGTGGATTAATTACCATACAAAACAAGGCATTGTCTTTCAAAAGAACCTAAGATACTGAAAAGTAACTCATTCCTGTAATCAATTAAATTTGATTAACGTATCTTCAGGATAGGTTCCAACAAATTTATAGGACTTGACAGTTTATTGGTTGGCAGAATGTAACTCTGTTAATAAAAAAGACTGTAGCAAACATCAGAGAGCACCAATTATTGGTGCTTAATTATTCATTCAAGACCTTTTACAAGTGGATGAAAATCAAGCCAGCAACCAATATTGCCAGGAGTGAATGTATCCTGCAACTTTACTCCAAAGACAATGCAATAAACAAAGACTATGAGCTTTTCTTCAAACTCTTGTAGCCAGTAAATATGTTTTCAGTTAGACTTTATCACTTGGGAAAATGTGTGATAACTGTCACTTCAACAGGTACTGGAGGGGTCATAACTGTTAATAGCCAAGGGTGAAGTGACTTGGAAAAATGGAAAAACTTTCAACCAAAAAAAAATATATGGACACCACTTATTTAAATGATTGATGATTACAACTATCTTTTGGGAAAATGGTGTGAAATGCCCAATTCAGAGGTATTAAACATTATTTAATTGTTCCCAGAAGGCAAATTACGTAAATAAAAAAAACTATAATAATAAACTGAATTTATCTTTCAGATTTTACTATTAGTCTATACTCTTTACACTGAAGCCCTTTTACACACTGATATATTTGAAAAAAATTAGTTAAATTCCTTGCCCAGAGCAAACTCAAAGCTTTAGAGCTGTAAGACAACTTCTCAAGCTTCTGAGCCAAAGCAATAGTCAACAAAACTTTCAAAACCCTGCAGATCCCTAAAAAGTTTTCTTAGCAAGGTGTTTTGCTTTGTTTGTGGCTAATTCTCATTGGGATATGTCTAAAGTTTTATTAATTTCTTATTAATTAATCTTTAATTAAGGCATGTTACAGACTTCCTCTTATTTTGAAAATAAACAATTTCAGTTTTACATTGTTTGTGCTGTAATCTGATAATAATTTTATTTCTGAATTACAATCAAAGCCATTTCTCCTCTTCCCTCACCTGATGTCTTCCCAAAACTATAGAACAAGATATTTTACCAACACAGACTGGTTGGTAAAAATCAGACTGAGAGTGAGCTATACCCAATGCATAGTTCACAGTAAATGAGAGGGAATCATTAGTTACATTTTTATGCTCAAACCTTTTATTTTTCGTGACTTTAGCCTTACATGTAGTAGCTGAGTGAGAGCTCTATTGACTCTGCTGTTGTAGAAGTCATTTACCAAGTGTGTGGCTCTGTTTGTAGCATCCAGAGTGGAAAGGAAGGTTCCAGAAGAATACTTTCCTGTTCAAAATAGCTCTCTGTCTCACAGTCAAAATATATCCTACATCTGGCTTTAGAATCCTTTTGAATCCCCAGTAAGAACTAAACAAGTCTGTCTTGCTTAGAATAGATACCTTGAAAAAGCCGCTTCTAGCTAAATAAAATGACAATATAACTTTTGTTTGCAGTGCTGCAGTTTGTGAAATATTCTGATCTACTACTGTCAAACAACTTCTTGAAGTCATGATCAATACTACATTCTCAAAACAAGAATTCTTATTGCACTGGCAGATTATCACACTTATCTTGAGCCGAATCTTATCAAAAGAAGGTGCATAATTTAACACAATGTAATCTTATTTAGTATTTCAATTTCAAAACAAGATCAAAAAGACTTTCTGCCTAGATAAAAGTTTGTAAGACTTGGCTACATCAACACTTTTAAATCCCCTCAGGGCTTGCTTTACAATTTATATTTGAGTAAAAATTCCAAAAACTTATCAGGAAGTCATCTGGTATTTATTAAATCTAACATCTTGCAGTATTATAAAGGTTACCATCCAGATTAAGAAAACATAGAGCTTGCTCAGCATGTTTGCTAAAATGTGTTGCCTTAATATTTTTTCTAAGTGTTGCTGGGATGTGTTAAATGCAGCACCCATTCAATATACTGTATGCATTTTTTTAAACCTAACTAATGTTTTTTTTTTTTTCTGTCACACAGGTCCATGCTATTTTCATCAGCAATGATATGCGACTCAACAGCTGGTTTGACCCATCATGGAGAAAGAGGATGCTGTTGACGTTAAAAAGCAACAAATACAAGACCAACATGGTTCATATGCTGCTTGGAATATCCCTTCAGGTCTGCCTTACAAAGAACAGCACCCTGGAGCCTGCTCTCACTCTCTACATCAACCCTTTTGGTGGGAGCCACTCAGAAAGCTGGTATATTCCGGTTAATGAAAATGGTTTTCCTGATTGGAAGGCTACCAAGCTGGACCTGCCCTTTGAGTGTTACAACTGGACTTTGACACTGGGTAACAAGTGGAAGACGTTTTTTGAAACTATCCACATCTACCTTCGCAGTAGGATAAAGACTCAAGATGGAGCAAATGACAGTGTTTATTATGAACCTGCTGAAATGACAGATCCTGCTCAGAGTCTGGGTTACATGAAGATCAACAGTATCCAGGTCTTTGGCTACAGTATGCACTTTGACCCAGAGGCAATCCGTGATTTGATCCTCCAACTGGACTATCCTTATACCCAGGGCTCCCAGGACACAGCAATCCTTCAGCTCTTGGAAATACGAGATCGTGTTAATCGGCTTTCCCCTCCTGGTCAACAGAAAATGGACCTGTTCGCCTGTCTTCTCCGCCACAGGCTTAAACTAACTCCAAGTGAGGTGGTTCGCATTTTTGCCTCCTTGCAGGCCTTCAGTGCACGTTTGCCTAATTCGATCATTTATGAGACCACTAAGCTGTGTAGTTAACAGCTAGTTGAAAAGAGAACTCAATGTAAATTGTGAACAAAACTTTTCAGATCCTTGATGCAGATGCATACACATGTGCTTTGTCTCTATGGATTACCAAACTCTTAAGTTAACCATGAGGCATCCAGCTGTGGACAGCTGAAGAATGTACTTATCTGACTGTTTTGAATTTATCATTGCCCATTTAAGTACTACATAGAAATGGGCTGGAACTTTGAGGAAATGCACAATTGTTTCTCAAAACAATATTTCTGCTGTAGACATTCAGAATCCACTGCAAAAAGTTAAATCATCCTGTTCCGAAGGTTCTGCTAATTTATACTGCAAGTACCAATGCTAAACGATTAGACATTTTATGGTTAAAATGGTACTCTCTGTTTGTTTGTATTTTTTATATGTTTATTTGCTTTAGTGACTGTGCACCATCCATGACTTAAAATTGCAGTGGTGTAAAACAAGATTTTGTAGATAAATTGATATTAAAGACATGTTATAACAGATTTAACCCTTCAAAAAGTTTTATGTGGCACTCAGAAGTCAGCTGAAATGATTCAAAGTCAAGAAGATATATAATTTTATTATGACAGATTCTCAAGAGACTAATACTGATTTTCTTTAGAGCAGTGGTTCCCTAAGTGGGGCGAAAGACCTGGGGGGGCATAGGGTATGTATATATTAGGGCTGAAACAATTAATCAGATGAATCATGATTAATCGATTATTGAAATAATCCACTTAATTAGTATTCAGTTAATCATTAACTGCAGTGTAGAGACTCTAAACATGTCTTTAGCTGACAAAGTAACCCACTTAAGGAGTAATTATACCAAGATTTAAGAAAATAAAGAAACATTTTGGATTTAACAATTTGTCTGTCAATATGCACTATCCAGAACTCTGCAAGTGAAAAAAATATTCAACTGTTTTAATTTCATAAAAAGTTTTCTTTAAGGAACCATTGGCTATACAATCATTAATCGGTTAATAAAAGAAATAATTTTTATATGAATCGATTTGTAAAATAATCGTTAATTACAACCCTAGTATATACACAGCAACATAAACGTCTGAACTTAAAATAATTGCATTCCTTTAAATCACAAAACTATCACTGTTTTAGGATTTAAGAGATAACATAATTTATTTTATTGCAATATTTAATTTAGTTCACTTGACTTTTCTTTCTTCAACTAAAGTTGTCAGTAAATGCATCCAGAGCAAAATCCCTTAAAATGGCAGATAAATACATTTTCTAACATCTTCATCAGATACATTGTGGTATTAAAAGGACATAATTTCTTTTTTTACCTCCAGACCAGCTTTAACTTTCCAGGACATTGATAAAAAAAAAAAAAAAAACAACAACTGTCAAAACATTTGTTAATTGTTAGTCCATTATCACATAACAATTTTGCACAGGACCAAAAGAAGAAAATGCATGTTTGACATCCACATATTGAGGATAGCAATCCTTCCTTCCACCGGTTTCCAGAAATGCCCAATTGGGCTGTGATTTGGTGACTTCTTAGTCAGCTAAATTATAGTAAGTTGACAAAAAAAAAAGTTTGAGATCTCTATGCTGAGCCTTTTGACATTGGTTGTTTGTGGCCAAAAGAAGACAGGTACATAATGGTCATGAAGGAACAGTATGACCTCGGTCAGCACCAGTACCAAGCTCAGTTGTGATGTTTAAGCCTTTATTCTCCCGACCACTTGTAACATGTTTTCAGTGTATTGATACTTGGCTGCTCTCTCCTTTAAACAATGTTCAGTTGGAATGAATGGTCCTAAAGTGTGCCTATTAAATACCCCTAAAACATTTATCTTAAAATCTGACAATATTGAATGAGGCATTTTAATCCATAATTAGATGCTCACTGCAGATTTTGCCCCTCCGGACTATAACCTACCAACCTGGGAGATTGTGTGTGAAATTAAAAGTATGAATTTATGCATTTAAAACTGAATTTATTTGCTTTAAAATGTATTTAGGTGCATTTAAAATTCCATTTGGCTTGTTTTACTTTCAGCTCTATAATAACTGTGGCAGCTAAAATGTATGTGTAGTTTCCCGTTGATATGTTGGAGATGATGCTTGACATGGTTATGAGAACTACCACATTCATGTGGACTCCAATGCTTAAACTCAGAATATGATCAAAATAAGTTTAACCTGATATGACATATGAATGCATGAGGAGCTTGATCAACCAGGTGAGGCTTGGATTAGAACCGCTTATTCTCCACATTGAGAGGAGCCATTTTGGGTACCTCAGACATCTTTGTTGGATCTCTCCTTAACACCTCCCTCAGGAGGTGTTCTAGGCACATCCCACATGGAGAAGGCCCAGGGGACAAGCCAGGCCTTGCTGGAGGGACTATGTCTCTTGGCTGGCATGGGAGCCCCCTGGGCATCCCCCAGCAGGGCTGGAGGAGGTGTCTGAGGGAGGGAAGTATGGGAGACTCTGCTGAGACTACTGACCCCGTGACCCAGTGAAAGACGATGAGTACAAGAACATTCTCCTCTTTTTAGGGTAATCAAATATAATGCTGCAGATATCCTATGTTTTCGAATCTACCACTTTGCAGCAAAATATATATATATATATATATATATATATATATATATATATATATATATATATATACACACAGTGTTTTTTTTACACAAAATGGTTTTCAGTACAACCCCAGTGAGTAACGATGTATGGCTTTGAAAAAACATAATTGCAAAACAGCTTTGCAGTCAAGCACAAATTGATAGTTGGATGATGTGATGAAATAGGTCCAGTTTATATTGTTTTTATTTTTTGTGTTATTATAGATCTACACAGGATTTTCAACAGTGCTGTGATTATTTTCTGCTTTGCATGTGTTGCACCAACATGATGCCTCTTTGGTTATTTTTAAGTCTCTTTTGCAAACACATGGGGTTGTGCAGTGGGCTTGAAAGTCTCATGCATTCATGAGTGCACAACACTGGGCTGTGGTTAATGTGATCAAGTACAGACACAAACAGAGGACAGGAGCTGCTTCTATTGTGCTGCTAACATGCAGCTTCGGCCGTTTGTTCACTTTTGCAGCAAATACAAATTAGCCCAGATACGATGCTGCATTTTCTGTTCCACTCAATGCATAGCCAGCCTTTTAGCAAACCACGGCTGCAAAAACTGTCTTTGTGATAAGCTGCGTCAGCTCATCAAAGCACTCAGAGAAGAAGGAAACAAAAGTGCTTTATATATAATCAGTTATTCTCTTGCACTCAGTGTTTATGTGGTTGAATTATAAAACTTAATCATGGCTGCAGGATATCAATCCTGAACTTTTTTCATAAAAGTATATATTGAATAAAACCGACACTGTGAACAATGTCACTGCAAGGTAAACCCATGTATTACATAATCAACTTTGCAGCCTAACTTGTTAAACTTCAAGGTGTTTGGTGCAAGTCTTTAGAACCTTGCCACAATCAAAATGTGAGAGACACTGATAGTTTGGTTCCATGGACTCGTGAAGTTTGTAGGCACGTATATCTGTTTCTTTTTCTTTTCTGGAATTTTATTTTATTATGGGGAGTGTTGGGCTGTGATGGACTGGTGGACTGTCCAATACGTACCTTAATTCTTGCCCAGACACCACTGGAGTTATACACACCCGCCCCTGCATCTAGGGATGGAAGATATTTATCGAGCGGATAAAATATCAGCAGATTTGGCTGATTTTTAACCGCCCGATACAGTAGGTACATTTTTCCGAGCAGATAAATCAATTAAACTTGGTTTAATTTTATTCAGGCAGAGCAGACCTAAAGCGGGGTTTTGCGTGCCTTACTAACAGGACCCTTCATTAGCTGACTGTTAACGAGTAAACATGTCTTCACTAGTGTGTTTATTTTTAAAACCTGTTCAGCAAGAATACAGAGAGGCTGACATGTGTGTTGGCACATCTAATTTCATGTTTAATCATTTCATTTAACTTGTTCCACAAATACGTCTGCAGATTTTGGACATTTTTTTCAAGAGATGCCCGTTTTTCTTCGACTTTTCCTGTGGATATTTTTGTGGATGCACTATTTTTGATGACATTTTCTGTTACTTAGTAACTGTTACTGCATATAATCTTATATTTAAAAAATACTGGATTTCACAAACACCTCTGTAGTACAACCATAGATTGGTTCAATAATTCTTTTTCTAGAGATGCTCTTTGTGTTTGAATCAAAACCTCTTGGTAAGCTTGAACTGCTAAATAATTGTTTTTTTCAGAGCTGTATCCCCAAAAACACCAGATTATGCAAAGATTATACTGAATATGAATTTATCGGTATCGGTCCTGAAAAGCAAAAAAATATTGGTTATCGGTATCAGTTCAAATGCTTAATATCGTGCATTACTACCTGCAACCATACGCAGATAAGGTATTAGAAATGGATGGATTGGTGTTAGATTATCTTTATTCTTTCAAAAAAGTAACAGTGTTGAAATGGCTGGATTAATATCCACACCACAAGCACTTTAAAACAAACCGATGAGGCTTTGAAACTGCCACGCAAAATCAATGCCCGCAATTTGGTTAAACCTCCAAATGAAGGATTTATACTTTTCATAGACCCCTAATTGTCACCACACTAATGATGAAGTGCTGGTTAATCTCCCGCTGCGGTATGGGATTAAGGTTGTTATTAAGTGAACTTCCTTTAGAATGTACTGATATAGTACTACAATCCAAGTTAATCCAAAAGTAAGTAGAATAAATACACGTTTACATTATATCCCTGCAGATTTTCTTATTAACAGAGGTTACAATGTCTCAGCATCAAATATAAATCCATGGTTCTGCTTAAAACTAAGGTAACAACAAAATTGGAGTCAGGAGCTATTGTTGTGATAACTGAAGATTTCTTCTCATGACTCTGAGGTGATCGTAAGATTCAAAGCTTCAAAACCTACTGTTAAAATGTTTTACGGATGAATCACAATTTTCAGCCTTGTCAGAGGAGTACAAACTGTACTGGGAAGAGGTAGGTGTTAAGGTCCTGTGTACATGTAAATAATGATTTGTGAGCAGATGCCATTATAAATGGCTTAAAGACCTGGCATAACAAGACACTGCTCAGAGGTGGATGTAATAAAAATGTAAAGTAGTTCAAGGTTAAAAAGATACACACAGCTTGGTGCATTGCAATATCTAGTCTTCCAACTTATTTAAATCTAAGCCTGCAGTCTGTGCCTTCACTTCCCCCTCCTATAGTCCTTCAAAATAGGGATGTAGAGAGTAGTTTTTTTGAGTAAACTGAATCATTAAAATGGTTCTTTAAAGACATAAATTTTCTGAATCACTCAGTTCATGCTATTGCTATGTTGGCTCTACTTTTAAATAGGCTGCTTCCTTTCCATAGTGTGCCATTTACAGAGCATTGACCTAATTTTCTGCACCTTTATATTTACAATAGGCAATTTGCATGGCATTATTGATATCTAGATCTTCTGAAATGTATGCATTTTAGGATTACATCAGAAAAAAAAATCCTTAATTAAATTGATGTAGACCCTATTACATATCATGTCATTCCTATCTCGGTTCATTGGTATATAATAGGTGAAACAGCACCACGGTCAGTTTCATATATTGACATCTTGGCTGGAATCGCGGCTCAGTCAAAGCACAAGCTACATCCCCCCCTAATTTGAAAACATCAATACATACAAATCACCACTGATTTGAACAGTACCAGTAAGGTTGAACCAGCGTAATTTCTGATGAGTACTACTTAGCAAATCACCTTCGACAACGTTTGTCTGTGTTCAGCAAGTTAGCTTTGCAACGCTAACTTCAGTCTTTGGCGTTAGCCAGTTTTAGCCATTGGCTTGGAGCAACAAATGCTGTCCAGTGATTCACGAAACATTCTGCCTATTCAAACTAAACCAAGAAGGTAACATATTATTTAATGATAGTGATTCGGTTGATTTAGTTCACACTAATATTTTGTTGATCTAAACGACCTAAATGACGCAACATTGATATAAAAAAGCCTCACGGAGTACGCTGTAATACGTGTCTGCATCTTTCTGCACTGAACATAGATCAGTAAAGCAAATTAATTAGTACTTAGATATAGGCATGAGTCCTGAGAGGATTGTGGGGCATTCTAGCTAAGAAATATTTAAACCACTTTGTAACTGTGCTGTGCGAAGGGAGTTTCCAACAACTGTACAACACAAAACCAAAAGAAGGAAGAGTGGCGGCTCTAACTGTTTATGGAATGCGTTTTTCCACTCATCCTAAATTCTGACCATGCAATATGCCCTTGAGCCTCAGAGCTCTCTTTTTGGCTTCTTCCCTCTCTCTGCTCAATGGCCAACTCTCAGAATGAGTATCCCTGCATATTCTTCTTGCTTGTTGCAAAAGGTCCCAATCCAATTCAACAAGTATGTGATTTAATTTTGATAATTTTTAACAACAGGTAACAGCTCAGAAAAACAGCTTTAGCTAATGGCTGGAATTCTCTTAAAGACAATTCTGGAAGTATAATAACCTGAAAATAAGGTCAGCAATTTCTTTTCCTTTTTTTTTTAACTAGTCGACAGTGTTTGATATATAATACAAAAGTGAAATTAGCATTCAGTCATTTTAATTTTCAGTCAAACTATTAACCAATGATGATTTTAGATCAGATCGTTCCAACCTGTAAGAAGAAAAGTTAATTTAGACATACAATAATTTAATTATAAAAATTTGGAGAATGCCTAAATCAACCTTTTTCCCATGTGTGGGAAGGGCCCAAAAAACAGTTTTTAGCAAGTGTTTCAAAAGCGGACCCAATCTTTTGTTCACTTGTTAAAGACTGGAAATTGTGAACAACCCCTTAATTAAAATAATATTGTTCTAAAGACAGTAAACCCATCTTGGAGTCAACCTTTCCATATAAATTGAATAAAATATAGTTTTATATATGTTTATATATATTATCACTGTTAAGGCACTGTTTGTAGGCATTTTCCCTGTGTTAAGTGTGAAAGATGCAATATTAAATGAGTAGATCGGTGATGCTAGCTAGGCATCAAAGCTGCATTATATTATGTTCTGCTGCAATATATCCCTCCTTTTAGTATAGATTTTTAAGCACTCAATGATACACATCTGTTCTCTTAGGTTTTGGGTTTGTTAGATTATTTGCTGGTTTTATTGCACAATAGGTCATAGTTTAAATCTGTTTACAATTCATTGCAGGGTGCATACCCTAAGTATGTACCTGCTTGACTGGAAGTTTTATACTTTAATCTATATATATGACAGACAATAGATTTCAGAGACTTACATTTATTGGAGAACAAATCTCTTTTTATGAGTTTGCTTTTTATACCTTATGAATCATCACAGCACATTTCATTTCATTACAGGTGCAAAGCCATCTTTAAACGATTTGTATTTATTTTGTTTTTCTCTGACATTTAGTTTTAAGGAGAATATTTGAAGCACAGCATTGCTGTTCTTTTGCTTAAAAATTACTTGTCTGTTGAAAAGGAACCCCTGGGTTTTACTAAATGATTCCAACTTTATTTGAAGGGTAAATATAGTTTGAAATTTTATAACACCTTGCTGTAATAAATTTTAAACATTGGAAAGTCTAAAGTTCAAAATTAAATTTTACTTCCTCATGTTTGATAATGTGGGTTTGCCTTTGATCAAACAAATCTGAGTTTTCTCTTCAAGGGCAAATAATTAAATTGTATTTTAACTTAAAAATTACAATTAAGTTCAAGAGATACACAAACTAAATGATTTTTTTTGTATCCCTGGTCAAATGCTTTGCTTCTTGTGCAGGTCAAATGTTCTATAACCATTATTAATGTCATGTGCAACTCTAATCGGAGAGCTTCAATGGGCATCAGTGATACCACAGACCAAAGGGAAGTCAAGCATCTGTGAAGGTTAATAGTCGTCACCTCAATATGTCTACTCCTCCCATCAACTCCAGCTCATGTCAAAAGTTACATTGGACAAGAGCTGTTTATGGATAAGTAGTGTTTGATGAAATGTAAGTGGTGGAATGCATTACGAAATGTCAGCATGTCTTTCCTGTGGAAGAAGCAGTGTCAATTACATTAAGGAAATGAGTTTTGCACAGGAGCATAAGCCATTCAATATTTAGAGACAAGCTCTGGTTGTGTTTGTGAATTTCTTGTGACTTTCTATCAACCCTGAGACCACTTAGTGACCAAAAATATAGCTTTGTTTGCAAAGAAAAAAAATGGAGAAAAAAATTATGTGAACAAAAAACACTTTTGAATATTTTCCCACATCTTCATAAAAAGGTTTTAAAAAAATCAACAGTCTGAGCAATTAGGGTGTTCGAAGGTCTTTTCTAAAGAGATAAAAGGTATGGGGAAATTACATATATCTGTATATTTATTCATTGTGCATGTTCCTCTCTAAGCAAAGTTAAAATCCCTAGGTAGTGTTCACATAATTACCATGTTTAATAGCACTCTGCTCATAGCACAATTACCAGACTGGTCCCTAAAATCCCTTTCTGTCGTGGCAGCTCACTGAAATTTATTGCTGCTTGTAAATAGCTCATTCCCCAGCAGTTACTCCTGTCTTCCTTGTGACAGTATTAGTCAAAAGAAAAAAAAAATTAAAAGCTCTGACTCGCTGTTGTATGTCAGTTTAAAATAGACAAAAAAAATTTAGCTCTTGTTATTCTCCTTAATTAAATTCTCAATTTGAGATATAAGGCTTTTCTATCCCTATATTTTCTGCTTGACCAAACCTGGGAGGAATCTGAACCTTAAATATTAAATTTAGCAAGTTAACTAGACTTTTGCAATTGTTTTAACTTCAGACTGAAAACAAGACAGTCAGTTAAACTTAAAATTTAATACGGCTGACCAAACAAATTTTAAATCAAAAGGATATTGAGTCTGTTCTATTGTAGCGTAACTATAAAGATAGCTCAGAATAACATGAGGCCCTCTAACCATAAGCTTTTATTGAAAAGAAAAGCCTGAGCAGACAGGGTGTCTGATCCTCTCGAGTCACCTTGATTTCACTCGAGAGGAACCCCATAACTAAAACATCCCATTTTATCTTTAGAAATTATAGGAACCACTAGTGTTGTGCACATTGAGAATCAGGGCCCTGCTAGGGATGTAGGGAACAATCACATCTCCCAAATAGGACATGCCTGTATTATCATTAATTAATTACTTTAGTTTTATCAAAATTTCCACACAAATAAAGCGGAATATTATTGAACAGTGGAAATTAATACCACCCCGACTGGCAATTTAACCACCTGGCAGCTTAATATATACATAATAAAGAAATTTGACCCTAGCAGTGATCCCTGTGCTTGAGAAGGATTTATAGTAACATGAACAAACTAAAATATTTTAGACGAATACGATTTTAACCAGCCTATTGCTGTTACCTTAATTACTGAATGTCAAAGTCTTCCTAAAATAATATTGTGATCAGTGCAGCACTGAGATCTAACAGGACATGTTACAACAAAAGTCTGTTATCTAAGGTCATGAAAATATCATTAGTGACTTTCACCAATACTGTTTCAGTGCTGTGATTAGCTTTAAAACATGACCAACACACTTCAAAAGGGTCATTACATTTTAAATGCTCACACACTCAAAGCAACTATTTTCTCTCAAATTTTCTCAAATTGCTGTCTTTTAGCCCACCATCTACTGTATCCTACTGAGTGATCAGCTGCTGAAAACAAAAAGAAGAATTGAAAGGAGCAGGGATAACAATTTAACAACATTTCGGACTAAGTTGGAATAAGGATGCCACTTTCAGAAACAAAAAAAAAAAACAATTTAACAACATTTCGGACTAAGTTGGAATAAGGATGCCACTTCCAGAAACAAAAAAAAAGATTAAAAAAAAAAATCAGATATCTACCAGTTTTGCAAATGTGAAGTTTTTAAGTTTTTCATTATTGTTGTGTGTGTATGTTAGTGAACTAGGTGTTGTAATTTTTTTTTGACATCCGGAAAAAAAAAACACAAAAAAAAAACATGTCCTGTGTAATGCACAGGTGCAACACAAGTACTGTAATGAAATGCTTTAAATTAGCTTCCCTTCAGAAAAAAAAATAGCTTTTTGTTGACATGAAGATTCTGTTGACAAGCACTACTGGGGGCGGTTTTGCAGGCAAGTAGGCACAATTTTTCAAATTAACAGCTTTTGTTACCATCCAGCTGGCTCCAGGCTGAACCAAAACATAGTTTAAAGGGTTATCTTAAAATTCTGTGGAAAGTGACAACATTTAAATGGTTATATCTTCTTTAATTATTTTTCGATTTCCACAGGTTTGACATAATTGAAAAGGATTGACCCCACTTCTTCAAGATCTGTAAATAACTAAAAAAGGCCCCAGGTAGATTTGTTCATTGTTTTGCCATGGCCTCTTACATTTATCCTTATATAAAATAGCTGTTGTCGCTATATATATAAAATACAACTGAAGTTCCATTAAGTTGTGGAATGAAAAAATGCAGCAGCTGTGTGTATCACATTATCAACTTTGGCAACAAAAAATATGAAACTCAGATGAAAATTTACTCTAGGCTGGAAGAATAGGAAAGACACAAAATAATAATTAGCACATACTTGCTAAGATAAAGAATTTTTGTAACAATTTCTGCATGTGGTCTTAGCTTAAAACACCAGAACAAGACAAAGACATACAGTATGCCTCATACCCACTCCTAATTAAAGTACAGTACATAACAATAGACCTGTTTCTCTATGAAATGCCTAACAGATATTTGTTTTACATCATTGACTTTTCCAGCACTTTGTAAAAAGAAAGTCCCGGTGCTCCCATCGAAAACAGAAAAAAGGAGTCATTTGTTTTTTTCAAAACATAGATATTATCCACAACATATGGCTAAATCAACAAAGAAATGGTTTACTCACAAAAATCACATTCTGATCTGCTGATCTTAGTCCAGAAACCTACACCTTTAAAAAAGAATTTCTATACTGTAACTAAAATAAAAGTCCACGAAAGAAGACCTAGAATGCTGCAGTAAAAGACAAGTTGTCTAATATGCCAAATCTTTATTATTTTGTATTTTCCAACCTTTCTAAATGTTTAGGAAACAATTGCCATAGTAGCAAAAGTGGGTTGTATAAAGTCTTTTTTTTTTTTTTTACATCCCTTTTACTCCCTACTATATTAGATATACTGATATTAGAATTTGACAATTTTTTGTTGTTGTTTGTTTTGCTTTTTTATTTCTAGTATAAATATAAACTACTGTAATAAACATCTTTAATTATGTTTTAAGGGGGTTGCACGTTTACCAGTGAATGTCAAGAAATGTTTCAGTACCAAGGTTTTTAAAAAGGCCTCATTATTGCTACCATATCTGTTTGTACTTAAACCTACCCCATTTGTTTCCTTTAATGACTCCTAACAATTACAAAACCAGATACTACGAAAAACTAAGGCAGGTCATTTAACAAAGCATGGAGGCTAATAAGAAACCAGTTCACAATTTGAGATACAGAGAAAGGTAATCAGTACATTTGCGAATATTGACTGAATAAGCTGCTTTGACACGCACACAATTCACAGATATATGCTTGTTCTGATCAATACCTTGTGCAGTACTTTTGCAGTGTCTAAATTTCAATGTCAGAATGGATGTACTTTTACTCAAAGTATAGTGCTTCGTCTTTTGTACAGACCAAACTTTTCCTCCCTGGAGACCTGACAGAGGAATGAAACACAGAACAGGAGAAGAAGGCAAAAGGTAACTGTCCCCCGCCAATAAATCAATACACTGCTTTATTACTTCAGAGAACAAAAGGCTCTGCACCAAGATCGATTCCTAAGCTGAGGAGCCTCCAATATGAAAAAAAATAAAATAAAACTCTGCTGGCTGGCATTTAGCTGCTCCTTCCCCACGACCAGATCAGCATCAATTTATTACTGATGTGATGGTTTCCGCCTGATGTGTTTTTGTATAAGCACGAATCAATTGTGAGTTTATTAGCCACTATGATGCATTGTAAAATGACATTACTTGTGGTGCTAGATGAATGTCATTCATTAGCAGGGCAGACTGGATCGACCGATGTGTTGAGAATAGAAGAAGGAAAGCAATAGAGGTATTACAAGTGAAGCATCAGGGTATGTTTGGTGAACACAATAACTACATATTCTGCATAAACTTAAAGATGATATATTTCATACAATATATCTATTGATAACAAACAAAAACACAGGATAAACAATCACCCCCTTAAGTAAATTAGGCAAAATCAGCTGCATAAATAAAATCATTATCTGTCTTGTTTTTGTTTTTTTTTGTTTTTTTTTATATATAACTTTTAAAATCCTATATAGTTAATTATATTAAGCTTACTCAATACCCAGTTTAAAAAAAAAACTGTTTGTAATACTAAAGTCAATTCTATAGTTCAAAAGAAAATGAGCTAAAAGGAAAGATACATTTTGGGAACTGAGTTTCTTTTGATTTTTGTGACAATATCTTGCACAAGTTTAAGTGCCACAACTGCTTAACTCATATAGATAGATATATGAAAGGAATGCTTTGCACATAAAAAAACAAACATATTTGTTATGTTTTCATGGCTATCGGTAATGTACAAGTCAGTTTTCAATTTAGGACATAAATCATGTTCTTAAGGCTTCCTTCAGTGTCTGAGTGAAGACAATCAGCCAGGAACAGAAGAAACCTCTTGTGCCAATCACTGCCCCTTGAGTTGTTGCTGTGGTTACTTTTCAGTGCACATATGACAGCTGTTCCCTGCAAGGAGGACCTTTGAAAGTGGACACAAAACTGTGTTTTTTTATGTGTTATTTGGTAAAAGAATGCATTACTGTACAATCTCACATGCCACATAATGCAAAGTATTATTTATTTTACAACCACATAGCAGGCAGAGCTATACTTAGCAGGATTTTTGTTGATCAATATACCATTATTGGTAATTTATGTTGATCATTAAAACAACACATTAAAAAAATATATTATTATTATTCATGAGGCTTATTTTATTTTTAAACTAAGCTACATGTGGGCTTTGGAAAATGTCAAAATACAGTATCCTTGTAAATCATCTCACAGAGGAGGAAAGAGCATGATCCAATCAGCATAGAGGATGACAGAGTTAATCAGACACTGGATCTACTTTCATATTGGAAACATTCTTTTAAAAGTTGTTACACAATGTGGTGCTAATAAGACTGCTCAGAAATTCCAGCAGAAAACAAGCGTTCCATGCTTCAATGGGAATGCAGCACATAAATCACCAAAAGCCCACTGTGAGCTCGCTCTAGAGTGATACTCCACTCACACTTGAGGACTGCTGATTTTTATATGCGGTACAAGTTGCTAAATATACAATGCCTTACTAAAATCATGCTGGCACCTTAAATACCCCAGCTAAAAAAAGTAATAGACTTCTAATGAATGTTTTCTACAGCCAGTTTTTGTTATAAAAAATTGGGCTAAAGGCTGATTTATACTTCGAAACTAGGTCGTCTGCATAGGTGTCGCAGTCAGTGTTTGGCACGTTACTTTGAAAAAGTAATTAGTTATAGTTACTTATCCCAAAAAGTAACTGAGTTACTAACTGAGTTACTCCACAATAAAAGTAACTAGTTACTAGTAAAAGTAACTATTGCGTTACTTTTGTATTTCTCGCCCCTCACCACCCAGCCCCCACCTTCTCGCCATGTGTTTCAAAAGCCAGCTGAATAGAGTGGGCGACAAAGACAAGTATCTGCAGAGAGTTTTGCATTTATTGCAACTCAACGTAAATTACATCAGGGGGGAACGCTATCAGACGGGCCTATAAACCCAGTCAGATAGCGTTCCCCCTGCTTAACATGGGGGTAACGGTATCTGATGGGCTTCTAAACCCCGTCAGATAGTGTTTCCCTCTTCTTCACATGGGGGAACGGTATCTGCTGGGCTTCTAAACCCGTCAGATAGTGTTTCCCTCTTCTTCACATGGGGGGAACGGTATCTGATGGGCTTCTAAACCCCGTTAGATAGTGTTTCCCTCTTCTTCACATGGGGGNGTTTCCCTCTTCTTCACATGGGGGGAACGGTATCTGATGGACTTCTAAACCCCGTCAGATAATGTTTCCCTCTTCTTAACATGGGGGGAACGGTATTGGATGCGGTGTAAATATCATCAGGCTGCATTACGTCTACTCATGGGTGTGAAGATTTTTTAACAGGGCGTTTGGATGTAGTGAGTGTATGAAATTAATAACTTGGGATGTTTAAATCCTGTGTGTTTGGGTTGTTATAGAAACTGCAACATCTATCTATCCATCCATCCATCCATCCTGTTTCTTGTTAATGCCATTACTCCCAGCACTGGTCACAGTGAACGCAAAGACTTCCCTGCCCTTTCCGCAGACACTCTGCTGCACATCTCCTAAATTGTAGGTGACCGCAGACAGTGCCGCAGACAGGAGGCATCTGATTGGTCAAATCTACACCCGTTTACTGGCTTGTTTTGTTTGTATGACCGCAACTGCGGAAAACGACTCGTGAAGTTGAACCAGCTAGAAGAGCGAGGTGTGCGAGAACGCTGGGACCCTTTTTCCTCCTGGATCTCCTCTCTTTTTCGCCCTTATGTCCCTCTGTTGTTGGACAAACTTTCCCCCATTTCCTCAACGCCTCCGTATCTATACCCACAGCTAGTTCATGATTGTACCTCTTGTGTGGTGGTGTGGAATACAACATAGCGCAGAACACGCTTCAAAATTGAACATAAATCAAAAGTGCCTGCTTCAAGCTCACTGCAACACACTGCTGCAGGGAGTATAACCAGCCCTTAACTGACTAACTGCTTGTTTAGTGCCAGCTTTTTTGTTTTAACTTGCCCATTTAGTAGAGTAAAACTGGACCAGTCCTGTGTTTAGGGGTTTGACCAACTTGAAAATTATGGTGTGAGAATCATCCAAGGAATGGTATATTCAGTGGCAGTTGTACAGGGCTTTTATGAAGTCAAAGGACTACAAAGCACTTCACATTATAGACAAGATTCTACTGATATTGACATGGTTGAACAAAGGAGAACCAGGCTCAATGCACTCTATGTTATAGAAAATCCCTATCTTCTACAGTCTAAACAGTCTGAACTAAAATGTTCATTGCTCATCATGCAACAACATTGTGTTCTTGTTATAAATGTCTCTTACTTTTTCTCCTACTGTGGGCTCTTTCAAACTTCACCCGTCAAATAAAACAAATGTTCTTAAATTTACTAAATGATCCTTGCAAATTTTATATATTTCACCTGTGCATAAGTGAGCGCGCGTCCCGAGAATTGCACATTTGCAAAATTACCGCCCTAATAATGGCAAATAAGAGGAATTCACATGCTTATTTATTCATAGAAATGGCTTTGAAGATAAAAGAGAGACTTTACCACTTTAGAAATTGAGGTTCTGCTGTCTGAGAACTGACCAGCAAAATTAAAGGATCAGTTAAGGGACAAGCAGTAAAAATGAATAACACAAGCTTTATATGCCATGGTTACACTGTTACAGAAGTAAAAATTAAATAAAAATAATAAAAATTATTTGAGCCAAAAAAGTCAATAAAAACAACTGATGGAGGAAAGAGGTGCAACATTTAATGCAAATGCTTAATAGTTCGATATCAATCATCTCTGAGCAAGACCCTTAACCCAACACTGCTCCCCGGGCGCCACACAATGCCAGCCCACTGCTCTCCAAAGGGATGGTTAAAATGCAGAGAGTGAATTTTGTAGCTTTGTACCTGTGACAATTTAATGACAACTAGAAAAAGCTGTTCCAGAGAAACAGCAAGTGGGAATGCTTTTGCTGAATGAAAAAAGCTGAAATTACCTGCAGAACATATGAAAATGTGATA
>NW_015150520.1:1466705-1468354 GCF_000732505.1 Cyprinodon variegatus | reverse complement strand
GTGACTAGTTAGAGTCAGAAAAATTACAAGTGAAAAACAATAAGTGGGAATGCATAAGCATTCCCATTTGATAAAGTTGAAACTTATTCCATTCTTTTCCCATGGAGTGAACTGAATGCAAATCTTACCTTATAAAGAGTTCCAGGCATACTCTGAACTTTCTAGCTATTTTCCGTTCCAGATGTTATTTTCAACAGTAGCTTGATCTCAAATAGAGCTCACTTACTGTTGTTTCTATGTCCCTGCAGCCAGAAGCTGTGCGCGCGGACCGGTACCCTGCCTCGACCGCCACCCAGTCCTCTCAGCACCTGACCCCTACTGATCCCTTATATAGAAACACTGGCTATAGCACAATTTCACATTAAGCCCCAGAATCCATCCTGTGGAAAAGCTGTGTTCCAAACAATACACTAATAATTACCTTTGAAAAAGGTATAAAATATTTTCTTTTGTAAATTTCTGTATTTCACCTATTTCCAAGAGCCATTTAGAAAGTCCATTAGAGCTAACAGTCATAGTTTCGAATGTGGGGGGAACTTGGATATTTATACATTTATTCATACATTTTTAAAGACATTTAATTTTTTAACATATTCTCCCAGGATATCATTTGGCATTTAATTGTGAAGATTAAATAACAGTGCCCCCCCCCGCTGTTCATCTTTATTACAAGTGACAGTCAATTCTTCATCTTCAAAATACCCTTTAGGTCTGCAACCACGCATTAACAGATAAATTGGAATACAAAATAGCCTTAATAGGATAATTTAATGTGAAACTGTCTAGTCACCTGGTGAGTGACTGTAGAAGCCAAGGGGAACACTGAAAAGCAAAAAAACAAGGAAAAAAAAACATACTAATCAGCTGTCCCTATCGAGAGCCATTTTATGCTGCAACATCAATTACTGAAGAATTGCTTTAGGGAGACTGTGGCCAGGCTTTCCATTGCTTCCCTTATTAGTCTCTCCTTTGCTGTGACATGTACTCATCTGAGGATTCAGGCTCAGCCACGAGACAAGGTCATTTAAAAATTATTGGGATTGTGTCAGATTTTGTACCGTACATATAAAGCTTCACAGCCAATGACTGGATCTGTTTATGTGTGTACAATAGTGTGGATTGTAAAAATCAGCATTATTTATTCTTTGAGCATAAGAGGCCTGTGGGAATGAAGCTTGAATATAATAATTCTGATAGAACAGTTGTAATTCCAAAAGGATTCCAATAGGATTTTCTTAAAAACTTTTACAAGCGCAATACATATACATATACATACATATACATACATATACATACATATACAGTTGTTTGTCTAAAACCTTGTTCACTATTTGTCATTAAATATCTCCCTAATACACATGCTTTTTCAGGGATGGGAACTTTCACACCCTATTTTATAACCATTATCTCATGATTACATGCATATTTGTGCTTGTTAGAGTTATGTCTTTGTGTGTAGCCTATGCTTGTCAGGTTGAGGTTTGAAGAGGACCCAAATGCAGAGTCTGAAGCTGAAGGTGCTTTCTTGAATATTTAATAACAAAAAGGTGGCAACTGAAGCAAAAATCCAAAAATAACAAAATAAGGAAATACCAAAATACAGAGGGACATCAGGAAAAAAAAAAACACAAAGTAGCCAAGAAATGATG
>NW_015150520.1:1445863-1465824 GCF_000732505.1 Cyprinodon variegatus | reverse complement strand
AGGATTGTTCAAACTGGCTGTGGTTTTTGGGGTTTGATTAACAACTACTGTAGGAAATGTCTATAATTTTCTCTGGTGCCATCCCTGATTTGATCAGTGAGGACTGTTCAGCTTCATGTCGTCATACATGTTTGTCTAGGTGGTTTCCTGAAAATGATGTGGGATACATTAATAATTTGCAATCTTTTGGGGCAAACATGGTCTGATTCAGAGAGATGGCATCCATCCCACTTTGGAGGATGCAGCTCTTCTTTCTAAGAATCCAGACAAATTTAATAGTCCTCCCAAAACCTGAGAGCTCAAGGTGCAGATCAGGAAGCAGAGTTGTAGTTGAATATCTCAAATACAGCCGTTAAAGCTATTTTAGACGCAATTGGGGTTGTTGGAAATGTGATTAGTCCCACATATTCTCCTCTTCATAGGATGTGAAGAAATAACAGTATTTCCTTACAACCCTGTCCTCTCTAAACACTTTTTAGAAACCATCACAATTACTTTGAGTTCTCCTCCCCCAAAAGAAGGTTTGATATTAGCAGATAATTGTCAGATAATGCAGTAATACATTTTAGATAATCTGTTTCACTTTTTCTCTTCTCTATATCACTGAACAATACTGCGGAGGGAAATCTTTTAATTTATTCCCCTTCACAAATAAATCATTTTCTAAATGGTTTTACTAGTTCCCTGCGGACTGCCTTAGACAACGTACCCTCTTTGAACAAAAAATCTTTAGAAATAGAAAGCTGGCCTCTTGGTTTAATACAGAGCTGCACACTTTGAAGCAAAGTGCTAGAAAACTAGAGAGAAAATTGTTAGGATCAGAACAGGTGAACCTAGTATTCAATCCATACAAACATTTTAGGTTTAACTTTTTATGAAGAGCAGAAACCTAGCAGGCAGGGTCAGCGTCGACAACGCAAACCTCGTTGACCTCACAGAATCAGCTATATTTGTTCATAAATACTGCTAAAATGAATCCATTACATGGATTAAAGACATCACCTTAAGACATAGAAACCTGGATGACTTGTACATTTCTGTTTCTGAATGCAAATAAAAAAGAAGTTGCTGTCTTTGGACCAGAGTGTCTGAAAAAGAAGCTGTTTAGTCAGTCACTTTATTTGGAGGGGATTAAATCTGTTAAGTCTGTTTAAGTTTATTCAGATGCATAAAAAAATCAAAGATATATTGTGTTTACATAAACAATATAGTGGCAGAAAGGCTTAACTTGAAGCAAAAGCTTACGAATGTCTGCGTTATTACAACAAAATTGTAATGGTCTTGGTTCTGTAAAGTTTTCTTTGAGTTTTCAATTTTATGTTGATTCGTTTTTTTCTTTGTTTTCTACTTTTATTGGTTTAATTCCTATTTTGTTGTGTTTTTGGATGTATTTGAGTTATTATGCTATCACGCCAAAAGCAGCAAAGGCAGCAGGAGCAGCTAATTTACATGCAAAGTCAATGGTTGACGCGCATGAAGGCGTAGCAAAATGTCCTGCAGCGTGTTTTTTAGCAGCGCATCTGAGCCGCTGAAGCAGCGCGTCATGAGCGTTTGTCGTGAGCATTTGTCGTGCACGATGCGCTGCCGACCCAGCTGCTGGTGGAGTTGGAAAAATAACTGAGACCCAGCTTTGCTGCTGCAGCTGTGCATCAGAACTAAACTTGTACAAGCATAAAAAATGAAGCAGCACCTGCTTTTTGCTGCTCTTGCTGCTTTAGGTGTGAACATAGCATTATGCTTTTCTTTGCTGCTCTCTGTTGCCCTCTTGTGTTGGTTTCCTTTTCCCCAGCTCTTGTCTAGAAGCCTCTGCTCACATCTTCTCCCAATCAGCTTGTTAGTCCTGCCTTTGTTCAGTCAGCCAGAAATACTCTCCCTGTGCAGTTCCTCAGTGCTGGTTCCTCGTCTCTCCCTATCTCCTCGTGTTTGTTTGATTTCTCCATGGTTTTGGTTAGTTTTATATAGTGATGGTGAGATGAAGCCTCATGAGGCATTTGAACGATCCTCACAGTTCATGAAGCCTTGTGTGAACATGTCACCACCTACTGGTGGAGTGCAGAACTACAGTTAGTAATATAATCTGATTTTTTGCAATTGTTTTTCTTGTTTGTTTTTTTTCTCATATCCTTTGAAATTGTTAATGATTTGTGTGTATAACAAAATCTTTTGTAAGTTTTTTGTGTGTAAAATGTCTTAGAAGAGAAAAATCAGTTTTTCTTTAGTGAAATAAGCTCAAGCAGACAGTGAAACTGTTTGTGTAAATTGGGCATCCATGAACAAAATGAAAGGTGTTAGTCATTTTATTTAACTATAATAGTTTTTCTAGAGTTTTTGGTTTTAATAGGTTTGGAAGTTATGTGTTCAACCAATCTTTTGGTCACACCAACCAATCTAACTTCGACAGTGTTTTTACCCAATCTATATTTGTACTAGGGCAAACCAATACAAATAAGTCACATCAGCCCAAAAAAAAAAAAGTTTTATCGCAACTTTTAAAGTCTGAAGTGGGTCTTGAACCACCTACCTCAAGAGTGGAAGTCCTTCTATGGGAGCTGACGCCACTAGCAAACTGAAAATAGTTATGAAAACAATACTAGGTAAAACCCATGACATTTGTAACCAGTGGCTCGCACAGATTTTGATCATGACATTGATCTACCCAAACTAATTTTAACCAACTACACTACCGTTCAAAAGTTTGGGGTCACATTGAAATGTCCTTATTTTTTAAGGAAAAGCACTGTACTTTTCAATGAAGAAAACTTTAAACTAGTCTTATCCATTTCCAAATGTTTAATCAGTGTTGTCTCCCTCCATAAGATTAAAATGTGCTGTTTAATACACTCTGTACATTGCTAATGTGGTAAATGACTATTCTAGCTGCAAATGTCTGGTTTTTGATGCAATATCTACATAGGTGTATAGAGGCCCATTTCCAGCAACTATCACACCAGTGTTCTTATGGTACAATGTGTTTGATCATTGGCTCAGAAGGTTAATTGATGATTAGAAAACCCTTGTGCAATCATGTTCACACATCTAAAAACAGTTTAGCTTGTTACAGAAGCTACAAAACTGACCTTCCTTTGAGCAGATTGAGTTTCTGGAGCATCACATTTGTGCGGTCATTTAAACGCTCAAAATGGCCAGAAAAAGAGAACTTTCATCTGAAACTCAACAGTCTATTCTTGTTCTTAGAAATGAAGGCTATTCCATGCGAGAAATTGCTAAGAAATTGAAGATTTCCTACAAAGGTGTGTACTACTCCCTTCAAAGGACAGCACAAACAGGCTCTAACCAGAGTAGAAAAAGAAGTGGGAGGCCGCGTTGCACAACTGAGCAAGAAGATAAGTACATTAGAGTCTCTATTTTGAGAAACAGACCCCTCACAAGTCCCAAACTGGCATCTTCATTAAATAGTACCCGCAAAACACCAGTGACAACATCTACAGTGAAGTGGGATTCTGGGCTTCAGGGCAGAGTGGCAAAGAAAAAGCCATATCTGAGACTGGCCAATAAAAGAAAAAGATTAAGATGGGCAAAAGAACATAGACATTGGACAGAGGAAGACTGGAAAAAAAAGTGTTGTGGACGGATGAATCCAAGTTTGAGGTGTTTGGATCACAAAGAAGAACGTTTGTGAGACGCAGAACAAATGAAAAGATGCTGGAAGAATGCCTCACGCCATCTGTTAAGCATGGTGGAGGTAATGTGATGGTCTGGGTCTGCTTTGGTGCTGGTCAGGTGGGAGATTTGTACAGGGTAAAAGGGATTCTGAATAAGGAAGGCTATGACTCCATTTTGCAACGCCATGCCATACCCAGTGGACAGCACTTGATTGGAGTAAGTTTCATCCTACAACAGGACAATGACCCTAAACACACCTCTAAATTGTGCAAGAACTATTTAGAGCAGAAGCAGGTAGCTGGTATTTTATCGGTAATGGAGTGGCCAGTGCAGTCACTAGATCTGAACGCTGTTGAACTGTTGTGGGAGCAGCTTGACTGTATGATACGCAAGAAGTGCCCATCCAACCAATCCAACTTGTGGGAGCTGCTTGTGGAAGTGTGGGGTGCAATTTCTCCAGATTACCTCAACAAATTGACAGCTAGAATGCCAAAGGTCTGCAATGCTGTAATTGCTGCAAATGGAGGATTCTTTGACGAAAGCAAAGTTTGATGTAAAAAAAAAACAAATTTTGTTATTCTTTACAATTAAGTCAGGTGAGGGCAGGTGAGAGGTGAATTTTCTGGGTATTGTTCGTAAAAGTGCTTTGTAATTAGGGGAAAGGTTGTCTTTAAGACCACCTTCTCTGTTGAGTGATAGTTTTTTCTAGGTTAACAAAAATGGCTTCCTTAACCCCTCTCTCAAACCATCTTTTTTCCTTGGCCAGAATATGGAGGCTGTTGTCCTCGAACGAGTCAAATTTAGCCTTCAGGTTTAAGTGAACCGTGGAGTCCTGTCCTAAGTAGTTAGCCCTCCTGTGTTGAACCATGCGCCTGTGTAACGGTTGCTTGGTCTCTCCAAAGCAGAGGTCTGTGCATGCTTCACTAGCCAAACTCGACATCAAGTTATCAAGAAGAGTAGTTTTGGTAGCCAAAACTACCAAAAGCATGCTCCTCGTTTCCATATCAAATCACACAAAACATTCAACAGAAAAGTTCAAAATAAGGCCCCTTTATTTGTAAACTATGTTTAAGAGAGCTACTTGCCTAGGCAACAGTTGAAAAAGTAAAGTAACCAGTTTTACTTTGTTGTAGTCTTGTCTGGGGCAAGCCACTCCTTTTCATGTGACTATGCAACGCTTCAGCACAGTGGGGGGAGGAAGAAATATACAGTGGTCACAGGTTTTTACTGCTTGGGCCCGAAATAACCAAGGTATTCTGTGTTAAGTTGACTTCATGAATCCAGGACGATTTAGACCCTTCTCTTGGATATCTGCTGTAGGCGTCAACGGACAGCTACTTCCTTTCACGAGCCTTCACATGGAACTGCTGTTTCAAAATATGCAGATATTCCCTTTATACAGATTTAAAGCTTGATAAGGACTCCTTTGAGGAAATGATGATATCACGACTTTGCTAGCAAAGTTTGACATTAATCCACTGTCTTTGCTGTGTGTTTGAGAACACACAACTCTCAGCTGAGGTGGAGGCATCTATAGAGCAGCCATTAACTGCAAGAGGTAGGCAGAGCTTTCACCTGCCATACAATGTAACTCTGACACCAGACCATGCTGTTAGCTCTAAATTATGCTGAGATATGTAGTTATAGTCAATTTATACACAGTTATAAAACGGGTGTTTCCCATTCTTAAATGTGATTGGCAGAACCACATGCCATGCTGTTATAAAATACAGTGTAACCCACACAGATATCCCTGTGCTTGTGACAGCAGTCGAAGTGCCAACAAAATCAGTAATCGCAGTTGAGCAACGCAGCCCAAAAACTTTCAATGTTGGTCTTGTGGATCACCAAAATCAGAATCTGTTGATCTTTGGTACTGTTTAATGTACATTGGCATTGCATTTTTCAGTTTAAAAATGACGGGGACATTTAATTATCAAAATGAAAGATGGGTAAAAAAAATGTTCACAAAAGATAATGTGGGAATGCTCTTCAGATGTATTTCATTTGTATTGTTTCATTATTACCAACAAATTATTCAATTCTTTTGGTCGGTGTCTGTCCGCTCCATGTCATTACCCGCTGTTTTAAAATTTAAAATGTATAAAATTCAAAATTTCTAAGTTTTTTGGACCTAGAATCGTTTTATTATGTTGCTTTTCTTGCATCTATGTGTTTAAGAAAATATACTTTTTGCATATGTATGATATATCACGTAGTTGTTGAAATCAAAAATTACTAATGAGGCTGCCTCTGTGACAGTGAGTAAGAAATAAAGACATTCGACAGTCCTTCTCAAAATAAAAGATGGAAATTGCATAGCTTAATCACTTAAGACAAAAGATGTGGTCTTAGCCTTATCAAAAAGAATGATTAGACATCAGGGAAGTTTATTAAAGAGACTACTTGTATGTGTTTATCACTCAAGCTTCCACTGCAGACACACACCCTATGTCAGAGTTTGGCCAGGCTGGAGTTTTAAGAAACAATCAATAAGAACCTAACTAGTACTCCAAACATTGCTGAGGATGCTTGTTCTCACAACCTTGTGTTGATGCATGTATGTAATCAGCAGAAGATGTTGACTGAATAGCTGGAATAATTAAGGTTGAACCAGCAAACATAATCAAAGTCCAATCAGGCAGTATTGTGGCTAACCACTTTGCCTGAGGAAGCATATGGTAATTTAAATCAAAATAAAATGTTTGGTCAGGAGAGCAGAGGTTTTTTGCCTTTAAGTAAGCTTTTAATCTAAACAAAAATCAATTCTATTGGTAATTTTCAAAAAAACCTGGTTATAGATGTTAATGCAGATCCACACAACACTCAGGGACATACATGTGTACAAAATGATAATTAATAATAGTTGTAATCATTAAAGTTTTTACATTCACATTTTCTAAATTAGTTCAAACTGACTAGGCTGAGCTAGAGGCGCCCTGTGGTGGGCGTTATCTTCACTTAAACCTCGAGGTTAACTTAACCGAAGTGGCCAAAGTTGAACATAAGCAGATTTTTTTGGTCTTAAGGATTTTCAACAGGTCTGCATTTCGATTCCATTGCTTTGCCTGAGCAGGTAAGCTAATAAGTGTTTTTAAGCTTGTTTACAAGCGCTTGGATTCATCATTTCGAACTCTAACTTCAATGCTATTATTTTATGTTATATAGACAAATAAGGTATATCAGACTGGCTTTTTGTCTTCACTACACATCTACCTTGATGAAGCACATTAGCGCATTTGGTAATGGGTTTTGATTTTATTTTGTTCTGGGGATATGCTATATGCTAAGTTACCTGGGTGCAGGCATGAGTCACTATGCTAACAATTTCTGTGTATAGACACCATTTAGTGGGTGGTTTTGGTGTGTTATTTTTTACTGTACAGAGTTCAGGTTTGCCTACCTGTTACATATAAAGTATGTAACAGGTATGCAAAGCTATCCCATCTTTTTGTTTAAAATGTATATTTTATCCCATAATGGATGATAGTGTCCTATGTCTGTCTTGTGTTCCAGGGGTGAATTTCATGCATTGCAGATTTTGCAAATTCACAAGCTCAAGTCAAGACTCTTCTAAAACGTTCATCACAGACAAATTTCAAATTGGCCATGCATTCATACAGTATGCGTATATATATTTAAAACACCTGTAGGATTGCGATCACACCTCTTAATACCACCAGCAATAGTGAAAATCAACGAACATTCATAATTTCAAAGTGAATAGTGTGATTTTCAAGATTTGCAGAGAAAAGTGTCCTCTGTCTCCACTCTCCTTTGAGCCAATCACATTGTTTTGTTTCCTGATATAATCAGGAGATTTATGTTGTAGTTTTGTTCATGAAGCAAAAACAAAATAATTCACTGGGTCAGTTAGACACATTAGGTTTTAAAAAAAAAAGGTTCTTTTGACAAGGATCTTATTAAAGAATGACTAGTATTATTTAACAGAACATGAATGTGTTACTTTCATATTGAGAAAATTATTTCCTTTCACCTCGCAATCCATCATATATCCTATATCCACCTTATCCATCCTCACATTATCAGCATTACACAGACTTATTCAACAGAACCTGATATCAATAAGAGGGAATTAGATATAGAATATATATATATATATATATATATATATATATATATATATATATATATATATATATATATATATATATATATATAAAGGAAACCCTGAAGCTATTCGATGGGTTTAAGATATTCAGTTTGGAAAAAAAAAAAAAAAAAAACTTAGTTGGCATGTGTCAGTGACAAAATAATGCCAGCAATCATTGATTTATGTTCTTCTTTGACAGGTTTGAATTCAACAACTTTTTAATTTCACCGTTCTATATAATTGAAATGCTTGTTTTACTCTGAACTGAAACAAGGGTAGACATGGCTGGGTTGCATAAAGCATAGCCGTGTTACCTGCTTGCGTAAGAGTGAAACACACAGCTGAGAGTGGATCAATGCGCGCAGCTCGAAGCTGAATAATAACAACGGTCCTATTTTTTTTTTAAGTTTGGACACTGATTTTGTTTTATTACAATGCCTAAGGCTGAAAAATAAAAAAAAATTAAAAAAATACAGCTCAGAAAAGTCACTGGGGTTTATTTTAGCTTCAAAAGCAGCAGTTTCACAATTTTTAAAGATGTTTATGTTATTTTAGGTTCATAAATGTTAGATTTTGTTTTATACACTTATTCTGAAAAAAGTGGAAAATACTTGCTTCATAAATGTTTTTTGGCCATCAAAATGCTTCGGTGTTATTCTATGGGTCAAATAGTCCAGTAAAAGCATTTGGCACAATTTGGCACATTTGGAGAGATTTGGAGATGCTGGTGACACCAAAAAATCAAAGTCCCACAGCTCTGGAACTGTGGTAGCTAGAGGTCTGAAGTTTTCTGCATTTGTGGTTAACATGATGTAGACCAAACTAATACAATGACACATGCCTTTTCTTAAGCACATCTTTATTACTGCTATTCAAAAAAGACCTATTATTTTCGAGAATAAAAACAAAAAAAAAATACTTTGAGTCATGTTTGAACTCATGCAGCTTGGGTGGTGTTTTACTTATCCAAATTTCATTGAAAGGCTAAACTATGTGTTAGCTTTCAAATGATGTTTCACACATGTAATTTGGGCTTACAGTTCCTGAGTTATTTGCTTTTTCTTTTGGGTATGCAAAATAGGTGAGGGTTACTTCAAAATGAGGGGAATATTATAGCCTACCCCAATGATGTAACATATATAGTTTTAAAAAATATTTCACCGTATAAAACTGATCGTAATCAGATGCTCACTAGATGTCAGTCCATGCATTTGATGCATCCTCTTCTTGTAGCAGGATAATTAGGACGTCTGTCTTGCCAAAGTAGCTGGTCAGGGTAATCTGTGGATCCAACATATTTCTCTTCACTACCACAACAAAAGCACTTGAACGCAATACGCTAGTAATTTTCACTTTGCAAGTAGAAATGATCATATTTAAATGACCACATGAGGGCAGCATAAAATTTGTTTTTATTTTTTTGTTAAAGCCACCTGACCTATAAAAAGACATTCCTTGCTTCTTCTGATCTCAAAATATTTTTTTCTTTTCTCCCATTTTGATTGAAAAAAAAAAAACTTTGTCTCCACAGAACTGTCCTTACTCATAAGGACCAGTCAGCCTGATGAGAAGACCGGATCCAGGTGTGCAGCAGAGAAATGGTAGAGCTCTCTAGCAAGGTTTTGTTCACTTTCTGTCTTTAATGGACTGGGAAATTTACTAAAATAATGATGAGAACACAAGGCCTAAATTTTAATGAATGAATTAAATCATTGTCATAATTTTTATCCATAAACAAGGATTAAAAGCTGTAAAACTGTTTTACCAGGAAAGATATATTATTGATTGAAGGGGTAGATTAGAAATTAATGACCCATGCGGTCCACATTGAATAATCAATTTCAATTAATATCAATTTCACAGTGCAGCTCCTCTGTAACAGTTCCCAAGATCAGCTTTGGAGGCATTAATATTTCAACTCCTTGGAAAGAATATGTATACGCATTAAGGGAATGAAACAAGAGTGTAGTTGAGGGTACAAACAAAGCGCTATTGCTGCCCTGATACTGATCTTCAGTCACAGTAAAACTACCTTTCTCTCATCACAACAAACTGATATTCTTGTGGGTTCCCTCCCAAGCAAAGCAAAGTGGAAGAAATTGAAGAGAAAGTGAGAAATCTCTGTTTTCCTACTTGGCTCTGAAAGACATCCTTCATACAAGTTTGTCTGAAATGACAGCGATGAGGTGCTTTAATATGTGTGTGGGTCTGTGCGCATCTGTGCATGTAACTACATGTTGGGGAGAGGGAAACTTCTCCCCTGAGGGATGCAAGTGATATTTTAAATCCAAATTGCTTGGATCGGGTGATTGCTCCACGCAACCAGAATAGTGACATCTCAACAGGCATGCCCTTATCAAAAAAAATAATAAGGAAAGTTTCATGACCAAAACTAGATATGCAGACTGTCAGATGAGAGGAAAAAAGGTCCAAAGCAATTGAACCAAAGAAGATGCTTATTAGAGAAGTTCAATTTGCATAAATTGTGTGTCAGACATATTGGCTAAAATGTCAAAAACTAAATGAAAAAAGGGATCTCTAATCTTTGTTCTAAAATTGCTCCTTGATCACTGTGAAGGAATTTGACAAAGCAGTGACATTATGCCTTTCGCCTGGAAATAAGTGTCCCTGAGACATATCAAAGATATATATATATATACAGTATATATCCCAACAAAACAAAAATATGACCACATAAGGTAGTGTGCATTCAGATTTATTTAACTACCATTTTGATTAATAATTAGAATTGAGAGTTATTATTAACAGTTTATCCTTCAAATCAAAATCAATCCACAAAGAAAACTTTTTTTTAGATCATCATACCTGTATCAACCTACTGTACATTCAAAATTTTTTCTCATCAGCCAGAGAATTGACTTACTGAAATGTTACAATTAGAGGTAGCTGTTTGGCAAGAAGTCCCTTATTGAATTGACTAATACATTCCCAGAAGAATTAATTGGTGCCCAGTCCCCCCCTCAAAGGTTACTCACCAGCCAGTGGGCTGCCAACAAGATGCGGCGGGCGCCACCCAGAGTATCCCATATGCTGCAGCCACAGAAGAGGGAAAACAAGCAGGAGATCAGATCACTTCAATCCACTACTTTAAACTTCCTCTCATTGTGTTATGCAGTGAAAAAAATTGTAATTATTGCTTAGCTAAGCAATACAACCAATACACCATCCAACCATCATTTTTATTATTATTTTGAAAAAAATATATACATATTTTACAGTGCATCTGCGGGTTTAGGCAAGTGTTGGTTCATATACACAAAATATGCAATATAAACTCAGAATTGACATATTTCTCATTAGGTTTAAAGTGAAAAACGAAACGGTTCATATATTTTAATTAATTAACAAAATTGTGTTTTACTATTATCAATAATTAATTACAAATGGGAAAAATATAATGTAAAATGGTATTCTGGTGAATTTATAAGTTCACCAGGATAAGTATTATAATGGATTACTTCTGCTTCAGGCAAACTATCCTGCTAAATGACTTATAACATTTCTCTGAGGATAAGCCAGAGGGTTTATATTGTGAAGTACCTCTGACATCTATGACAAATGATGTTTTCAGCCTATGGTTAAGATTATTAGAGCTATGCATTATTTAGAACAAGAGTGGTCCTAAATAAATAGAGCTGTTATCATTGTCATCATCATCATCATTAATTTCCAATCTGTTGTTTTCAGAAAGCAAATGTGGCAGCTAGTGAATCCAATCATTTATGCAGGAACACGCACCTTTTAGAACTCACGAGCATTAATTATGAATCCATTATGAGCTCAAATCCATCAGAAACATGGACATTATGTTGAGTGGCAACCAGATATTCTGAGCCCATTTTATGTTTTATATGCAATGAGTGTAACAATTTCTTAGATTTTTGTGTCAAAAAAAAGAGTAGCCAAGGCATCTGTTTGCAATGGTTCAAAATGCAGACTGAATGCTGATAAAGACACTGGTCTTCTTACATGTGCCTCTTTGCTAATTAATCAGGTAAGTCTGGGCAGCAGGGTATCATATCCTTTCAATATGTTCTTAACAGGTGCAAAAGATGTTGTTCCACTTGGGATTCCTCTAGGCACTAAAATAAAGCCATAGTAATATTCAATATTTTGATGATGGTCAAGTTTACAGATAGTAAGGATAGTTAGTCTTACAAACCAACAGCATTTCTGCATTGCAAAAACAATGGCTTTTAAATATTTGGTTGGAGTACTCTTCATTATCGCCTGTGCCTATGCAGAAATCTGCTTTTGCACACACCACACACTATCTCAGCTTGCGCTCCACCCCAACGCACCCAGCAGTTCATTGCACAGCCCACTTTGCCCTGGCTGATTAACACTCTCTGCCAAGTGTAAAAAATGCTTTTGTTTAGCTTTAAGTATTTTATTTCTTCAAGCTAACAAGAGATGATCTAAACTTTCTTTAATTTCTACCAAATGAATCCCTATATTATATCCAAAGAAAATATTTATTGCATACTGTTTATTTTGGATTAAGAACCAGAGGATAAGACAAATAGATCATTAAACATTTCTCTCTCATAGTTCATGTTTCAGTCTTTCAGATAAGATATAAATGTTTAATTGTATTATCATAAAAAAGTGATCCGTATCCTTTGAATATTTTAGTTTAGATATTTTCTAAATTAAGGTCTGGATTGACATAGAATTGTAATGGCAAGACTCTTACACAAGTCTCCATCAAATGTGGCATAAACCAAGGAGATGCGCTTTCCCCACTGTTGTTCTGCATAGGCCTGAACCCCCCTCAGCCAAATAATCAACAAGACTGGCTACAGATACTGACTCAGGAACAGGGCCACCATCAGTAACCTCCTCTACATGGGTGACATCAAGCTGTATGGGAAGAATGAGTGAGTAAATGACTCACTGATCCTTACCAGAGGGGGTCTCTCTCCCAGAAAGAACAATAGCAGACATTGAGGACAGTTAAGGGGGGAGTTATACTCCCGCAGCAGTGTGTCGCAGTGAGTTTTACGCAGACATTTTTGATTTATGCTTGATTCGCTGTGGGTCTAGATACAGCTGAGGCAGAGAGGAAGTGAGGGCAAGTTTGTGCGACAACGGAGGGACATGACGGCGAAAAAGAGCGGGGACCCGGGTGGAAAAAGGGTCCCAGCGTTCTCCCGTACCTACCTGGTCAAACATCACCAGTCGTTTTCCGCAATTGTGGTCATAAAAACAAAATAAGCTGGCCTCCTGTCTGCGGTCACCTTGGGAGAGGAGCAGAAGAGTGTCTGTGGAGGGGGCGGGGATGTCTTTGAGTTCACTACAACACCTATGCTGACGACCTACTTTCAAAGTATAAATCAGCCTTAAAGGTTAGACCATAGAAATGAAAAGCCAATGGATAGAAGTAAAGCCCCTGTCACACCTTGACAATTTAGACCAGCGTATACCTGATGTATGGCGAAATCTGGCAAAAATGCTGGCATAAGTTGGATTAGTTATGGGTAACTTTTGTATAAGTTATAAGCGTGCTCAAAATGTTTTACAACGTATGCCAGCATGTACCAAACATGTGGCATAAGTTATCTAATCACTGACACACGTTAAGTGTAACTTACTCATAAGTCGTGGTGTCTAGCTTATCCAAAACCTATGAGTAACTTATGCGTAACTTATCAAGAACTTATCCAAACGACTACTGAACATATTTCTAACTCACAGCTACTGTTTAATGGCGTACTGGCAGTGTATTGGTATGAAAGGGGGTTCAAAGGAGGAAACTGTCAGTTTTTCTCCAGACTGCAGTATCCCCATCGTAGTGAGCATGATGGTGAGTGTGATGGATCTTCCCTGCGTTTTCGCCCGCGACCAACAAGCGTCCTAGCTGACATGATGCTGAATCTGCTTCGACTGCAAACCTTTTTCTTTCTTTTTCTTTTTATTTATTCTTTCTTTGGGCAGGCAGTTAACAGCAGCTAGGTTAATACTGCGATCAAAGACATCGTTTTATGCAGACCACACACACATTGTAGGGACTGACTGCTCTTTGTTGGGCCTGATGCCTGGAGTCCAAGAGGGGATTGCTGTTTTTGGGTCAGGGGCCACGGTTAGGAATAAGGTATGAACTGAGTTTAGGTTTATATATATATATATATNTATATATATATATATATATATATATATATATATATATATAAATATATATGTGTGTGTGTGTGTGTGCGCACTACATACAAAGTATGAATTGATTGGCCCCCACTCAGTAATTATTTAGATTTTGTCCTGGGCACAGCTAAGGCTGTCGCCTGGCCTTTCAACATATACTGTACATAAAATCTGAAGAACATTAATTATTTCAGGATCTACTAAACTAGTTTAAGCCAGTTAAAAGTTAATTGCTCCCCTGTGTGTTTTGAGCGAGCATTACAGTTTTCATGGTAATGTTCGCTATTTCCACCCACACAGGCAAGTGTACAAGAATACTTCTGTGAGTTCCACCAACATGGATTGTGGAGGAAGGGTAATGTGAAACCTATCCATCATGTTTTGATAACTATGTTTTTGAGCTCAGTGGATTTTAATGATAAACGGCCATATAAGTGCTTGTTAAGTACTTATGTACTAAATTTCTTTCTCATTTCTTTCCATATATGAGCAATATAATTTAGTGCTTACTGTAATCACAAGACAGCAAGGTGGATGTTTAGTCAGTTACCCTGTTATTTATACACCTCTCACATACAGTAGCAACCAGTTTCTGCTAAAATGGGTAGAGATATTTAGAAATTAGTTCAGAAGAGCTATGCAGATGAAATCCCTTAACTCCATAACAGAAGTGAATAATACATAACCTGTGTGAAGTTCTAAAATGTGAAGCCGATCTTGTGATTACACTTGAGAAATGTGACAATCATTAAATATTAAACACTGTCTCATATCTTTGAATAACTGAATTTGTGTGAACATTCTTGGCCTGCTTCTTGGAATTTTCAATGTAAATCTTAAAAGTTTCAAATTTTAATGTTGGAATTACAGCAGTTAGAATTTTCACTTAGTTAAGAAATTGAATATAAGACAACATACAAAAAAAAGAAAGTGTAAAAATGCAATTGCAACCTTATGAATAACAACAGTTGGTTAACATGAAAATAATTTGCATTTACTCATTTCTCCTATATGACACATAGTTTCCAGGATTCTCATCAGGAGTTTTTTTTTATAAGCGTAATGGGAGGAGTTAGTGTACTTATCAGTTGAAACCAGCAAGACTTGGTAGGAGGCAATATCAATTCATTCCCAACTCCTGGGCAGGGGGTCTGAGTTAATGACAGAATAAAAAGCAAGCTTGCAGGTGGTCCCGTTGGCGGGGTGAGTGCAACAGAATCTGTCAAAATAATGTGATTTTATAGCACTGACTCTAGGTCCTCATACAAACCTCCCACAGGTTTCTCACGTATATGTGTGTTCAGGATAAAAGCTAATTGTAAAGCATAAAAGTTGCAGCAGTTTGATAAGTTTTCATTTAAGTGAGCATATGTCAGGTAAGGATTTATACAGTTATGAACAGCTATAAAGCTATGAACAGCCCACAAATATAGATTCATGCCTCTAATGAAATTTAAACAAAAAAATGCTGTTCATTATTGGAATATTTGTCAAAACAATGTTGACAAAGTCTTTTGAATAAAAGTTCACCTACTTTTATCTAAATATAACCTATCATCTAAACTACAAAATTACAAGAAAGAAACATTGCAATCTCATATGTTCAGATGCCCCAGGAATGTCTAGAGCCAGCTGCTCAAACCAGTAAGTCTAAGAGCCACTGGTCTCATCTACAGAACCTTTCTCTCTTTTTCCCCTTATCTGTTATCGGTACAAAAGGCAGAGAAAAATCCTCCACCTCAAATAACCCATCCATTTCAAAACTAGTATCATAGTGATCACTTTGCATGTTTGAGTGCTGCAGCCACTGCCAGCGTCATTTCCATTGTTAGCATCCTCAGCTGTACAGAGGGAAGATGTTAATATACAGGCGTGTGTATTTTTTGTGCACCATTGTTTTGTAACAACTGGAGCAAAACTGAGAGTGTAGTGGTGCGTTCTGACCGAATGCAGTGTCCATGGTGATTTAAGTGAGCCCCGCTGGGCTTTCTTCATTTTGCATTTCAGATCCACAGTATTTACACCCTGGACTGTGTGATTAAATAGGAGGAGCTTCAGCTGCATAAAATTCCCCATTAACGTAAAAAAAAAAAGACAAATAGACTTAGTGCTTCTTTTTTGCAGGTTTGTGACATTAAAATGATGATTTGTAAAAATGAAAAAGTAAAAAGTAAAGATCATATGTGCTGCTGTTGTTTCCATTTGCACACTTGCACACCAAAATGTCCATGAATTTTGGAGGGGTTTTTTGTGTCCTGTTCAGCAGATTAGCAGTCCTTAATTATTTCCTTAGTGGAAAGGAGAAGCCCAAAAGATTTACTTAAACAAGTGAAGCCCTTTACTATAATATTGCACAATACTGTATGCAAGTAAAATATTAATTAGAAATATCATTGGGGTTGTATTAGATCCACTGCACATCGAGACAGACACAGAGGGAAAAATGGGAAAAAGGAAAAGGAGCAAGGTATGGGAAAAAAAAAGGGAGAGAATGAGATAAGAATAAAAGGGAGAAAGAAGGAAAAATTGAATTTAAATTAAGATGTTTGGAGTCTGTTTCTACACCTGCAGGGTTAGAAAGAGAAAAAGTAAAAAAGAAAAAAAGTGTTACAGGTAAAAAAAGAAAAGAAACAACCAACACATATATAAAACATTACTGAAAAATCAACAATGTTACTTAGGGAAGCAATAAGTAATAATAATAAGAAGAACCAGTGTTTCAAATTGGAACAACACACAAATCATAAAGTGTCATAAAGGGAGCTCATTCAGGAGAGATTAGGTTGTAGCACAGTTAAATTCAAGATCTTACTGGAAAACAATTCAGCCACAGTAAGTTGCTGTGTAAATACTTGTTAGGGATGTTGAGGCTTCTTAGGTATTTTTTAGACTATTTCTGGTCTGCTTGTCTTGCTAGCTTACATATATGCACACTGCTGCTTTTTTTTGCCAACATAAAATACCAAATGCTAGGCTCTGTTCTGGCAACCCTCATATGACTGTCTCAGGATCCACAAAGTAAATATGGGCTTCACACTGCACCAACACCTGTAGCACTATATGTGAATGTGCTTGGTGGATGTTCAGAGCTGCCTTAGCCCCCTAGGCCCTAGACACACACACACAAACAAACGACATCACTGCCACTGTGAAATCAGCTAAAAGAGGACCTGTGGAGTGACAGAAGGTAATGCAGGGTTCATATTCTATGTTGTATCCTGCATGTGTTCAATCACGTAAAGGCTGACCACGATAGAGCAACACAGGATCTTCTCCACACATAAGATGACACAATGTCAGAATGTCAGCTGACATTGAAAAATAGATTATTAAGTTTGGAACTTTTGAGCATAGCTGGCTGATATAGGGGCAGAGATTTTTTCATTGTTAGGTGGCATCAAAACTGGATAATGTGACAAAAAAGAGCACTTAAATTTGCTCCTTTATTACACAGGGAGAGATGCAAAACCAATATATGGCTGGGTCAAGAGAGGCGATAATATGTGCAGCTAAAGTCAAGATGACAATGCAAGATAATTCAGCCACAGTTAATGTGCAAATACTTATGAAGGATTCTCTCAGGTGTTGTTTAGACTATTTCTAAGCAGCCTCTCTTGTTAGCTTCCATGTATACAGACTGCTGGTTTATACCAACATAAAATACCAAATGCTAGGCTCTGTTCTGGCAACTCTGGGAATTCTCATAAGATTGGCTCAGGAACCAAAATGTAAACATGGGCTTCACACTGCACCAAAATTGTTTCACACTGTACCTCTAGGACTAAGGGATAACAACTTAACAAAGACATTGTTGATGGAAAGGTCTGATTGTTTATAGGGCAAATTAGTTTCATTCTGTGTAAAAAGAATTTGGGAATAATATTGGTAATTTTACAATAAATATTTCACTTACAGCTCCTTTATTAGAGGATATTTTGTAGTAACAAGTACAGTGTATATGTGTAAGAAAAAGCTTCTAGATTTGCATTTGCCCCAGGCCTCTTGGCCAGAATACCAGAAGTGAAAAGCAGCTGAGGCCAACCCTAATCTACTTTCATTCCAGCACCTCTCATCTTTTAGTGTTTTCTCACCTTTCAGAAAATAATAATTAGTTTGGCTGGGAGCTTTATTTTTTGCTGGCACAGCATACCATTGTAGCAAATATTGGAGGGGGAGAAGCAGGGCTGTTCATCTAGCTAAAAGATGTTCATATCTCCTCCCTGTTGCATAAAAAATAAAAATACACAACCATTAACTCACATGCACACACACACCACTTTGTTTCCTTGATATGTAGGATATTTTACAATTATATATATATATATTTATAAATTTTTTTATCTCTTCACATCTATGCTCATAAATTTCAGGAATGTAATGTTTTCTTAACTTGCAAGCTACCAGAATGTGACCCACTTATTGACTCTAACTGTAATAAGGGCTGACGGAAGGCTTGGAGTGGCCCCAGCATATTTGCTCCTAGTGCCTGGTAAGGCAGAGAACCATACAAAGTTTAGATCAGCTCTTATTCCCTCTGCTTTTAGATATTGCACTGACCTCTGCAGCCGGCATCCCAAGATTACCTTGACATCTGCTGGGGGGGTTTCTAAAAGCTAATTAATCCCTGCTGACCTTAGGTTTGGCTGTCTGTTCTAGAATCAAGTCTGGTCTTGGGGTAAGGATTCATTGAAGGTCAACTCACAGCTGCCACATATTCAGGAAAAAATAGGACAGGCATTTCTTGAACAGCTCTTTGGAAAGATTTTAGCAATTTGTGTCAAAATGTTTCTAAAATGTAGTTACAAACAATACAGAAATAAAATAAGATAATTTATAGGAAAAGACTATTTCTATCATAAGTCTTATAACCCAGACTCCACATTTGGTTAAATGTTTCCAACATTGTTTTCTCATTTCAATCAGCTCACTGAATATTGAATAGTTTTGACTATGAGGTAACATGATTAATCATGAATAATGTTATGCAAAAATATGAATTATTAAAGAAGATATTAATACAATAGGCAATGCAGTTCTCAGAAGTGTGCTACAGGACTTTTGATAGAGCTTGCAATTTATCTTCTGTTTCTATCATGCTTAATACAGGAAATAAAGGAAAAATCAATGCTTAGTACCTCAAACCCCATGGAAAAAAGTTCACTCTGTAATGCTAAGAGTTAATACTACAGTAAGGTACTTAATGTAAGATACTTTACTGAGAAAGAGGTTTGGATGCTTACAGATACTTGCTTATATGCTGCTCCAGTTTTCAAGCATATGAGGAGAACCTTTTGCAAAATTAAGTTTATCTGAGCAATGTTTGCCAGTTATGCTGAGGGGACCAGAACTCTATCAGTTTGTCAACACACATGTGATTGTGCTCAGTGTGCTCAGTTGCTGCATCAAGAGAAATTACTGAGTTATCTTTATGGGAGGTCCACCTTTAATTGGAAAAACCATAAGCAAGCATGTCAGATTATTTTTTATTTGTGTTATTCTAAAAAAAAAAAAAATAAATACTGTATTTTTTTAGTTTAAAAATTCAGTCAGAGAGAAAAATAGCATTATTAAAACCTTTAAAGGATTTTCTGTGATGTCCTCTGAGACCAATTTTACACTTAAACATTTTGTGGAGTAACATTCAAAAAACTGCCTTACTGTGATTTAAAACGTGATTTGTCACAAAGCCCAGTCTCTAGTTATAAACTTAATTATATTACATAAGAAGGACATATTTTTCTTAGTATATAGCTTTAAATGAACAAATAAACATTTCAATTAAGGACATGTTTAAATGATTTGTAAAAAGAAAAAAAGATAAATTAATGCTTCAAGCCTTGTGGAAGGATCTCTCAAACCTTAAGGCTGATTTTGTCATGATCATGGCGCTGATGGCTGGCTTTATTGCTTATTCCATTGATCTGTTTAACTAAGTTAAGTCGGTTGCTCATTACTACTTATCTTATCCACCTGTTTCTAGCTCTTATTTATGCTACTTGTTTTTCCAGCCACCAGTGCCAGATTAGTGTGAGAAGTATCGAGCATTCCTGTATTGTTTTTT
>NW_015150520.1:1426018-1444378 GCF_000732505.1 Cyprinodon variegatus | reverse complement strand
TTTATTTATTTATTTATTTATTTATTTATTTATTTATTTATTTATTTATTTATTTATTTATTTATTTATTTAAGTTACCAACCTTTGTGTGTTCACTAATGCCAAACCTCACTGAAGGACATGAAAAAGGAGCAAAAAAAAAAAGAAAAGGAGAAAGATCCTTTTGGCAGAGAGGGAAAATGAAAAGGAAAGAAATGAAAACCATACAACCAGATCCTATTTCTGTACATAGAGAAACTGCATCTGGTATTCAATCCAGATGGAGAACCTAAAGGAGCACCTGCAAATGGACACAGGTAAGACAAAAGAACAAATAAGCAACAAAACATGTACTTTAGCAGGGTCATTTTGAGCTTTCAGAATTATGCAGCAACTATATAGTGGCTTAAGGAGGTGTGTGTCTGGGTTACTGATTGGTATTAGTTGAGTCCCAGATTATTATTATGGACAAAACTAAACCTGAGTGCAACACATTATGAATCTGGCAGGTTATAGGAGTTTCTGGACTGAATGATTGTGGAGTGTGAAACCATGTGGTCTCAAGGAATTGTAGTTCCATTCACAGCGGCATTAAAAGAGACAGTTGCTGATCTTAAAAGCTAAGATCTCTTGGTTTCATCACAGGAGGCAAGCTTCTTCAAAATCTTTTCAGAAACAGTAGCGCTCAGAGGTATTTAAGTACCTCTGAGAGGTAGTTCTAGAGCTGAGTTCTCTCCTACTGATTATCACCTCTGTCTCAATTTGAAAATATAGGTTATGTTTGCACTGTGGGTGGGAAACAGAGAAAGGCCAAAGGGCAGTTTGGAGTAAAAAGTTGTGACCCTGATCTGGACTACCTTCAAAGAACTCTACTGGATAAAAAATCTTGTTCTTTTGTGTTGTAATTTTATGTAATTTTATAATGAAATAATTTTAGGACTGTCATGTGTTGTTCTGTAAACACACACCCAACTGTCTTTCAGTTCGGACAACAGATGAAAGTGTGATTTGAGCTCAAATAATGGCCAAACAGTCAGCCTTGCAATACATTCTAAACAACTTATATTTAAAATTAAAAAAAAATATTAAGAAAAATAATTCAACTCTCAGTCAAACATCTTTCAGTATATATATATATATATATATATATATATATATATATATATATATATATATATATATATATACATATAAACTTTACTAAGTTAATGAAACTTAGCTAAAACTATAGGCAAAATGTAAACAAAGAAGAACGGAAAATGGTTAGCCTTTCTGGTTTCATGTTCATAGAGAGGTGATGTTTCTGTCACTTTCTTTGTAGGAGCTATATCACATTTTATTTTCATTATGAGTGGTTTAAACTCTGATCTGATTAAACATACATAAGTAGATAAGATTTTGATTATTTTAGATGCCTAGACCAGTTAGAAACTACAGTAGTCTTTCATTCACTATTAATGTGAAGGGTAAATTATGTTTGGAATTATCTTTAGTTTTTAAGCAAGTGTTATGATAAAAACTAATGTATATGAAAGCCCAACATAGTTTCTAAAAAGCCACACATGAGATTAGGTGTGCAATACATAAGGCTCATGGATGTGGTCACTGATACAATCTTAGCGCAAAAAGTAACATTCCTAGATCTTTTAAGTTAGTGATGTCAAAAGAGACTGCTGCTTCTATGAATATCTTGGACAGCAAACCCAGAGATGGATTGACACCTCAATTATGCTTATGCACAAGTTACTAGCTGCTATGTTTTAATTCCTGGAAATTCTAGCTTCATTTTAAGTGTTTGCTTAAGTCCTTAGTTACACGTAAAGTACTGTTTTATATTTAATTAGTCTCTTTGACTTCAGCATTCCTGTATTACACATTTCAGTGGAGTTGAATCATTGCAGATTGTGAAATAACAACTAATGGCTCAATTGTTTTGCAGCAGTTAGAAATTAATACATCCAGTAGCTTTAAATATGATACAAACAAGAATTGCAGATTTTGAAAGAAGCACTGATAAACAATATAAACAGATTGCTTCTCTGTAGGTTACCTTGATGAGACTACAGTGTCATGACACACAGCAAGGCTAATGTCCCTGGCCTTGCTTGTACACTGTACGGTTGAATGCACAAATAGACCACCGGCGGCATGCCTCTTAAAAGACAGTGAGCATCCAAGTGTGTAATGATGCCAGGAGGTTCATAGCAGTTTATGGCCAAGCCATACCTTGAACAGAAACTGAGATGAATTGCACTTGATAGACTGTATCCTGCCTTTAAACTTGAAACAGGATACAATTTATTGGAAGACTTCTGCTTGCCCAATACATTTCAACTTCTTTTCAAAGAGCTATTTAATTAGGCTCAATTTCCCTGTGTTTATTTCCTCCTCTTTTGTTTATCCCATGCCTTTCGATGAAAACATAGCAGAGTTCACTACCTCCCTGTTAAAGTATGTGAAAAGGAGTGTGCACATTTAAAACCTAGAACCCTTTTTTGCCTTTCTTTCACATCTTTACAGGGAGTGTTGTGCATGAACGTATTCAATGAATTGCGTTGAGTGAAAACTTTCATATTTTTAGTACATAGTGAATTGAAAGCACCAGTAAGAAAGGAATGTGAACGAGAGAGACGTTCACTCTGAGAAAAATTAATGACACGCACAGCCCATGATGCCGTTCATTTGATAACGACACTTTTCGTTGATAACCTAAGGTTTTATGGCACTTAGTACGAAACATTTTATGATTTATAGGTTAGTAAATTAAGTTCATTTAAAAAAAAAAAATTATATGAATCTAAGCTTGTTCATTTTCATCTGTGTGAGCTGAACTTTGAGCTTTTTCTTTTTAATTATGATCTGGCACAGCATCATTTACAGCTAAATAAAGGATTTCAACTGCCAATAGTATGATGAATTCAATGCCATGTTTGGTCAAGTTTAAATGGGCCAAATTTTGTTAGGTTAGGTCGCTTGGGAGCAAAGGGTCATTGACATCTCTGAACGTTCTGTGTTTCCATCATCTGCAGTGGCAGCTGGCCAATAGAAGGTGCTAGGGCACCGCCCCACTCACCTAATGACCGAGATCAAGACGTAAGAAATAAACAAAATAAAATTATGAAATCAGAAAATGTCAAATATACTAATATATTTTTTAGATGTGCAAGAAATATATTTAATCTTTAATGACAAGTAAAGCTGTTTCATTCAAGCTGTTAATCCCTTACACTGGAGGGTGGCTGCATGACTATTGTCATGACTTCAGTTTCAAAAGTATTAGATTAAAGTAAAAAAAAAAAAAGCAAAATAAAAGAAAAGGCAAGCTGCTCCTTGCTCAAAGTCTTGCTCTGCTGATGAAAGTAGAAAGCAGAGTGCAGGGTGAATGAAAAAGGTGACAGCAGAAGAGACACCAGAGGCTGCAGACACGCGCTGTGCTTTACTTATGAACTTACGAAAGGATTATAATGGAAATCCTTACCAGACACATGCCTCATGTCAAGGGACATTCATCAAAATAATAATCTGTGGGTATTGTCTATGTAAAGTGCCTTGAGATGAGATGTGTTGTAAATTATCGTAATACAAATAAAGTGAACTGAATTTGAATTGAATCCATCCATCCATCCATCCATCCATCCATCCATCCATCCATCCATCCATCCATCCATCCATCCATCCATCCATCCATCCATCCATCGTATTGTTTTTTTTTTTTCATATTTTGGCCATTGCACAAACCTTTTTTTAAGATACAGTGTAACTACAGTTTATTAAAAAAAAAAAAGTAAAACCATTATAAAAACAATGCAAGCATCCATGTTTTGTACCTTTTGCAATAAAAGGACATGCCTGCTTGTGGGCAGCAGTGTTAAATGAGTTTGAATTTGGAGAAAGCATTGTTGGCTGGGTCTCACAATTCAAGTCTGAAAGCTTGAAAAAACCTTATTGTTTTGAGCCCTTTAGAGAAATCCATGTGCCACTATTGTTCAAAATTCTTCATTTAGTTGCCAACACCCCAGATGCCTTGAGACATTATATATCCTCTAGGCAATAGCTTAGCATAGCATAGACACCAGAGACAATCATATATTACATGCATTTATTATGTGTGCAAGATATTAGGTAAGATCTGCTCAAGTTATCAGAATTAACATCTTTACATTTCTTTGTCATCAAGCATGCATAGTGCACCTGATTCACAGCGTCTCATTAAGTCACCATCTATCTTAGGCTTATGTCTATTTTGTACTTTATGAATGAACTCCGTTTCCAGAAGTTACATTTGCATAGTGCAGCTGTTTCTCATTGTTTCCTTTGGCCTTCATCTGTTTGAAATATCTGCATATTTCTTACTTTATAAGTTTTAGTGTGTTTCTCCTCTTTTTATGAACTCTGTTGTAATAGTTTTCCTATTACATTTGTTGCATAATGCTAACCAATATATTGAAAAGGGGTTTGCTGCAGATTAATCTACTCAAAATCAAGCAGGGCAGTCTTTTTTTCTGATTGGATACAAATCCACACAATGAGACACAAATTGGGAATGGTTTTCATCTTGTCCTGTGTCACAATGATCTCAGAGAATATTGGTAATGACATTGTCAAAGGTGTAATTATGTTGTGGAGTAGTGCCTTTATCACCACAACAGCAACCAATGTCTGTGCCTGCTTATTACTGTGACTGAACTATGGGACTTAAATTCTCTCTCTTTAATTGATTGATTTTAATTGATTTTTTTTCTGTGAAAAACTGTAAAGTGTGACTGGAAAGCATGGCATTTTAAACCCAAACAGAAAAGTTGTTTCCTACAGACTGACCTGACCTCTTTCGTTCTTATCCTTGCTTTGCTGTCTACTCGAAAGCATGATTGACAACTGGATGCGTTCTCTTACCTGCTTCCAAGTGATCACAAAGACAAGTGACCTGTCTAGCAGAGACCATCACAGGACATCTTGAAGAGGAAGTGGCAGAGAGAAATCTGTCTACGCAATGGAATGAGAAGAAAAGTAAAATGGAGAAAAGTAACTAGAGACGTCCTGAACTAATAATTATTCTGAACAATAATTATAACAATTATATAAGTCCAGTATCCATCCAAAAGTAAATGCCAAAATTATCTGGCACGATCAGAGAGACATATTAGATGATATTGATATCTGATGATTGATATAGGCTTCTTCCTAAAAGGGGAGACTTTACTTGAATATTCCCAGAATGAACTGAGACTGATCTGTGCTTGTACTTGTATGCAATGTCACATAGGAAGTGTATATAGGAAAAGCAATTGCGATGCATAAGGAAACCATAGATTTATAGTTTGTCTATGGTATAAGATGAATATCCCAAAAAAGATGTATGATTTTAAGCTTGCATATGATCTGGTTTAATGAAATGCATGTATGTGAGTTGGAACAGCTTAAGGTAAGGTGTGCTGGAAAGTAGAAGATAAAGCTATGAAGGTTGAGGTGTGTTGAATGTAGATATGTTTGCCTCTTCCTTCCTTATCGTCTTTTTTTTGTCTTCAAAGGATATGTTCTAGAAGGGTGCAGAGTTGCCTGAAATTTTTTTTTTCAGCTTCCTCAAAGGGAATCTGCTAGGTTGTAAGTAGACACACACTAATAAGGCACACACTAATACGTTAGAGTGTAAAAATTTAATACGGGCTTTTAGTCTAAAAGAAAAGGTGATGATGGTAAGCTCACCATTCAATATGCATGTTAAAATCTGAGTTAAGTAAATGCACCTTTTTATTGATCATGAAAAAGTGTCAAAGTACAGCCAAATAATTTTTTAGACCCCTTGGCTTGTTTAGATTAAACATATTTAGATATTTACATTAATAATTTGGAAGTTTTTACCTACAATTTATTAGAAAACTTCAGGTCATTATTTATACTCTCTCAGAAATCAAATGATTTCTTTCTTTTCTGTATTCGTAAGTCCCTTGTAAATAAAAATCTGCCTGTTTCTATAATGCTTAAACTGTAATTTTGACAATTCTGGTTAATGTTAAATAGCTGTATAAAACAGATGTGTTTAATGTGAATAAATCAAGAATAAACCATTCATTTGCTACTTACAATCAAAGTTAGCAGTTTTTCAGCAACCTGTAATAAAAATCCTGACTTAGAAAACCTGCTTTGTCTTACTACACTTACAATTCAGAAAAAAAACTGAAGGAAACTGTGATTTAATTACACACAAAATACACTTGTTGAACAGTAAATGCCCTAAATCTTGTTTTTAACAATGTTCACAATCATAGCATCTCTACTGTGGTGTATAAGCTTTATTTGTTTCATTTAGCTCTAAGAAAAAAAATCGTTCAGTACTTGACTTCCTCAAGTTACATCTTGTTATGGATTGTCTTTTTGTTGCAGTGTGTGGCGAGTTCAGTCAGATGAAATTCTTGTCAGCTGTGTCACCTTATTCTTGGCCAACCCCAGAATCCCTCTGAATTGTACGAACACAAAGCCCTTATGAATTTGTCACCTCCTGTCATTTTATCTTGTGCTGCAGGCGGTCTTTGTTCACAAAGCCTCACATTCGCTGCAAGCTGTTCTCGACCAGGGTTTTTTTTTTTTTTTCCCCATAGCCTTTCTCAAAAAGTGGCAAGCATATTTTCAATGTTATCAGAAAATTATTCAGAACAGAACATATAGGCCTGTCATATCTCCTTGTGTTAAAAGCCACTTTTATTTCTAAGTCTGTATCATTTGAGAAGGCCCTCTTGTCCAATTAGCCATCGTTAATCCATTGTACACGTAGGACAAAAGGAAAGACGATGTTAAATGAACTGATTACTCCATGGTAATTACAAGATTTTCAAAAGGACATCTCATCTCTTCTTAACTAAGGCAGTAAAGACAGAGACTACAGAATAGTCATTTCAACATCGTACACTGCAAGGTTAGTTTCCATCTGTAGTAACAAATTTGAGCTTTCAAAGATCAAGAGATATGTATTTGAGTTGAAAAGAAGGATTTAGATAACTTTCCTTTTCAAGCAGGTAACCTGGCCTTGTGCTTCATACAGTAGATTCAATTAAGTCTTGTTCATGAACAGCTCATTTTAATTCAGCCTGTTTGCAGTGTATGATATTGAAAATGGCAGTCACACATATATATTACCTAAAAAATAAATATTCCTTCATTAAATGGAGTCTTACTTTAAGCTTACTTTGATATTAAATTACATTATTTAAATTAAAAAGGGAGTTTCAATTGCAGTTTTATAAAAAAAAAAGTGTAATCTTATGGCATGTGTTTGCAGCTTTCAAACATAACCACATGCAGCTTAATATAAAACTGTCATGATGTTACAAAGTTTAGACCCAAATGCAGGAAACCAAACAGAGAGACCAGGGAAAAGGTTTAACTGGTTTTATTGAAGAAGTTTTAGGGGAGGGGGAAGTGTTGCTCTGAACACTGCTCAACCGGAATTGTGAAGTGAGGGGAAGACACAGCGGTTAGTTCAGGCTCAGTGGGGAATATAACTCGTGAAATTGGAGAAGAGGATCTGGTTGCCGACTCACGTTTCCAGAGAAGTTGTTTTATCCTTGACTCTTGTCTTTGTGCCGTGGTTCCAGTGTTTGTCTGATTCAGTGGAGGCCGGAAAAGGGTTTACCCAGAATGCGGTTGAAAGTTGGTGAATGGAGAAACTGAGTGCCGCTCAGATTTCCTGCGGTACTAGTGGAGAATATCCCTTTCTCAGTGAAAAGCTCAAACGATCTCTCGGGGAGAGTTGATCCAAACCTCCTGTTTGAATCCCAGCTCAGTTTGAAGCTCAGTTGATCCTTGCAGAGAGTGAAGGTCTGAGAAATCCAGTTTGCAGGATGACTTCCTGCCGAGAGGCAACGACAAAAACAAAGTTAAACTCAGGTTGACAAAAAGCTCCCCTTGACTCAGCAAAAAACTCAGCTTGGCTAGAGTACCCTAAACTGGCAAACATTCTGGCGTCGAAGTAGTGGCAGTCAGCAGCTTAAAAACACTCCGTTTAACAAGGAAACCATCAGCAGGTGTGTGAGGAGGCGGACCAGAAACAGGCGCCTCCTGGTGTATGAAGGGAGACAAACACAGAAACACAAACACAAAAACAGGAGTCCTGACAAAAACAGGTCAAGACTTAAAAATCGCAGATAAAAAGCACCAACAAAAACCAGAGTATGACAAAATTAGAAGTTTTTTGTTTTTGTTTTTTTTGATGTTGACATTTGTATAATGGGTTTTGTTGTGCTTTGAATAATTTCAATTACTGGTATTTTATCCCAGTTATTATTTGTTTAAAAATTCCAAGTCTTTTGCAAATCTTTTATATTTTTTTGTTGGTGAGGCATATTGCGGCCACTGTTTTGACTGCTGACCTACATTCTGTAGTGCTCCTCGCTCAGGTTGTCTCCGTTTGTGCAAAATGTTCTTTTTCTGTGATATCTATAAATTATTCTAACTGTCCACAAGCACTTTAAAACACAGCTTCTACTGCTCCACTGTTCTACTGGGGACTCGTGTTAACACGGTTTTTATTTCAAGGAAGTAAGGGGTAGCTAGCCTAGGCTAGCTAACGTAGCCTAGGATCCTATGGCTAGGATTGTGGGACTGAATCATGAAGTGAAATGAAATTTATGTGATATTTTAAACTTTTTTCATCATTAAACAAAAATGAAAAATTGGGTATGAAAAGTTTTTCAGCCCCCATTCAGTTAATACTCTGTAACATCACGTTTTGCTGCGATTACAACTGCAAGTTGCTTGTCATATCTCTATCAGTTTTGCGCAGAGAGAGACTGATATTTTTTACAATTTTTCCTTTCAAAAGAGCTGGAGCTCATGTAGGTTTGATGGAGCGTGTTTGCGTACAGCAGTTTTCAGTTCTTTCCAGAGATTCTTGGTTGGATTCAGGTCTGGTCTTTGACTCGGCCATTCTAAAACCTGGATATCTTTATCTGGAACCATTACATTCTAGATTTTGCTACATGTGTTGAATCTGTAATGTACTGGATACAGACCAAAGATTCAATCATGACAGGGCAGTGACGTTTAAAGTATTAATTGAAAAAACAAGATTTAAACAGTGCTGGCTCTTTGGCAATCAGCTCTCAATAACAGGCCAGAACGTCCTGTTAATGAGAGGAGCCAGAGGGCGGAGTGTAAGCCTGAGACAGACAAGAGGCTTCTGGGACTGAGACGTCTGCTTGTTTGTGGGGTCAGACCATTGAGCGGTCGACGAACTGTGTGGGCTTTCCAGGGGCTTTAGTTCAGAGGCGGTCCAGATTCGGTAACGGGGTCCAATAAGGCAGCAGAGGTACAGAAGGGGGGTAATCCAATAGATATTTTCGTATCCAGTTACAGGTCCAATCTCCTGATAAACACAGAGAGTGAAGGGGGCAGGCAGGCTCAGGTACTCACGGCAGAAAAGGGTTCAAAAGCACAGGTGGTCAATCCAGAATTCAGTGTCAGGACTCAGACAGGCAGACAAATCCAGAGAGGGATCAGGCAGGCTCATAATCAGGGGACAAAGACAGGTCGGTAGGCAGTGCAGATAGGTTCTCATTGTTAAAGGGTGGAAAGTTCCTACTGGGCTGGCTCGAAACGATCTGGCACTGGAGGCAGATCAGGGTGGAGCTTATATGCAGGTGGGGACAGGTGTGAGCAGTAGAGGTAGAGTAGAGGTAAAAGGTGTGTGGAGACTGAACCAGAGTAAAGCAGAATCAGCTCCACTGCCAGGATTATTACAGGATCATTATCTTGTTGAAAAAGAAATCTCTGTCCCAATTTCAGGTCTTTTGCAGACTCCAACAGCTTTCTTCCAGAATGGTCCTGTGTTTGGCTCCATCCATCTTTCTAACCAATTTAAACCATCCTCCCTGTCCCTGCTGAAGAAAAGCAGGCCAAAACATCATGCTGCCACCACCACCATGTCTGACAGTGGTATGGTTTGTTAAGGATGATACGAGGTGTTGCTTTTACACCAGACATAACATTTTAATTGTAAAAAAAAAAAGTTTCATTTATCTTTCATCCGACCAGAGCCCCTGCTTCCACATTTTTTCCCGTGTATTCTAGGTGGCAAACTTTAAACAAGACGTTTTATGGATATCTTCTCCATAAAGACCAGGATTGTACCATATATGACTAATTGTTGTTCTATGGACAGAATCTACCACCTCAGCAGTAGATCTCTGCATTTCATTTAGAGTGATCACTGGCCTCTTGGTCTCTTCTATGATCAGACTTCTTGTTTGATCATAGAGGTGCTGCCAGATCGTTGTAGATTTGCAGTGGTCTGATAATACTTCCATTTCAGTATTATCATTTGCACAGTGATGTTTTCAAGCTTGGGATATTTTTGCATCCAAATCTGGCTTTAAACTTTTCCAAAACAGAATGTTCGACCTGCCTGGTGTGTTCCTTGATCTTCATGATTCTGTCTGCGCTTTAAACAGACCTGTGAGACTATCACAAAGGAGGTAAATTATATGGTGAATTGATTACACATACAGTAGATGGATTCTCTTTATCATCATCAGTCATTTAGGTAAACATTGGATCGTTCAGAGATCCTCACTGAACTTCTGAAAAGACTTTGCTGGCCTGAAAGTAAAGGGGCTGTTTAATTTTGCATGCCCCATCCTTCACTATTTCATTTACCAAAAAGATTTAAACATCAAATACATTTTCTTCTACTTCATGATTATGTCGCACTTGTTGTTGATTCTTCACAAAAAATACAATTTCATATCTGTATGTTTGAAGCCTGTAATGTGGCAAAAGGTTAAAAGGTTCAACGGGGCCATGCAGTTGCCAAACAAGTTTGTGAGAACTTACACCATAATGAACTTTTTCAAGAGTTTCAATCTTGTTTTAGAGGTCATTACACTAAAATAGCTCTGGTTAAAGTCACTAACAGTATTATCATGGCATCAGATAGTGGTCTTGTATCTGTACTTGTACTGGTAGATCTCAGTCCTGTATTTGATACAGTTACTCGTAATATTCTTTGAGAAACACTTAAATATGTTGTTGGAATTAAGTTTTCCTGTGAAATACTGTACCACAGACATCAATGATAGGGCCAAGTGTCTCTACTATATATATAGACATATACATATATATATATATATACTGTATATATATGCTTTGAATCAGTAGAGAGCCAGATGAAGCTAACCCATTACATAAACTACAGGCATGTCTTGAAGACATTAAAAACCCAGATGACTCTAAGGGTGTGTTTTTCTATGGTCAGAACAGTGCGCTTTTACTCTGAGAAGGTTGCAAGTACCCTGTTTGATCCCCACAGCCTCCACTCTGGGTCCCCGAGTAAGACCCTTAACCCCACACTGTTCCCTGGGCGACACACAATGGCAGCCCACTGCTCTCCAAGGGGATGGTTAAACACAGAGATAAATTTTACCACTGTTAGATCAATAAAGTTCAATTATAAAATTTTTACATTTGAATGCAGACAAAACAGAAGGTAGTTTTATTTGGGAGGCTGATTGGTCCATCAATTCATTTGGATGGGATTAAATTGATCTCAGATAGTGAAGTTTTTGGTCGTGATCTGTCATTTAAATTTCATGTCAAAGAAATTTATAGAATTACATTCCTTCCTCTCCAGAATAAAGCAATAGATTTAGATATCCTGTCAATGGCCGATGCTGAGAAACTGGTCCATAGTTTTGTTACTTTAAGGCTGCAATATTGTAATTTACTTTTAAATTGTTGTAAAAATCCTTTAGCAGATCAAACATGCTGCAGCCAGAGTTCTGATGAAAATAAGAAAGACATATTTCTCCTAATTTAGTTTCTCTTCATTGGCGTCCTGTTAAAACATAATACAATTTAAAATCCTCCTTCAGGTATAAAGCCCTAAATCACAAAGCTCCATTTTATTTGTTTTATTTGTCAGAGATCCGATTGTTGCTTATGCTTTTAACAGAGACTTTGCTTTCAAGCTGCAGGTTTACTTGTGGTTTCTAGAAATTCTAAAAGCAGACCAGGAGGCAGATATTTTAGTTATTGGACCCCTGACTTGTGGAACCAACTATGAATTTTAGTTGATGAGGCAGACACACTGTCTACTTTTAAAGCTAGGGTTAAAACATTCCTTTTTTTTATTGCTAAGACCTAACTGTATGTCAACATATGAGGCCAGAATCTATGTAGAAAAAGGTATTTTAACCTCTCTCATAACAAATGGAGCTGGAAGCAACTTAAGGGATAAAATTAATATATTAAAAAACAAATTCCAAAAATGTGTTCACCCTCCATTTGTCTTAACATGGACTTTGAGAGTGTGGAAGCATCCTCGATGTCCGTGCCAGCCCTATGGCTGAACTGAAGAGGGTCGAAACTGAATTTAAACTTGGTAAATGGAAACTGCTTGATGATCCTTTGAAAATGTTTCATAACTGGTGATATAAGCCAAACAGGTAGGATGTCATTTAGGGAGAGTGGTGCTTGGGTTTCACTAACAGTGACATGAATATCAGGGTGTTTATAAAAATTAGTTGAAAACTCAAATCAACCCTATATTTGGCATCCCCATCACATCTTAAGACATTCAAGAAAGACCATGATGGAGCAGATGACGCAACGTGATCTATATATTATTTATTTAAAATCATTCCTGGCTGTAGAAGTCAAGACTAACTATATAGTTACTATACACTGAAAAATGATAAGGATAATTTAATGCGGGGCTATTTGATAACTCCCATTTATCTATATCTCATTAAAAAAGAGGTTTTGTTGAAGCATTAGGGTTGCATTAGAGAAAGTCTGTATTTGTCTTTTAAATGGCAAAGCATATTTTGTCCTCTGGATCTGCTCTGCTGAAAGTCAGGATAGTGTGAGTTTATGATTGTCATTTCTGATGTTGTCACCTTCACAGAGAACAAAAAATCAACGTGTTGCAGGGGGAACCATCTGGCCCAGTTAACTAGAAGCTGTCAACCGCAGAAACGACCACGTGACCTTGGCAGGTAATGAATTTAGAAATGCAGAGATAGCTCTAGTAAAATACTCCCAGCCTTGTAACATTGTTATACTGAGAACATTTAAAAAAAAAAAAAAAACAGCACTTGTGACATTAGAAAAAAGAACAAAAAAAATTAAACAAGAATGTATAATTAGAGTGAAATCAAATTTATTTATTTATTTATTTATTTGAATAGGGACAATGCTCATTAATAAACATCAGTATAAAAACAAATGTAAATATGCCGGATTATAGCTACAAAGCTAGTTTCCATCAAATTAGTGTAAATATTTTCTTTTTACCTGTATAATATCTATATTTACCAAAAATACGCAGGGTTGTCCTGAAAGAGTGAAATCTAAGCTTTTTCACTTATGAAAATTTGAAAGTAATTAAAAAGAATATGACAGTTTGAATATTGGAACCTTCCACAGGGATTTAAAGGGATAGTTCAGATTTTTGGACATGAACTTGTATGAAATGTTCACCATCTGTAGCTAAAATGAAACAATGTCCCCACCATTACCGTTACAAACTTTTTTTTATTATTATTGAAATGGAAGATTGTTGACAAGGGATGTAGTATCAAATGCTTTTAAGAGGGTTGTGGGTAACTTTGAAAAAAAATATGTCCTAATTTAGCCCTTGAAGGACCGTTTCTTAGACCTACCTCCATCAAAGACACTGCCACAGCCCCTCTCAAAAAAGTAGACAGTTTGGTTGAATTTAAAGTTTAATGGGAGTATGGTGATGTCATTGGCCAAAATTCTAATTCAATAAGTCTTTTTTTTTTTTTTCAATATGTCTTAAAAACTCAAGCTGCAAAACTGACAGTTTTAAGTACAGACATCTGCATAAAAAGAAAAAACTAAAAAGTAGACCATTTTGGTTAAGTTTGGAGATTAATGGGGAATGGTGATCTCTGGATGGCCTAGAAAATAATATTTAATATCTCTTGCACATTCTCACAGATGACAATTTTCCCTGAAAGTTACGTGTAAGTTACTCATAAGTCCTGGTGTCTACCTTATCCAAAACCTAATACTAACGTTCATAACTTATCCGTAACTTATCAAAACTTATCACCAACGTATATCAATGTATTTGACAGATGACTGCTGAAGGTGTTTCTAACTTTCACCTACTGTAAAATTACGTATTGGCAGCATTTTTGGTATGAAAGGGGGTTCGCAGGAGGAAACCGTCTGTACCCCTCCAGACTTCATCCCCATCATAGGGTGAGCGATGAGTGGGGATGAGTAGGTGAGTGTGATGGATCCTCCCTGCCTCCATGCCCATGGCCACAACCAACAATCTTCCCAACAGACAATGGCTCTGAATCTGCTGCGACTGCAAACCTTCTTTTCTTTTTATTCATTCTTTTTTTTTGCGGGCGGTAAAAAGCAGCTATGTTAATACCATGATCAAAGACATCTTTTTATGTTGACCGAGCACCTCCGTGCGCATGGATGCTCCCCTCTGGAGCAGCGTTTTAGAAGATTCTGGGATGTCAGGCATACGCTGGCTAAATCGTCAAGTTGTGACTGGGCCCTCAGCAAAACCTTGCATATTAACAAAATGTATCACTAAAGCCAGAGTGTTTTAAACCAGTATTAATTTTAGCTCAACAACTGGACAAAAGTTGTATTGTTTTGCTTAAAGGAAGACCTAATTTCCCATGAAGACCAGCGTAGTAAAGATCATAGCATGATAAAATCCTGATCTGCTGGTCATCTGCAGTTTGATTGAACTACATTTTTGTTTCCAAATACTGTAGTTGTGTAAAAGATGAATAGTAATGAAGTAATGAATGGTGAAACAATGTCATGTGATGATTGTTTAAATAAGAACCATTTAAGTTTAGTTTTGTACTACAGCTGCACCGCCAGAATATAGAGCTGAAACAGATAAATATAATGTTATGTTTGATAATTTCACAATACGCTCGTATAGATCCCAGCAAGAAGCTGCTGCATTGCCAGAATATCAACTCCGCACAATTTGCATGAACAAACAGTCTCTCAGGGAAATTTAGTTGCATCACCCTCCATCTTTATGATAAATGGTGAACGAGGGAAGTGACATATGTTGCAAAGCAGCCTGCACATTTGTGGTTGTTTTGTGTGGCAGGCTAACTGCCTCCATTCTCAAACTTGCTTAAAGCCGATGAAAGCTATATAGATCAGCTCAGGCCATGACAGAGGTGTCATACAACTAGTTCTATGTGATGAAGGTTGAAATGTTAGTGTTGGTTTAATGCTTCAAAAAATATAGTTTTCATAAAAGTAGCTGTTTATGATCATTGATACATTTCAAGGGTTTAGCTATCAATCAATGGGTAGTTATCCTACCTTCTAAAGTTGAATAAAAAAATAAAAAAATGTTATTTCAGAAAAATGTATAAAAAGTAGTTATACTAGGGCTCCATGATTCCTAATAGAATTTGAGATGCAGGCACAAGGTTTGGTCTACAGAGGTAATGCTACCTTGTTGATGCACTGTGAAATACAGCAGAAAGTTTAATGTGTTGAGAGAAAAAAAAAATTATAGTTATTGTTCACTTTCGGTCTTGTGCACTCTCATTTGGTTGTGTACACTTTCATTCAGTCTCACAAGCTTTTACTCGATTTCACACACTCTCATTGTCATTGTTGCTTGTTTTATCAAGCTTTTGTCCGATTTAGCACAATTTTTATACATAGTCTTGACTGGAAACCAGGATGATAGATACGCAAACTAAAAATTCAGGTGTATTTGTTGGGATCTGGAGGTCTGTCCACCTTTCTCCAGCAGAGGGCGTTCTAGGTCTCCTGGAGCTGAAGCTCACTTCCACACCTGCGGCTCGTTCGCTCATCAGGAGACCAGCATTTAAGGAGGGGCAGAGCAACACTCCAGCGCCAGCGTGTTTTGCCAGTTATGGTTAGCAAGCCTGAGCCAACCTGCCTGTCTGAATCTCTGACTCCCTGATAACCTGACTTGAACCTAATCTGTTTTTTGTCCTCTCTGCTTCTCAGGAAGAACCAGCCCGAAACCTGAAACCTGGAAGAGTTTCTCGGTTTGTAACCAATCTGTCTGTTCTCTGAAGAACCCTGGAAAACCAAATCCATCAGATACCTGCCTGCCCGCCCTCAGAAGAAGCTGAGAGAGAAGCTCAGATCCAGATCAGTAAGATCACTAACTAAGCCCTGCCTCTGCCTAGCCCTCTGCCAGCCAACAGCCTTTGGACCCTCCCGGTTCCTCCCTTCTACCGCTCTGAACAACCTCTGAACAGGTATAGACCTGCACTCACTCAACCCGCAAGATTACCTGGAAGTCTGCTAACCAATCTGTCCCTCTCTGCAGTGAATCCAGTCGTGACCGGACCCGGACCCGATTAATCCCTGAATCAGTATTCATTTATTGTGATTGTTCAATAAACATTGTGAACTTTTTCCCAGCCTCTGAGTGTTCTGCATGTGGGTTAGATCCCTTAAGACAAACATGACAGTATTCCCTTTATATATGCATATACACTGAAGAGATGCGTTCAAGGTCTAGAAATGCCTGGGAAAATTTAGTTCTATAGATGTCAGGGTCTGGAGATTTATCTCCTACCTGGTTATGCAGTCTCTCTTTTCATCCAGCAGGCGCTGCCAGTAGACACTGGTGGTTGGGCAGCCACAGTTGTTGTTCAAAGCTTAAGAACCCTTTCTGCCCGCACCTCTTTCTCAGAGGTTTAATCGTCACCATTAATCCCTAACTCAACTGCAACATCCTTCTGTTAGAATCTTCACAGCTTGCTGTGTTTGGGTCTAAGCCCCTCTGACTGTGGCCCTGCTCACCCTCTGCAGTGGTCTGTCCAACTGCTTTGTCCACTGCTAAACCCTAGCCCTGATACGAACACCCCAAGAAGATTGGGGTGTATTTATCTGTATTTATCATCTTTTTTTCCTCTATGAATAACATCACAGTATTTCTTTTTACACTCTCTTTTTGGATATTCCAGCAACAGATGAGGATTTGTGAAATATTACTGTTTTTCTTCTTAAATATTAAAGTGTTTGGACTAAGGTAGCCCATTAGGACAAAACACTTTAACACATATAAACTAGGACAACAGTATATTTATTTTGAATTCATATAATTCCCTCTGCTTTTTTAAAGCCACTTCATTAGAATTTAAATTCACTAACGGCCAACTTAATGAACTTCATTTTCCAGATATTAGTTAATGTTAAGGCTGGCTATGGGTTTCCAAGCCATGTAGACTCCGCTGTCACTGCTGAAATATAATTTATGCAGTATAAATGAAGAAGAATTACCATGCAATAATTCTGACACCAAACACAGAATAGACCACGTTGCATTCACAGGACAATACCAAGAAGCCCATCTCAACATAATTTATTCCTTATCTGGGGCTTGTTACCTTGCCAAATTTTTGTCATTCACTTTTCTGCTGGGATTGTTGGGATTTACATCTTTGATGAAAATAATTAGATGTGAATAAGAAAAACTGTAAAGATGCAATAAATCAGCGGATGCACAAATATGTAAAATGCAAAACAGCAGTTATCAGCACCATTAATTCTGTGTGTTCAGGGTTTAATACTGCATATTCACTTGCAAACTGAGTTGTAATCATGTAAACGAAAGTTTTCCATTTTTTAAGGATAGCTTTTCCCTCTTGTTGTTTCTATTTTTAAAATGTCTTTTACTTACATCTAAAAAAGCTTAAGCTAACTTTGTGTGAACTTTCTAACTTTATCTTGATTGTACTTAGATAAAATGAGAAAATACTCCCAACTGCCTAAACTTTTTACTTTAGAGCCAAGCTTATAACTTATTGATTATGGTAGTTATGTAAAAACAAAACTTTTTTTATGACACAATAGTTTAATTACCTAAACAAAGCACACAGCTGGATTGGATCTAACGAGATTCTACATCACATAAGAAACAAAGCCGCTGACATTTATTAGCCTGGTAAAGATTAATAAGTGTTTATCAGGCTTTGGGGCCATAGTTTACAGCACTAAGAGACGTTTGAGTTCTATAAAAGCAGAACAAATGAGTGGTGGTATACCTAACCCCAAAATTTTGAGCTCAATAAAAATTACTCCAGGGAATCTTTACATCAAGAAGAGAAAAACAAAAAAAAAAGGACAAAATCTATCTCTAAGCTAAAGAAAAAGATTAAGGCAATTGAAACAAGACGTAAACAAATTTTACAGATTTTTGATTTTACTTGAGTTTAATATGAGAAAAAAATTCAGATTTTGGACTTTAATCTCAAAATTCAGAATTAATCTCAGGATGTTGACTATTCTCTCAGAATGCTTACTTTTTGCTCTCAGATTTTGAGATTTCAAAATCAAAATTCTGTGACAAACAATTAAAGAAGTTAACTCATTTTTTTT
>NW_015150520.1:1420832-1422195 GCF_000732505.1 Cyprinodon variegatus | reverse complement strand
AAAGTAAGAAAATGTCCAGTAGTTATGTAGCCCTAGAGCTTTTTAAGGATCCCAAGGCACTTTACGCTACATTCAGTCACTCATCCGTTAGCGTACTGGGCCTCAATATATCATTTAGAATTCGAAAAACCTGCTGCAACTGATGGTACCCTGAGATGTGCTCTATGGCAGAAATTCAAAAGGGAAACGTCACTCCAACAATGTGGTGAACTTAATCCACAGCACACTTGTATGTAGCATGACAGTCATCAAAACTCCATTAGCAAATCTAAATGCTGAAAATGGTTTTACAGTGACATTTTCAAAACCAGCACTTATGCATTTCCCTACAGTGGCAACCTATTGTTATTTATCCTTAAATCAAGTAACTTCCAGACTGTCATGTGTTGTTCTGTGAGAATTTGCCCAACTGGCTGTATGTTATAATAACATGTGGAGGAGGGATTTAAGTGTAGTATAGATGACGTTCAGTCACGTGTCCGCTGTCTGTTTATGCCTCCATACAGTACGGCATAAAATTACCTGCGTTTTCTACAGAGATATGTTACAAAATATGACAACCCATAATTACATATGTTTAACATTTAGATTGGGTGTTAAAGCAGTGCTGCCTTAGGGTTAGCAAAAAGTTGCAAAAAGTTCTCTAATTGCAAGGCAGGATCACCATAATTTGATTGCAAGCTTGTTGTCACAGATTCAACACTGCCATCAGTTGGACATTACCAACTTCACCCGCTACAACTGTATAATAATGTCCTGGATTGCCAATCTTACTTTTCAGTAAAAGCACTGAAGGCTTATAATGCCCACTAGGTGGCACTATAGGATGCTACCCCACCCAACCAATTACCTTGATTAAGACATGAAAAAAAAAAATAAAATAAAATAAAATAAAAACTGTGATAAATGTTTGCTTCCTGTCCAGCTTTAAAAATAATCTATAAAAAGAAGTAAAACAATACCATGGTTTACTGCTGGTATGAGTAAAATAGACTCGAAACTCCTTGCAATGCGCTAATCTGGTTCAGCGGTTCTCCAGTGTTCAACAAGGGTTCATTTAAAGATGTTTTAGAACTGATTGGTGACCTTTAGTATATATTTAAGAAAGGCAGTTATTATAAGTTGTTTTTTTAGATTTATGGTTGTGATTTATAAGCATAGACTTCCAGGCTTAGGTGTGCTTTTCTACTACCACTCAGTTTGGATATAAGATCATTTCTAATCAAAAATACACTGCCTGGCCAAAAAAAAAGTCACCACCTGGATTCACCTAAGCAAATAGGTACTGTACGAGCCTCCTATTGGATTATTACTGCATGGGCGATTATCTTTCAGCTGGCAACAAGTTATTTAACCCCAACTG
>NW_015150520.1:1416232-1420725 GCF_000732505.1 Cyprinodon variegatus | reverse complement strand
AATTGGGTTAAGAACTGTCCAACGCATTATTAAAAACTGGAAGGATAGTGGGGACTATCGCATCATCTTCAACGAAGAAATGTGGCCAGAAAAAAATCCTCAATGATCGTGATCGGAGATCACTTAAACATGTGGTGAGATCAAATCGAAGAAAAACAACAGTAGAACTCAGGGCTATGTTTAAAACTAAAAGTAAGATCATTTCCACACGCACAATGCAAAGGGAACTCAAGGGATTGGGACTGAATAGCTGTGTAGCCGTAAGAAAAACACTAATCAGTGAGGCTAACCGGGGAAAAAAAGGCTTCAATTTGCTAGGGAGCATAAAGATTGGACTGTGGAGCAATGGAAGAAGGTCATGTGGTCTGATGAGTCCAGATTTACCCTGTTCCAGAGTGATGGGTGAATCAGGATAAGAAGAAAGGCAGGTGAAGTGATGCACCCACCATGCCTAGTGCCTACTGTACAAGCCTGGGGGGGGGTGTTATGATCTGGGGTTACTGCAGTTGGTCAGGTCTAGGTTCAGCAACAGTATGTGCTCAAAGAATGAGGTCAACTGACTACCTGAATATGCTGAATAACCAGGTTATTCCATCAATGGACTTTTTCTTCCCTGATGGCACAGGCATATTCCAAGATGACAATACCAGGATTCATCGGGCTCTAATTTTGAAAGACTGGTTCAGGGAGCATGACACATCATTTTCACACATGGATTGGCCGCCACAGAGTCCAGACCTCAACCCCATTGAGAATCTTTGGGATGTGCTAGAGAGGGCTTTGCGCAGCAGTCAGACTCTACCATCTGAAAAATTGTGAAAAATTAATGCAACACTGGACAGAAATAAATCTTTTGACATTGCAGAAGCTTTTTGAAACAATGCCACAGCGAATGAGTGCGTTAATCAAAGCTAAAGGTGCTCCACCAAAGTATTAGAGAGAATGACCTTTTTTTTGGTGGCAACTTTTTTTTTGGCCAGGCAGTGTAGGATTCAGTAACAGGAAAACACAGACATGATCTGCATGATCTGAAAATGATGGAGTAAGAGAAAACTACCTATCTAATGTTTGTTTATTATGCTTTCTTTTGCTTCAACCTCAAAATATTATCCAAAATAAATACTAATTAGCATTTTTAGTATTTAATCAGACAAGATAATACTGATAAGTTTTCCTGTCATACATTCCAATGTTTTTTTAAGTGATTTTAATTATTTTTTTTTAAATAGTGTAAGACGTAAGTGTAGAAGAGGAGAGAGAAAGAAGACTGAAGGAGAGGGGAGGAAAACTTGAGTACTGATGGGAATATCAGTTGACGAGAAGGAACAACATAAAGCAGATATTAGACACAAGTCAGAAGGAAGTGATGGCCTAGTGGTAAGGGAAAAGAGCTTGGAATCCAGAGGTTCTGAGTTAAGGCCCCACTCCCACAGACTGCCACTCTGGCTCTCTGAGCAAGACCCTTAACCCCACACTACCTCCAAAGCGCTGCACAATGACAGCCCATCTTCCCCCAAGGGGATAGGTTAAATGCAGAGAGTGTTTTCGTCGCTCTGTACTTGTGAAAGTGTAATGACAATAAAACGCTGGAAAAAGAGGGGGAAAAAAAATAATTTTGGGGTTTTTTCTATTCCTCATGTCATTCTCCCCTTAGCAGGAGGCAGAGCCCCTTAGGCCCCAAAAATTGGAAAGCCTTGATAACCACCCTTGACCCCTTCACTCTTTCCCAACCCAGAGACAGGGCTTTTTTTTTATTTTATTTTTTTATGAAAAACACTAGCGATTCACTCATTTTATTAATCTTAAGAAAATACTACCAGTGTTAAGTGACATATTCCTGTCATTTAAATATTAATACACTTGTAAAAATAAATGAAACCATTACTGTCCCTGTTTCCTAATTTCATTTTGCAACATTACTGCAACTTCGGCTAGCTGTAATTGTAATCAGCAAACCCATATCGCTTGCCTTTCACAGTCTTTATGGAAGCAATAGATTAAAATGCTATCCTTTCTTCCTTGTCCGTTGGTATCCCTATATGCTGAGCATGAGATTACCATGCCTTTGTTAGTATTTTCAAGGTAATATGAAGAAAAGTTACAATCGCTGCTAGTAGTTCTCTATGTAGTTCTCTAGTAGTTCTCTACGAATGCAAGTTTTTTTTCACCTTCTAACGATATGGAATTGCAGATGTCACATGATTGGCTGACGTCAGCTGTAGGTCCTCTATAATAAGTACACAAAACTTTCAATATAATAAGCACATTTTGATCTTTAAATGTGTTAGCTAAAGAAAATTGGTCCTCAGTGGTCCAATTTACCATAACACAAGTATGGAGATTTCAACTTGCGGAATTGGTTTTGCTGGATTACACCTTCAGACTTTGTTGCCTCATTTGCTCTTAATGTGACAAGGTCAGCTTCTGTCACTTGACACACATGACATTTGCTCCCCAGAGCTTCTTTTCTCAGGCAGCAGTGAACCGATAAGACGGCTTATGGAAATCCTGCAAATATCCCATTGTTTCTGCTTTGCTTCTGTTTTCTTACATATGTCTCAGGGGAGGGGTGGATTGATTGTGATTACCCTTGATTCTCTTGCTCCCTTGTCATTTTGAAGTCAGGCATCAAAACTAAGATGGTACATAATATATGACAGTGATCTGGTTTGACCTACCACTAGTTTCAGGAACCCTCTTTTTGTAAAGGCACAGTGCCACACACACTCAACCATCCAGATGACCCAGTTCTCACTGTCCTCTAGTGACAAATGATGATATATATTTTTTTCTCATTCTTTTTTGATTGATTGAGCTGTCAGTAGTCAGGTTCACAACTGCAACCTCTTCTCTGTGCACCTATCGTCACTTGTGTGTTCAGTGCTAATTGACTCATTTTACAAATCACTTAAACTTAATCCTTAAGGGGCAATATTCTCAAAGGCTTAGGCAGCTGCATTCCAAATGACCTGAATTTAGTTATTTCAAAGGGCATTTACTTCCAACAACTCCTTGCTTATTAAACTCCCACATTTTTTTTTCCATTTGAAAATTGGAGTTACCATGCTCTATAAAGAGTCCTAAAATGAATGTAATAAAATGCATTGCAGTTGTGGTAAAACACATGTGGTATAGTATATGTATTGTACCCTGTATTTGACAGGTTACTACACATTAAGCTGATATGAAGAAATTATATGCTGATATGTTCTGTTATTTCCAAGTGAGCATGTAAAAGCTTCAAAAAACAATAGCTGTGAAACAAGTTATTGGAGCTACTGTTCAAGCTGAAACAATGTAGACCACTTGCATGCAAAGTTAAGTTGTTAAATATACAAACTCTGAGGTGAGTATGGATGGGTTAAAATATTCACATACACTACAATGAACTCGAGTTTAATGATTAAAGCCAGAAAACACCAAATACGATTTAGCATCAGAGATGGAAAATGGCTGGCTAGCCTGTGCGCCAATCTCTGCAAATACAAGTTCAGACTAAGATATACCCTTTTCTAGTTTGGTCAGAATTACACAGCACTTTGATGGGAATCAAATCAGTCAAACAGAAAGAGATATGGTGACAAATTAAGACAAATCCTTTTTAACAAAAAACAATGTAAAACCTCTGAATCGCAAGGTAACCAGCTTCTGTCAGGCTTGTCTGGAAACATAGTGCGTATAAAGCAAGTGGGGCAGGTTTGGACATACGCAATTATAAAACATTATGATAGACAATATACAGAATAAAGAAAAGCGGGTTAAGTGAAACAGTTATCTTCTTTGAGCTTGTTAAGAGCAGCAACTACAGCTTTAGGTTCCCCACCTCTATATTTTATCTTGGGCAAATTTCCAGCAATAGTGTCCCCTGCATACCCTTAATGTTGTAGCGTCTGTGGTCCATAGTGGGAACCTTTCTTCATCTAAAAAAAATTGCATCACAGCTGGAAGACTTGGAAGCAAGTGGTGTGGTAGCCTTAAGGATAGTGATACATCTTTTGGACCTTTTGAGATGATGACTTTTGTAGACTGTGTGATTTTGTTTTCAACTTCACAACTTGAACTTGCTACTGCAAGACAAATATTACACTTGTTGTGCCTAGTGGGAACATGGAACATGGATTAACATGTTATTTATTTTGTGGTGATACTGTTAAACTGACCTGGTCACTAAACTGCCTGAATATATGAAGTTTTAGCTATGTAATATAGATATAAAGTGTGTGATAGTTCCAACTGGTGGTGTGATGGTAACATGTATCTTTCCATAGTAAATAATAAGCTCATTAAATGGCTGAAATGTTTTTAAAAGCTATTATCTGCCCCATTTCACTTTAATTAGGCAACTGTCTCTGAAAGCTGCATGCATATCTTCCAGAAGAATTACTTTTTTGTCAGACGACAGCAGAATTTTGAGGGAAACTAATCGAACATAATGGTAATGCCAGTGTTCTGACAGGTGAAATAAAGTAAGGAATTAGTCATCCTGCTGTAAT
>NW_015150520.1:1401342-1414767 GCF_000732505.1 Cyprinodon variegatus | reverse complement strand
TCTATCCCTGAGTTTAACCTGTACTCTGTCTCCCCTGCCTTCCAGGGCAGAACCCTGTGCTCATCCAAATAAACATTGGACTTTAATCCTGCCTCTGTGTCTGTGGAGTTCTGCATCCTTGGGCTAGCAAACCAACCATGTATCATGACAATTCTGATGCACAAAGTTTTTTTTTCCTGAACTCTCTTCATAGAGTTTGAAATTGAAAGGCCCGATACAGCAGCGTGTTAACCAGGAAGCCAAATGGGAGGAGGAGAGACAGCAGCAAGATGAACGGTGGAGGAAAATGTAACACCAGTTCAGTATACCTCAGCAGGAGTTCCAAATGGAACGCCGAGAGCATCAGATGCAGCTGGAGGGTACAGTATCTGATCCTAAAACGCATTCCGGTCCTGAACTAAGACCAAAGGTGCCACAATCAGTACAACAAAGAAGAAGCCTTCCCAGCACGTCTGAGGAACCACAAGCATCCAGTCTTAGACCATCCAGTTGGAAAGGTCCAAAGATGCAACCCTATGGTGAGGATGAATATACTGAACATTATTTAACAACATTTCAAAGAACTGCTACCAGATGTCATTGGCCAAGGACAGAATGAGCCCTGCATCTGGCATTACTTCTCAGTGGTAAAGCAAGAGCTGCTTATGTAGCTATGGACACTGATGAAAGCATGGACTATCACAAGGTAAAAACTGCTGTTTTGAAATAAGTTTGAAATAAAGAGTGAGACTTACAGATTGAGGTTCCGGGCCATGAAAGTGAAGGACAATGGGATACCCAAAAAGCTGCAACCACGCCTTAAAGACCTGTATGAAAAGTGGATGATTCCAAAGGAAAAGACCAGAGAGCAAATAGGAGATGTTGTGGCGCTGGAGCAGTTTCTGAAAGTTCTCAGCCCGGATCTTCGAACAGTTATTCAGATTAATCATAATGTGTTCAAACAAATTTGCAATTTGTTTAATCAAAAATTAACCCTAACCCTTTAGTTAATTGATAATAATAATTGAACTTTATTGAAATGACATTGGAGAAATTTACGTCTACATTTAACCCATCCCCTTGGGGAGCAGTTGGCTGCCAGTGTGTTGGGTTAAGGTTTTTGTTCTGAGATCCTTAGTTGCACTCTTTGGGACTGGGGCTCAAACTCAGAACCTCAGGATTCCAAGCTCTATGCCCTAACCACTAGGTCACCACTCCCCCACAATACTTCTCAATTCAATAACTTCTGTGATTGTTCCTTTGGGAATAGATAAAGGTAACACCCACATAGCTCCTTTAGGCTTGGTTTGTAAAACAATGGAGTGAGTAGCTAGAGCACTTGTTTAAAACTATTCTTTCGGTCATATTTTTCGCAACAAAATGTAATGAGCAAAATAGGAAACATATAAACGTTAATGTTATATTATTGTTTCAAACCTTAGTGAAAAAAAGTTTATTTTACCCTTATAAAAAGCAGCTGAAGACATGTGGTTACTGTGTGGTCACCATTGTCTTCAGGTTAGCTTGTAAAGTGAATTTAGCTTGTACGCTGAATTTTGGATAATTTGGGACCGTAAAGAAAATGTCAGTGCAAACAAATTGTGTGATGTGTTCTTTTTACAGTTGGATGGATAATGCTTTCTAATCAAACAACATGCACCAGCTTCAAATAATGCACAGACAAAGTGAGGCTATGTCTTGGTAAGGTAAAAGGCCTATGTAAGCATCAACTACCAATCTTTTCCTGGATAGTTATTTGCATTCCCACTATAGATGGACCAAGCAGGGGTTTTCTTGCATATCTCAAAATTTGAGGAGAATCAGAGGTAAATTATTTTATCAATAACATATGTCATATAAGCTTTAAAACTAGCCCTAACCAGTGGTCTATTCAAGTCAATAAGTCTCTTCTGATTGGAAAACCTTGTCATGATACAAATGTGCTGCTGAGGCCCTGCAACAGAGTAGAGACCTGTGTAACCCAACTTAAGCCCATAGACTGCCGTAGATAGGCACAGACACTATCAATACCCTGACGGAATAGATGGAGAAGATTGATGGATGGATTGAAGTCTGAGGCCTGAACTCTCAAATGGACAAGGCTAAGAATTGCCCTTTAGCGAAGGGCATGTCCACTACCAGCAGATATGTTTAAATATCTTAAGGGGTTTTTCAATATGCATAGCAGAACAAAAGATCAGAAGGTGAATTGAGGCCTTGTCTACAAAAAAACAAAACAAAAAAAAACTGACACAACCTTGCAGAACATAGAAGGTGACCCATAAAGCAAAGCTCAGGCTTAGACTGTCAATCGATACACTGATTAACACTGACGGTCAGGAGATTCGGATTATACCTAAACTAAATGCATCTAAATTTTGTTTGTGCTATATCTACATTAACTGTAAAGAATATGATTTGTATCTGGACTTGAACCTTCTCACTTCAGAGGCATGTAGAAGACAAAGCAGCTTCTATGACCCACAGCTTCAGACCTACTCACATCTGAGTTACATAACTATAATGATAAGGCCGAAACCAATTCTAATTGAAAATCAGATGCTATGCACTTATTGAACATGAGGAGGGTGCTAACCACACAATTTTAAACACTAAAAATCAGACTTGTTAAAATGTCACGAAAATGATCAAAATATTGCCCAGGACATGTAGACAGCACCATAACACATCTATGTAACAGTTCTTACGAAAGAAAAAAAAAAAAATATGGCGAGTGTCATTGATTCATTTACTGTGAAAACTTTATTGAAAGGTATCATTAAATGTTTTGTTTTTTTTTCTCTTCTTTTTTGTTCTTTTTTTAAAGAACTTATTTATTGTTTCAAGAATCAAAAACATTTTATTGAAAACCCATACATATAATTTAACTTGCAATAGTCCATACAAAAGACATTCAATGATAAAGAAGCAACTGGAGGAAATGATTAAAAATGGTTGCGGAGGAGAGGGGACAGGGGAATTAACTAAGTCTTTAATTATACTTGGTGGACATTAATCTCATTGAGAGATGAGGTTCATTTCCCACTCATCTTAATCTTCATCATGCAGAGTGTGGTAAAGTGGGCTCAATGGCTGGGCCTGGAAGCACGCTATACAGCACATTTAGTCCTTGCACCAGTAGGCTACCCCATAAAGGCACATTTTGCATCATAAATACTAAAGATAAAGATAGTTATCTTGTTACAGTAAAATAGTTTTCTAATTTCAATCAATAATTATTATTTTAGTTAACTGACATAAATGGTATATAACTAAATAACGATTTCAATAAAATTAAGAAAAAAAAAATTGTCTTTGAGAGGAAAAAGATAAAAGGGTTAAGTTATGAAGAACCTACCTGTTAAATAATTATAATTTCTTTAACTAGAGAGTTCACATTTAACAAAACAGAAAACTAAAAAATATGTATAGGTATTGTAACATAAGAAGCACTGAAAAATAAACAAAAAAGGAGTCCAGTAAAGAAAACCTGATTTTCTCTAATTTCACAAATGAGAATTCTTCCCTGATCTATCTTAAGATGGTTTTAGGATGCACATCATTTTACATCAACAATGAATACATCTGGCCAGTAGGGTCCAAAACCTGACGAAATTCACTAATTAAGTAGAGTGGCAGCTGCTGGTAAAACCCATGTATACCCATATGCGTATATAATTTAAATAGAGCAACGAAGGAGGGTGGTAAATGGTAAATGGCATGTACTTAATTAGCGCCTTTTTTAAAGTCAGGTAACTTGAACAAGGGCTTTACACATTCAGGATGGCTGCACACCAGAAAATTGAATGGCAAATGGACTTGATAAACAGTTTTGCTGATATCTTAATTAAATATTTTCAATGCATAACTATATATACCTTTTTCTGGTTTGCAAATTGTGCTCTTGCAAATGTTTTTTGCTTTGTGCACAAAAACGTTTTTTGTTTTTTTTTGTGGAGCATCACAATGTCCTTTTGTCTGATTCATGTAACCAATACATGTAATCATAATGAGATGCATTATCTCACTTTCAAAAAATACTTGTTTAATATAACAATAACAGACAAAAACAAAATAATATATGGTTTTATTAAGTCATTAACAATGTCAATAATTAAAAACATTCGACTAACATAAGCTGATAAAATATGATTTTAAAAAAGAGCAAGTTGTATTGTAGGACTTCTCCTTTTGTCTCTCTACAGAAATTTTTTATTGTTTTAGTGGAATAATTTAGAATCTTTTCAGATCCTGCTTAGGAGTATTCCACGTAGAGCCACAAAGTACAAAAAGGCTTTTTCCCTCCACTTCTTATGACACTTGTAACAACACAAAATGGACTTTTTGCATATTGAACTGCAAAAAATACAGGTAACCTTTTGAAGATAATTCCAGGTATCTTTAATTAGAAGGGGCTTTGAATGTAAGTCAAATGAATAAGAATGATATTGTTTCAATTCCTGGAGCTGATTACTCCCGACCAATACTAAAGGTGGCGAGTATGCAAGATCATATTGAGGTGTAGAGATATAAGACACAATTTATTTGAAACAGACGCAAGGCAAGTGTGAGATAATTTTTACATTGCTTTAGGTCTTCATCATCTTCATTGTTAAGCATAAGATAAATTGTCATTTAAAATTTAAATATTAGAACTGATATTACAGCTCTAGGAGGCATCTGTCTCAGGAAGCTAATCATGGAGTTTATTTTATATCAGAAGGTCATCCTGTAACTAGACAAATCATCTACCTTCCACTCTACATTTGAAAAATCCATAACCCCTGAGTCAGTAGCGGCGGGTGAAATTCCTTAGGGGGGGGGCTATAATTCCAAAACAGGCATTCAGTTTCAATTCAATTTAGTTTATTTATATAGCCCCAATTTGAAATATGTGCCAACATAATAAAACACCACTCTAGAGTGTTTATAAGAATGCAAACACCAAAAGTAACAGTGCTCTACCTTTTATACTTACATTTAGCATTTCTGCCTTTAAGAGAAGCAAATTTCTCTGTAACTATGTGATTGAAGTCAGGCATGGTTTTGACAAGATTCTTCTCTATAGAGAGCATGAACTCAATGAGCATTGAGAAGACCCTGTGATATCTTCTTCCCGAGAAAGGTCTTGCTTCTCTACAGTGTTGAGACACACCACTTAGATTCAGCCATGGTCATGGGAGTTGTGATGAGGATCTTCAGCAGAACTCAGTCTCTGAGAAGGTGTCCTAAAGATTGTTCCCCATTAAGAGCTGGTACTGTACAGAGCCACAGCACCACTGCCGCTCTTGAACTCATTGTTGTACATTAGAATAGGTTAAGTTTTCAGAATGTTCTTGTTAAACAGTCAGTAAGCCTCAATCGTGGTGTTCATTGCAGCTTCAGCGATTTAACTGTTGTTTTGCTGGAATTTGTCTGCTTGCAGCAGTATAGCCCTGATAAGATGCTATTTAAAGGCAAATCTTTTGCCTGGCCCAAGATGGTGTCATATACCTAAAAAATAAACACATCGGTTTAATATAATACAGAGATGGTAATTACTCAGTTTCATGGTCTTGGTTCTGTTGTGCTTTACTTTGCTCAAAGTTTTCCAGTTTTAGTGGTTTAATTTCTATTTTGTTGTAGTTTCTAGATTTATGTTCTCAGGTTTTTCTGTGGTTTTCCTTGGTTGCCCTCTTGTGTGTGTTCCTTTCCCTTTGGCTCCCTTGTTGTCTCCTCTCACACCTGCTCCTTGTCTGCTCGTTGGTTGGTTCCTTGTCTTTGTTGTCCTCCTATGCCAGGGGTGGGCAATTCCAGTTCCTGAGGGCCGGTATCCTGAAAGTTTTACATCCATCCTTTATCAAACTCACCTGAAGCAAATGGCTGAGTTACCTCCTCAGTATGCAGTCAGTTTCTCACAAGTCCTCTCAATCAACTAATTACTTGATTCAGGTGTGTTGAACCAAAGCCACATCTAAAAGTTGAAGGATACCGGCCCCCAGGAACTGGAATTGCCCACCCTTGTCCTATGCTGTTGCCTGCCTCATCTCTCCCTGGCCCCTCGTGTTTGGTTTCGCCGAGATGTCTCAATAGTTCTCTTTGGTTTTCATTATTAGTTGGATTTTTGGATTCCTGCCTTTGTTTTCTGCTTTTTGATCATTAAAACTGCAAGAAATCTCCTTAGCCTCTCTGCCTCTGCATCTGGGTCCTCTAAACCACAACCAAACCTTGACACTCAGCTTTCTTATTAATTGATAAAGAAAAACTTGATTTTGTATGTTTTGATTTAAAAGCAGAACTGCAAATTAGAAAATTTAAGTCTAGGCAATGGAATGTAAAGTTTTCTAGAACATATTTGGCCTCTTATCCAAGAGGCCTCCTGTGTTCTTCCTGGTGGTGGGGAGAACTGAGATAAATATACTGAAAGTATAACAAAGAATTAGGGGAAAACATGAGGTGGCTCAGATCCCTCCTATTGGATTGGCAATTACGTCATTATGGGTGGCCATCCTAATTAATGGTCATTAATTGTCCTTAGGCCATCCCTAATGACCGTTAATGGTCATTAGGGGGTTCTGATGCGTCGTTAACTCCCTAGTCAGAGTGGTTTCAGTCACATATCGCATTGAAGTGTGAGTCACATGAGGGCATGTGAGAGGTAATTCTTCTGGGCATTGCTCTTAAAGGTGCTTTTTAAGTAGGTGAAAGGATATGTCTAAAACCATCTTCTATGTAGATATACCAAAGATGGCAACCATTTTTCTTCCCTAGACAGCATATGGACATAGTTGTCCCCAAATGAATGTCCTTTAGCCTTCAGGTGTAGGTGAACAGCTGTGTCCTGTCCGGAGGATTTGGCCCTCCTGTGATGAGCCATGCACCTGTGTAGTGGTTGCTTTCTCTCTCCAATATACACTTGTTTCTGGGTGTGAACCAGTTTTTCTCTGAGGGTGTTGCTGTGTTTTAAGTACAAAAGGATCCAGTGATGGCTGAAAATCCTCCAGAGTTTTTCAGAGAATCCAGCAACAAATGGAATGACGTTTTTTTCTTCTGTTTCTTCCATTTCAGCAGCCCTCTTCTTGTTTTTAAAAAGGCCCATCTGGGATATCCATAGTTCTTGATATGTCCCTCTTCTCTCATCTTCCCTCTGTTGGTGGTGGGAATTGTTTCTGCTTGTGTCTGCAGGGTTCTGAAGACACCTAGTTTGTATTCCAATTAAGGTACTGGTCGGTGTGTGTGGCTTTCCTGTAAACTTCTACGTTGAGTTGTCTGTCTTGAATGACGTGAACTGCGCAGTCAAGGAAGGCAAAGCTGTCATCTTCAAATCTTCCTGGGTGGACTTGATGTTTTTGCCTACTGCTTTGATGTGTTATGTAAACATGTAGATATCCTTAGTGTTTATTTTGAACTATGGGTGATCCACTTATCTGAACCAGTGACTGGGTCTTGTTCCCATGTATTGGAAGAATATGGTGGGGAGGCACAAGTCCAAAAGAGAACAGATTTGGTCAGTGGTCAGGGTGGTCCTATCTGAAAGACTGTGCTCTTGAAGTAAGTGCATCCTTTCTGTGGAGGCTACTTTTGTGGTGGGAATGCAAGCAAAAAAGAGATGTGACATTATCTGAGACCATGGTCTCATTTGTGTTCAGTGTCAGGTTCTTTATCCTGTTGAAGTAGTCCAGTGACTTAGCAATGTGATGTGGTGTTGCCAACCAAAGGAGCGAGGATGGAAGCGAGACGTATGGCAATGTTGTGAGGGAGTGAGTTAATGCTGCTGATAATGGGCCTGAGAGGAGCTTTCCTTATGTATTTTTGGGAGGCTTTAGATCTGGGGAACGGCTTTACCTGGGTACAGCCAATAGTATTGTTTTCTGTCAATGGCTTGTCCTGTTCTACCTGCTGAAGGCAGATATGACCTTCTTTTTATAGTTGCTAGTGGCATCTTTAAGTAATTCGTAGGTGGCTGTGTCACTGAGTAGGGCATTAAGTACAACTGTGCACCTTCCTTTGTCTCCTGGTAGTATGGTGATGTCCTCGTCTCTCTGTAGGTCTCTTTGTCCCAGCTCTATGACCTTTTATTTATGGGCTCTCTCAAGCTACCACAACAATTATCATTTTCAACAGGCAGTCTGTTCATTTATTAAGAGATAGATTAACACATTTTCTTCTTACAGAGGAGGGAAATAATAGACTTCTGAGTGAACCAAGGCTGACAACAATAAACAAAAGTGATCTTGAGAAATAAAACTTACCTAATGAAAATAAACCAATAAACCAAATGAAAACAACTCACATGCTTATATATCAAAGAAAAAACATAGTGCAACAATTCACTCCTACAACCTCCTCACACCTTAACAACCTTAAACATTATTCAAAACAACCAAGCTGCAACAATGTGGCTGGTTGGCAAATGCAGAGGCGAGGGATGACAATCGGTGTGCCTAGTCTTTTTTTATACAGTATGCATCTGCCGCATCTGTCCACCAACCCACTGCCTTCAGTCTTCAGGAATCCAATCAGCAATCAGCACCTGCACACAGGGCTAGATGGGGAATGGTCCACACGGGAATGATTCCGCATTTCCATTTTTAGAAAAGATGGCAAAATAGTTATATTTTCAGTTCTCTTAGGAATGGCTTTTCACTGGAGCTCAGCTGCTGGTCCTCCGCACTACAGTCCGGCCTGTCCCGGTGGTGCTCTCCAGTGAGCAGAAGCTTTTCTCACAAACTCTGAGCTGAACCTGGATGCTTGGCGCGGTCTCTAATCAAAAGAAACCGGCGGCTGGCTGGTGGCTGACTGTTGACTTTTGCAACCATGCTGCATCACAAGACGTTAAAAGTTACAGGTCTTTTACAGGCCCCTAGCGGCTAAAAGTCACACAGTCTATTTTGTATATTCAATTGTATATCTTTGTTGTCCTCATAATGGTGGACACTACAAAGCTTATTTTTCCTAAAAATACTGTCTGGCCTGTCAACGAGTTGCTGTGTACGGTATGTTCCTCTCAGGCTACATTCTGCTCTATGTTTACTTGTAGAAGTTCTCTCTCTCCAGTTATTTTCCTGAGAATAGGTCACTTGGGACAAACTTTTTAAATAAAACTTCATAATATATATGTAATAAATAACCATGAGACATGATAACAGATTTTGACAGAAATTATAATCTTACTCAGACCAGAGAAGTTGCTTTTGTTTACAGAAAGCAGCACTTGCCAACCAGACTCACATCTCATTGGTCCTCGAATCACAGAGGCATTTTATACAACTTCAGTCTGCCATATCATCACATCATACATCTTTGCAGATGAGGAGGCATCCATGGCCCCAGTTTTTTTTTTTATATTGCATTTTTATCTTAGATCAAGAAAACACTCTCATTCCATTTCCAAATTTTGCCATTAAATAATGAATATGACTTTTTATCCTGGCAGACGAATCGTACCAATTAGTTAAACTACTTAGGAAAACTGACACATAACAGGTACATGATATTAGGGATTAACAGATTCACACATCATTATCAATGATAATAATAATTCTAACAGAAGCAAATATGGATGTTAGTGCTGGAGCACATCTAGCAATCTTTCGTTTCTTTTCCATATGGAGTCAACACATTAATAAAGCAAACTTTTCAAGAAAAAATAGCCTGTTATTCCAATTTTTTTTTAGTTTTTTTTCTTTTCCTGAGCAGACTCATCTTTCTCCCATCTCAGTCCATGTTTGTTTTGTTCAGATTGCCGAAAACAGGCCGACAAATCACCTGGACAACAGAGGTAAGGGGAGATGCCACTGATCAGCTCAGATAGGAGCAGCTGGGAATCAGGTTGAGACAGAGAACTGAGATGTGGCAGGTGGCTATGCTGCCTTCTGAAGCTAAGGAACCACAACGGCAGAGGTGGCAGCCTGCCACTGCTAGCTCAGGAAAAGAGCTGATGAGAACAGCGGCAGCTTGAAGAGGCTTACCATGAAACAGCGTTGATGGCCTGAAAGAAGCTACAGCTGGTCTGGCTTAACTAAAAGCTAACCATGGAGGAGTGAAGCAGAACAGTGGATGATTCGATTTGTCTGCCGGGTGGACAGAGGTCCAGAGACAGAGGCGAGTGGCTGCAGCTTGCTCTGAGGAGGACGAGGATGAAATCGGTGAAGCCACCAGGGTGATTGAGCAGAAAGAGACAACGCCAGGCCAAGGCTGGGCTCTAGAGGCTAAATGCTAGGAGCGTGGACCCGGAGTGAGCAATGGAGCAGGATGACAGGAGCAGCATCTTGTCACTGCAGTCTGCCCAGTAGATGCTTAACTTAAATTTTCATATCTATGTGTTCTTTAATTGGTAATGTTCCCTCTTTAAACACAAAACACTCCAACTCTTAAAATCGTTCATCTTGTTAATGCTCGAATAAATGTTTTATCGCAATTGATCTAAGATAAAAATGCAATTATTTTCAATTCAAGGTTTTCTATCTACCATTGGTTACAATCTATTTTTCTGTTCTGTAAAAGTCATGGTAACATTTGAAAAGAATAAAGTTTGGCTCATCTTTGATCCTACACTCTGTCACATTGCATTTGAGTGTACAGGAGGGCGTGTGTGATGATTTACAGCAGAAAAAAAGTAAAATGTTACTCTCTTTGATGATTCCTACAAAAGAGGCACTTTCACAAGCTGGTCTCTGTACATCAACAAACATTTATGAGCCTTGTCATTTTTTAACAAAGCAAAAGAAATGATCAATTTTTACAGTAAAAAAACATGGTTACAGTGATAACAAATATAAAAACAAAAGTATTTTAATACCGCTTTGCAATTTTATTGATAGAGATGGTAATGAGTCCTTCTCAGCTAAAATGCTAAATATGTACACATTTAAATAAGAAAAAAAAGACATATGTTGTAAATATGCAGCAAATTATTAATAAAAAAATAACTAGTTAACAAAATATAGTGTCATCTGTTAATTCCCATAAAATGTTTGAAATGTGAAAAACGAGAAAACAGATTCAATACATAATTTGCCTCTCCCCAGTCCTTTACCAGTGCCTCTGCCTCTTTCCATCCCTCTTCCTGCACCCCTGTTGCTGTTGCTCCCGTCAGTGCTGTCAAATCTTTCTGGACATTTTAAAATCAGGCTTTCAATTACTCAAATACACAATTTGTGGCAGAAAAAGATGTGTAAAGGTAATATTTAGAAATATAAAATGTATGCCACCATAATTATTTGTAACGTTCCCTAATTGTGTTTTTCAAAGCACAATTAGCTATTTTGTGTTTTCTAAATGTCACAAACTGTCAAGTTGGGTGGAGGTTTTTGAGGACCCACATGCAGAGCAGGAGGCAGAGGTGAGTCTTGCAAATTTGATGAGGCAACTGAGGTAAAATCCAAAAATCTAAACACCAAAAATACATAGAACCAAAGTGTCAGGGAAAACTCAGATGGGGAACCAGAGAAGAGGAAGCAACCAAACAAAAAACCAGCACTGAGTGACTGCAGGGGTGATGTATATATTGGGAGACTGAACCAAGACAGGCTAATCAGCAGATTGGGAGCAGGTGTGGGAAAGACCAACTAGGAGGAAGCCAAGGGAGAGGGAAAACAAGCACAACTGGGCAACAGAGAGTAATTAAAAAACTCAGCCCTGGTAGAAATACACTACAGAGACACAGAACACAAAGAAACTAAAAATAAACCCAAGCAGAGTGTAGAACCCTGACACAAACAAGATTATCATCAAGTGTGGTTGCGCTGTGAGCTGTTACATCATTACACATTACTTGAACGTATAAATATATGAAACAGCTGGGTCATGCACATCCCCCAAAAAGGATGTGGTGGTGCTGGACCAATTTAGAGAAAGCGTAGAAACAGATGGGCCTTGTCCTGAAACGTAACTTATAAACGTAACAAAGACAAAACAATAGTAATTCTTAAAGTAAAAATCATGGTTACAGTGATAATAAATATGAACAGAAAATTATTCTAAAACTGTTTTTTGCAATTTTATTGCTATAGATAATATAGCTATAGATAATATAGATAATAGATAATAATGAGACATTTTCAGCTACAATGGCAAATATGTAACCATTTAAATAAGAAAAAAAATATTACCATAAAAGATTTAAAATGTAAAAAAAAATAAATAAATAAATACAATAAAGATTCAGTAAAAAGTTTGATTTCATTTTGTAATCCCTGACCAGATGGTCTTATTTCTAAATGTTAGATTTCAGAGAAATTATGATTGTAACCTTAGTTGCTGATTAAAAAGGTCATCAATATATAGATCTGAAGTAAAAGAGCAGCAGCAACAGTGTAATACAGAATAAAAACGGCTCTGATAACACTGGTTCAATGACAATAAGGTAAAATAGCATTACAACATTGTAAATCAGAGGAAAGCCAGCTGCAATAAACTAGGTTCAATATCAATAAAAGAAAAATGAACAAAAGGTTAGCTTTGACACAAATCTTATGCCAGTTTTAGTGTTAATGATCGGTAAAGTAAAATACAGAAAAGAGCGCTAACAGAGATGGCCTGTCTAGCTTCTCCCACATGAATGATTAGTGCCTGCAACTCAAGCAAAACAGAGCAGCACAAAAGCACTGGCAAAATATAACAATTTAAAGTAGCTGAATCAACAATCAAGTTATTTGAATTTGTGGGTACAGTACTTCAATTATTACTTTCAATAATGTAACACTGCTCACTTATCCAACTATATAGCATACTTTCCTGCAGTAGCCAAGGACTTGAAAAAGAGTAAGATCAGTGATTCATATATAGCTAGTGTTGCACCGATACAGCACTAAAATGGTGGTATAGGTATCGGCGAGTGTCAACAAATAGGGCACCGATGCCATTTTTGAGAGCCAAACGTTTATTCAACTATTGTCACCCATTCCAGGTAGGCAATAAAAATAAATTCTGGATTCACTTCTTTATTTGTCTTTTTCATGCTTCATGAAGGTAGGCAGCAGCTTGACAAAGCCATGATAGCAAATATTTTACATCCAAGTAGTATGCAGTTCTTCATATGTACAAACACACATCATTTTAAACAGATAGTATCGGCCAATACTTCACAGGCAGGTATCGGGGCCAAAAAGTGGCATTGGTGCAACACTATATATAACAGCAGTCTTCTCCATTTTTTGGCTGCTCTGTTCAAGAGCATTGCCTCTATATCACCCTGTCCCATCCATCCCATATACTGTAACACTAACCAACTCCATGCTCTCCTTCACTATATCAGTGAATCATCTCTGAGGTCTTTCTCTTTGCCGGAGAGCTCCATCCTCAACATTCTTTGTTCATTATCCCTCTTCAACATGTCCAAACCGTCTCAGCATTTTCATTTCTGCCACTTCCCGCTCAGCATCCTGTGTTTTAGACAGCAATACTGTCTCTAAACTGTAGATCATAGCTGGTATCACAAGAGATGTTCATTAACAGTGTTTTTTT
>NW_015150520.1:1390677-1400386 GCF_000732505.1 Cyprinodon variegatus | reverse complement strand
AACTGTGGCTAAATGTTTATTGGTGCTCTTTTTAGAAGTTCCTCAAGAATATGCAAACTGCTATAATAAAAACTGAAGCAGCAGACTTTGTGGTAATATTTTTGACATCCTAAAAACTTTTAGCCAAGCCTGTATATAAGGGTGAGAAAGGCTATATTTAGTAAACAAAGGTGATATTACTAATAAAGCTCTGCCCAAACTAATTCAGAATATTAAGTTTATTAATAATTATGGTTCAAGGTTTTACAAGTCCAGATCGAGTCTAATGTGGTCTAGCAAGGTTCTCTATCTGCAGTAGCGTGGTCTGGGATTTAAATGAGCGTTGTTCCTTCTTTGGCAAATTCTTGCATTTTCACTCTGTTCTTCTCCACTGTTTTGACCCTTTTAGGCTGTTTTACTATTTATACAGTGACAACGAAAGCTGTTATTGCAACTTTTTCCTCTTCGGCTGCCATGCCTTTCTGTTTACAGTGGCACACATGCCTGGAGGAATCACCCCTCATTGGGAAGCGCCCTTAATGGCTGACTGGAAACCGGGGGCTCTACAGAATGAACCACTTTGGCAGAGAAAACTGTCATGCTAAAGCTAGACACCTACAATAAAAAAGTCTGGACTCCTGCATATGCACAATCAAGGGGTTATTTATTTAAATAAAAATACTTTTTTCGACACAAAAATATACCATGTAAAAAACATTTTTCTTCGAGAGAATAAAATTAAATTTGGTAGAGCGCATTTAAATGCAAAAGCTAATAGTAGTATTAGCAAGATGTAGGTAGTTGCAAGATGTAGGTGATGTGCTTTTCACTTCTGTGACAAGCACATCAAAATACATTTTATTTTTTTTTATTTAATTAGTTATGTTTTTGTTTTTTTTGTTTTTTACAGCGTCCTGTCTGGAAATGTGGCAATAAGAAAAAATAGTCTTGATGCCAAAATGAGCCCAACAGATTTTACTTTCACAAGTGGAGCAGTACGGCTATCGCTATAGTGTTACGCTTGATTTATGCATATAAATAGCTTTATTATAATTCATGCAGGGAGTATTACAGATTATATGGACACTGCAATATAAGTAGAACAGGATAGGAAAAACAGAAAAAAAGAAAAGATGAGAGAGAGAGGAGATAAAAGGTAGATAACGATAAAACGACAAAATACATTTTATCAGTAGAGCATTGAGTGTGCCGTTGCACTGCTTAAACAAGCGGATAATAATAACATTATGAAAAGAAGGTTGCTAGCTACCTAGTCCTCCCACTCAAAGTCCAGCAATTTCCTTTACAGTGTGACAACATGGCAGCTGCAAACCTTTTCTGCATACCCATTATGAAGTCGTATGTACACTGCAAAAAAATTGAATCTACATCAGTCAATTTTTCTTAAAATAAGTGCCCTTTTTCTTAAATTTAGGAGGAAAGTAAAACATTTTGCCAATGGAATGAGACAATTTACATTCAAAATAAGAAAGTGCAATTGTATCGTCTTATTTCAACCGCATGCTATCTAATTATCTTATTCTAAGAGTGAAAATACTCATTCCATTGGCAAACTATCTCATTTACCTACTCAAATTTATGGTAAATACTCTTATTTTAAGAAAGTTTTACTTATTTCTGGATAATTTTTCCAGTGTAAAGAATTTGTCCCAAGTTATCTCCTCTCAGGAAAGCGTCAGGGAGAGAAAGCTTCAAACACAGAGCTTTCTTTTTACGTCAGTTGGGACAGTTTATCCAGGCTTCACAAACTTTGCCTCTTTTTAGTGTTACTTATGTTACTATCTAACATTTAAAGGATCTATCCACTGCCATCTCTGCCACCCTGGCTGCAGCTTGATCGTGAAACCAATCATCAACTTGTGGGCTTCATAATGGTACATTAGTGTGCTAAATTTGTTCCATACAGGATTAATTACAATCTTTATTCTCTTTGAACTGAGACAATTTGTAATTAACATTTGACCTATCTGCTTCTCAACCTTTCCGTTTAACAGCTAATTCATGCAAGCTTGTCCCTTGTAACCTCATTAGATCACTGGCTATGTGTGTGTAAGGAAATGTAAGAGGAAGCAAAAAAAATAAAAGGCCTACACTGCAAAAATATTGAAATCTAGATCAGTATTTTTTCTTAAAATATGTGCATTTGCTCTTGAATTGTGGAGGTATAACACTTTGCCAATTGAACAAGTCAATTTACATTTTAAATATGTATTTCTTATTTAAAGTGCATATTATCTCATTATCTTATTAAAGAGTAAAAAATTCATTCCATTGGCAAATCATCTCATTTACCTAGTCAAATTTAGGGTAAAAACACTTAATTTGGGAAATATTGATTTATTTCTAGATCGTTTTTGCAGTGTAGCAGTTATTTATTTTTAAATGATATAGCTTGAAAAAGGCTTTTTTAAGGCACCATAGGTTACAATGTGTGTCTCCAGTGAAATTAATCATTTTATTTTGATGCCATATCTGTGTCTATTGTTCTTTATTTGGTTTTAGGTCAACAAGTTTGTTAGGATCAAAACTCAGAATAAAGTATTTATGGAGCTTTCCGACTAAAAGATGGACTTAATCCAACTACATAATTTACTGCACAGTCTGCAGTCTTTCCTAAAGTTTTAACTTCTTGAACTGTGAAAGAGCTACCAACAGAGATTTAAGAATAGAAAGCAGAAAATGGACTGCTAATTTGGTATTCTTTTTTTAGATATTTTATTTGTCTCTATTTTGTTTTTTGGTGTCCATAATCTTACGAATATATTGTTTTCAATTATTATCTTGCCATGTCTATCAATGTACAGATGAAAGTTTTATATTGCTGTTATGACAGGAAACTGGAATCAGAACGGGGGGAAAAAATACAGGATCTCCAACTCTGGAACTTGAGACCAAGAAAAAGGAGCTGCAGCTGAGGACCAATGAAGAAGCATTGCAGCTGGCAAGGGAGGGCCCTTGAAAGCTGGAGGGCCCTTATAAGGAAATGTTCATTGTACTCAGGTTCAGGGTAAAGCCCACCATCATGCACAGGTGTCTTTTGATGGTGGAGAGCGGTCTCAGGGTTTTCTGGCCGGCTTTGTGTTGGCTCAGGGGACTCTACAGAGGGCCCAATAAGAAGCTCTGGAGAGGGCCCAATAAGAGACTCTGGTTCCTTGGTTATTAAAGGGCCATAACTCCAAAGAGTGACTTTGGCATGTTTGAGAAGTCTGGAGGATTGGGCGCAAAGGGAAGTTGTTTACTCTGGCCAGGTGAAGAGTCTTGCACACAATTATTGTGGCAAAACTGACTTCATCAAATATGCCTGGAAAAAATTGTGGTACCCCTAGAAAACACTTAAAATAGTGTGACCAAATGGTAATGGAGATTTTGTTAAGCTTGTGGGATGGTTGTTTTATTAGTCACTGTGTCTTGAATCTCTAAAGGGTATAATGCAATCTCAAGACAATCAAGGGATTCTAGAGAATAATAATCTGCCCATTGTCAGAGAGCTTGGTCTCAGTCGCAAGTATAAGGTCTTGCAAACACCCAAGAAAGGCTATCAGGAAAAAACTGAACTTCTTGAAGTTGTCCTCAAAGAACCCTGAACTAAATCCTGTTAAGCATTTTTGGAAGGAGATGTAACATGTCATCTGGAAAAGGCACCCGTCAAACGTGAAACAGTTTGCTCAGGGGGACAAAATACCTGCTGAGAGGGGCAGAAGATTGATTGACAGTTAAAGGAGGCAAATGTGCAATGAAACATTAAGTTAACTGTACCATTGTTGTTTTTTTCCCAGGCCTTTTTCATGAGTGTACTTTTCAAAATAGTGCCATTGTAGCACAGTTAATAACTTGCTTATTTTCTTAGAATTTCCATTTATTATTATTTTGTGATATTCAAGTTATTTCTGTGTCCATTGCAGGTTTTTCTTTTAATAAAGTATGGGTATTAGACAAGCCCGATGGAGCTCCTGAGATAAAATGTTGATGAGCAACACTTTAAGGCAATCACTGAAATGTTTTCTGTAATGTTTAGGAAACATTCAGTCAGACTTCAGCACCTGTCAAAAGGTACGTTGGTTCACTATTCATTAGCAAGGTAATTTTTATTTCATTTAAAATAATTTGTTTTTTAATATTTTTTTTCTTAATTGAAATCAATATTTTATGGTTCTAAATTATTATTTGGTAAATATTTATTCATTATGACTTTTTTCAGTTTTGTTGTATTTGAATTACTTGTATGAATTTATAATTTTTTCTTTAATGGGAGGGTATGTAAACTCTCACGCACAACTGTGTATATATTTATTAAAGTTGGTCAACTGTGTTTTGAGGGAAGCACAAGCTAAAGTTTGTCCTGAAGTTCACACAAGCATCAATCGATGAGAAGGAAGAAAGAAAAAAGAAAACAACTAAATCTTATTACAAATGCAAGTGTTAATCATTTAGATTTGGCATCAACTCAAACAAATACAAATACTGCTACACAGTTACTACTAAATTATGAATACTTTATCCGAAACAATTTAAATACTTTAAATACTCTTTTATATAAAAAAAAAAATAATAATAATAAATCCCTCTCATTTTCATTTCAAAAGTACATTTTAGAATTTAACACATATATAATATTACAACCATGGACCAGGTCGATGAATAGAGACTCTAAAGACTCTAACCTGTCTTTAAATATCATAAATAGTGATATGCACAGATTTGTGACAAGTGGAAAACTTTGTCTACTCACATAAAAAAATAAAATTTGTGGTTTTCTTTTTTTATTTATTTAACTATTAAGATGTTATCATGCTGTTGTTGCATTGTACTAGACTAGCTCATACCATTTTGAAGACAAAAAAAATAACACAGGCACAGGCCTGAACAGTACTGCATTTGTATCAGTTCATCAGTTCGTACTGCAGCTGTATCAGTTCATATTTATTAGCAAATAAATTCTACAAATTATACATGTAGATGGTTCAAATTGATAAATGTTGTATGATTAAATTCAGTCCTGAAGACTCAAAATAATTGTGGTGTTTATTTATGTGGAATACACTTTGGCATTTAGGAAAGAACCGATAATTTGATGATATATGGCCATGTAAACATAGTTAAAACCATTCATTCACCAAAAAGAGCATTATTTTTCTTTTCACTTAAAGATGTTGCATGCACAAAGTCTTGTTTTACTCTCATACCTCCTTATGTAATAGACCTTTTTTTTTTTTTTTCCGCACAGCAGTTACTCTAAATGAAATACACAAACCATTGTTTGTAGGAATCCCTAGAGACCAACAAAGCTGACTTTGATGGCGGGCTTCGCATTTATTACTTATGGGGATAAATCGTTTAGACACAAGCCAGCCATGAGGAATTAATTAAGCTGACCAGAAAATGAAAAAAAAAAACTAAAGCAATAAAAAACAAACATTAAAACATCAACCACAAAACACAGCAATATAAAATGTTTTAAAGAAACATGTCGTTAAACCTATATTTTTTAAAAGTAAATTCTTAAAGTTGAGTATTAGCTCAGATATTCTATACAACCACACTTTAACCACCACATAGATTACTGATTATATCCCGGTAGTTATACATCTTAGGGAGACATAGAATCAATGTTTTAAATCTGCCTTTCCATTAAAATCAGAACTTTTCGGTGCACTCGTTCCTTGACAGTTAGGCTGTTGACAGTCTAGTTTTACAGTAATGTTAAAGTCTTCTTACTGTTTATTGGGATGTAACTTTTATTGTGAGATGTTTGTTGAGATATTGATCAGTATCATTGTTTAATATGTCTCTCAAAGCATATTAGAAAGAGTATGTAATCAAATAAGGTCATCTGGAGGAAATAAAAACAATTTGCTAAATCAAGCAACACACACAATGCAATGGGGTACGTACGTATGTATGTATGTATGTAAACCTGCCAACGTAATCAGGTGCAGGACAAATATAGCTATAAGTGGTGCAAATAATTGTTTTTATTTAGGGCTTTCATTTTAAATATATTTACTATAATACTTTCCATTAAGTGTCTGTTGCTAAGACTTGGTTGAACTAACAGGAAAGCTTTTATTTTTCATATGTGATCCACTCATGTACAACCTGCGGGGCACTTGCGCAGCGAATGGTAATAAAAGAGAACTGTTCCACTTTCACCACTACTCCTCAGTACGTCCCCGCCCACATACGTCTTCTCAATCTTTCACCATTAAAATACAGAGCCAAGCTACTTTTTGCTCAACTCCGGATCATTGGAAGTTGGCCAGGTCAAGATTGCAACACAGCCAAACAGAAAAAAGAACATTGAGAAGATCTGGTTTTTCAAAGTAAAATAGGGTAATGAGAAATTAATCAGTAACTACTAATTTGAGTATACGTGTTATATATTCCTCCCAAAAAAAGACAGTTTGATTGGATGCACAGTTTGATTTGTAATTAGGCATACCAGGAAGCAGATTTGTAATTTCGATCAAAATATTCATTTTATGCTGAAATGCTATTGTTTTGTCAAATCCAGTCAAAACGTCCAAGAGAGCATCTTCAAAAGATACTTATCGCAGGCATGGTTGAAGAGATGCTGATTTTTGAAGTGGAGAACAAACAGCCCATAAAAAACAATTTTCTATCATCCTACAGTAACATCCATCCAAATGCTGGCCGAATGGCAGACTACTTCCCAGTGACCCCCAGCAAAATCCCCTCCAACTTCCAGTAACTGGCCGTCTCCTGGGCATGCATTTTTTTAGGCTGACTCCACCCTTTAACTTAATTACAGAGTCTTACCTGGAAATTACGCTTCTCTTTAGATGTTAATGTCCACACATCATCACAGAAAGATGCTGTTGAATATTCTCAGTCATTCACATCATAGTCATTCCAAAAAGTAAAAAAAAACAATCCACTGGACTTTGTTTCTAAGTTTGAAGACGCTTTATAGAGTGGACCAAAAAAAAAGCCTTGTTTAGGCTGAAGGAAAAACCAACTTTAAGCAAAGGGGGTGGACTGAGGTTTCAGCAAACCCGACCCCATACAGGGGTACGGAACACCTCGCCTGCTCAGCCAGGCCAACAATTCCCTCTAACGACCCCAACGTGAGAGACATAGACAGGTAGCGGGTATTGCAGCCTAACAAAGAACTCAACGACTGCTCGTTCCCAAGTGGTGGACTTGTTAGTCTAGTTCAATTTGCATGTTTTCTCAGCCAAAACAAGGCTTTGACAGAAAGAATATTTCAGTCCAAAGATGGAAGTTTAAAAACAAATAATAGGGAACCAGCAAAGGACTAGCCATGCGTCCATAAAGGATAGTTTGGAAATTTTAAAGGGCTTCTACTGTAGTTATCCCTATTATAAAGATCCACAATTTTTTATTTATTTTTTTTTTTTGCATTAACTGCACATATGCTGGATCCTAATGTGGATTTTTTTATTATGTCATATTGCCGGAGAAGATTCTCAGTCATCCAGGTCATAGTCATTCCAAAAAAGTTAAAAAGCAATCCACTGGACATTGTTTCCAAGTTTGAAGTCATTTTGCTTTTCATACAGGAAGCAATCCAATGTCCAGTGGATTGCTTTTTACCTTTTTTGGGATGATGTCATATTAAGTTAAGTGTTCATTACCTTGTATTGTGTTCCTATCGAACATACTCTCCTTTATTTCCAAGGACACCAGAGCAGAGCAAGATGGGAGGAACTGCGGAGGCTGTAGATGTTGCTTTTACCAAGGGGTCTGGAGCAGAGCAGAACTAAGTGGGTTGGTTTTGAAGGATGTGGAATCTGGGGGTAAGAACCAGCATCACGTGAGCATGGTAAGGATTTGTCACCAGAATGACAGTTCCAAATGTAGTCTAGGTCAGGTTGAGAAAGAAAATGCTGCTTTGGCTGACAAAGCCTTATGATACTGATAGAAAGGAGGTTGGCCTTGTTTAAATGGAGATTAGCAGTGATGAATAAAGGGAGTCCATCTGAACTCTACAGTTTAGGGTGAACAGAATGGAGAAAGTCTTTGTAAACATGGAAGCTGCTGAGAATTCACCGATAGAAAGATCCTTGGATGGCGAGAATCAAAAGATTAAATATTCCTGTGAAGCAGTCGGCTGAGGTGACACACTGGATGGCATGTGGTAAGGGAAAGATACATGACTGACAAATAGCCCAAGCAGATTTTGGAATGGAGCCTGGGAGAAATATGTGCATGCTTGGGTATGCATGTTTTGCCAGTGGATGATCCAATGGCGTCTGCTAGGTGAACACAGATGAGAGAAACTGAGCAGAAAGCGTGGCACAGCCATGAATCTCTGCAGGTGAACGGACAGAGCTTTGCTTAGAGAAAAGGAAACTGATGTCAAGGAGATGAAAAGGTGAAGAAAAGTGATAGAAGTAGACAGAACTGCAGCTGGAGTCAGTGTAGAAGGAACAAGAGTGGGCCGAGGAGGAGGAATTAAGACCCTGTTTGTACTTAATGGGAAGGGCTGAAATTATCCTGAGGGTTTCCCGGAGATGAAGAAGGGCATGGAACTATTTCCATCCTGGCCAGACACTTTGCATCATAGCTGCCCTTCTGTGCTCTGAGCGGTTCTTACCCCCAAACTGCCTGTCTCCCCCACCTGTAAGCTGCAGACATGGCCTTGAAACCAAATTTTGCTCGGTCGAGAACACCAACTGAGATGAGTGCATAATCGAGATGTTCTCTCACAAGCTCTGTAAGGGAATCAAAGTTTAAGATTCTACAATATCACCTGTACTGCATTGGACTGACTCTACGTCTTCCAAGTGGCTGGAGCGGACATTGGGTCCAGATCCGGTAGAATAAAGCTATCGCTAATATTTCTGTTCACAACAGAACTTAACCAGATTCCAGGTAGTTCTATGCCTCAAAATAATATCTTTCATGACCTGGTTTTGATGTGCTCTGACATCTTGTAGTCCCTGTGGTCAAAATCTTAGCCTACATGTAGCTACTAATGTAGCTACTAATTGCCTGACTGCTGCAGTGTGTTCGTGGCCTGTTAGTGTGGAGTAGCTGTGTTAGCCGCTAAGCTATCAGTTGCCTTGACAATAGAAGCATTGTGCCCCCACTATGACTCATTGACTACAAATTTCAATGCGATCACATAAAATGTATTGTGTTTATTGGAACTTGTTCTATATTAGATTAAGTAAAATTTGATTGATTTGAGTGTTACCAAAGAGTAAAGAGTAAGGTGGACATTTCCTTCAGTGCCTCACAACACCTAAACCAATAAACTCAATGTTATCAGAAACTGTATGTCAAGACCTCATTTGAATTCTGTAATTACTGATTCTCTCATGTATCCACTGTTTATTCCATTAGTTGTTGTATTTGCATAGTTTTCCTAAGCATAACAACACCATGACTGGGATATAGGTTTCACCCCTCGTGACCCCAGCTGGGATAAGGCATTATGAAAAATGGAAGGATGGATGGATGGATTATTAGATTTAATAGAAGTAACATTATTTTAATTATGTATGTCTGTGATTATATAAGAGTGAGCAATTGTCTTTAAGAGCTGAATTAACTTCATTTAAGTTAACAACTTGAATAGACAGAGACAAATATCTTTCTTGTGGTTATTTGTCAATAACTGTTCTTAAATTATGAACCAAGTTATTAACATGTACTAATGGTGAGGACAACTTGGATTTTAATGCCCAATCCAAAATGTCCAGCCGCAAAGTTAGGCTGTTAA
>NW_015150520.1:1383983-1390272 GCF_000732505.1 Cyprinodon variegatus | reverse complement strand
AGATAGATAAATTGACCATTTAACTAATATTCTATAGTAGTCTGACATAAAAAAGAACAAGCAAAGAAAGTCCTTGAGGAAGAAAAAGAAATTCATATGAAAATGTAATGCATTATGTACTAAACTTTTAATTTTAGGGAGTCAGCATGACTTATGGATTTTAATTTATGATGATACATATTATATATATTATAAGGTGTTAATATTTCTTCGCTTTAGAGAGCCTGCTGTGTTTGTCTTTATTCTCATATGGATGTAGAACTGATTCAACAGTCAAGCCTTTAACACACTGCAGTGCCCCTCTCTGGAATAAAACTGTATTTAGTGTTATGGTAACAAATTAAATCCTAAGTCAGAATTGTCATAACATAGAAATATATGAAAATTAAACATTTATCTATGACAAAAATTTATCATAAAAAAAAGAAAACTGTGCTGCTAATCATGTTGTCATTCCATTAACTAAGACTCCTTTTTTTCTTCCTTTTTGCACTTCTTTGTTGCATGGGTGTGTTGTGTTGTAAAATGAACATCTGCTTACATCAACACACATAATTCATCCAGGCACTGACAAGGCAGTGCACTGGCTATCGTCAGCAATGTAACAAGCTAATTTTAACAAGAGAAAAATGTCTGACAAATTGAAACCATGTTAACAATTAATTAGTATACAGTGAACAGGTGTTTGTTGACAAAAAAATAAGATGGCATTTTTCCAACTAAAAACATACTGTTATCATTCAGTGATTGAGGCACATCTCCATCACACCATTGCAATTCCATAAAACATGCAAGATAAAAATGACACCACAGAATGGGTGCATAAACATCTCATCCACACGGAAGCAGAAGTTAGTGGAAACATCTCTCTCTCTCCCTCTCTCCCTATTTATATATATTTATATATGTGTGTGTGTGTGTGTGTGTGCGTGTGAAGTAGTTACTGCATGCATCCTTTTGTCAACCTTTTCTTCCAGCTGAAATAAGGGCAGACAGACATTAACGCATCTGCATCTTCAGCTACCCAATTACGATTAGCCGACTGGCAGATCAACCGGGCAAGGTTTCTATCTTAAAAGTGAGGCTCACTTGCATGATCACTAAGGAGGTTTTTGTTATCTGACAACACCAGTGAGATTAACCTTTCCTTTTATATATGTATAATTAAAAAACTGAATATTATATGTGAATTTACTCTAGCCCAAGAAAAAAAAAAGCTCCATTAAAGCAGCTATATTTCCTCTTGCCCAGGCTCAACCATCTGTTCTTGTTGTCATAGTAAATGAGCAGGCAAAACATAAGGGTAAAACAATAGAAAGGAAAACAACAAGCCAAGACTCGCCTGCAGATCTCAATCCATCTAAAGCTGACTCCATGTTGAGCTGCCCTTGAATAGAGCATAAGGTGCAACCACTCTAGCCCATTAGTGTGTTTATTATTATCTTTGATGTAGAATGTAATTAATTGGCAACTGCACAGTAACCCTCTAGACCTTGTAATGAATACATCGCTGTACGAGGTGAAAGATATGACTGATTTAATGCAAGATAAAACATATTGCCACTAATGAGGGTAATAATGGCTGCTTGCTTTAAAGTACATTCCAACGTTGAATCCATTCGTATCACCAAAATGATCATTGATCTCCTCTGTTGCCGGTGTTCAAAGCAAATTAATCAACTTCAATGAGAGTTTGGATATTTTTGTTTCATTGGTAAAATAAAACTAAAATTGTTTTATAAAGAGCATAAGACAATCAAAAATTAGTTGGTTTCCATCAAACCTGAGCTGAAAAGCATGCACATGATATGGAACCAAAAACAACAAAAAAAGTATTGATTATTTTCTATGTTTATTTTAATGTTCAAAAGAGTGTTTGCACATAAATAAGCAAAACACACTAATCAGGGGTTCAAACATTTGGTAAATTATTTAAAGGATCAGGGAGTAAAAGGAGCCATCTCTTGTCAAATGTGTTTCGAACATAAATAAACCCATCTTTAAACTGGAGCCTTTTTTCAAAGTTGCAGTGAAAGTCACAGCTACAACAACAAGATCTACATCTTGCGATTCTGAAGCCCTCTACCTGCCTGAAGCAGCATTTTGACTGTGATAGACACACTGAGCCACAAAGAGGGTTTTTTTGTTTTGTTTTTTTTGTTCATCATATGAGGGTTTTTAATGTCAAATACTCTTAAAGGAAATTTGGCAATCATTTCCTTACTATGTAGGACCAGACTTCATGCATTAAGAATACTGTAAGTATTCTTAATGATTTGGCTCAACAAAAGTGCCAAAACCAAACATTGGTATCATCTAGCATAGGTACAATAAATACTAAGAGGTATTTTGAAGAGTTGTACATACAAATGAAAGGCTAAAGCAGACAATAATTATTACAATTTAATTATTCAAACAAATTTGAATGTATCATGTACACGAAATGAAATACATAAATGTCACATTTAATATTTCAATGCACCTCTTTCAGTTCAATACATCATTAAAGAACTTTATGAACCAACAACGTATAGAAAGGGCAGTTAAATTATTAAATGTGCCATTAAATAATCCAATATATTAGGCAAATTATGACAAATGGTTAAATGTAATGTTTTAGCATAAATAATATGAATAAACTCAGGTTTTTTATACTTTTAATAGTTTAACATTTTGTAAGTACACTCAGGGTGAGCAACTAGTCTCTGCACCCGTAGTCTAGTCTGAAATCTCTCCAATTAGTTCTACTGTAGTATGATTTAATCAGAGCTCACTGTGGTCCAGCGTAGAGAAGCTTCTACAGACAGCATCAATGCTATCTTGCACACTGACTAACTATGGCAGCTTCTTGTAGTTGAGTTATAAAGATGCATTTTAGAATTCTTTTTTTTCCCAGGGTTTTTTTTTTTTGTCATTACACCTTCACAAGTAAAGCGCAACAAAATTCACTTTCTGCATTTAACCCATCCCATAGGGGAGCTGTGGGCTGCAGTTGTGCGGCGACCAGGGAAAAGTGTGGGGTTAAGGGTCTTTGCTCAGGGAGCCAGAGTGGATTTCTGTTGGAGTGGGTTTCAAACTCACAATCTCAGGAGCTCTATGCTCTAACAACTAGGCCAATGATCCCCTACAATACTTTTAATTAAGAAAAAAGACATTTAATTGTTCATTGTAGTCAGTTAAAGGTATAATTAACTGTTTAGTGTTATGTTTAATTATGTTATATATTATTATTAATAGTGTTATGTTTAATTGTTGATAGTTTATAGGTAAACATATGTAATTTAATTATATCTAAAAAAAATGTGTACATGTATTTATTTCATGACATTATTTTGTTTCATAATATATCTATTTATTAATAACAGTTAATTCAGTCCCTTTTTATGCTCAATAGAAAGCTTGCTCTCACCGTAGTAAAAACAGTGCAACTATTAACTTGCCCAACCTGAAAAATAACATATCAGGGGTAGAAATGGACATGAAACACTGGCTTCTGTAAATCACAAGAAAGGGTGAGACAGATCACCCCATAGTGGGAAGCAGGTTTATGTTATTTGGCAGATCAAACTAACAAACTGCTGAAAACACCCAAATACAACACTTTGGTTGGTCCCAAGTTTGTAAGTCCTGTGACAAATCATTTCTTTGCTGCAAGTTACATTGATCCTTGTAGAGGCATTTTCACTACATTTAGTTGGCAATTTGGCTCTCTGTACACAGAGGGGGGTGTTAAACTAGGCTTACTCAAACAATATATTTAACTCATAGGGAAAGGTCTCATATGACAATAGTTTAGAGGGACACCTTTCTAAGTTTTCATCTATTGGGAGTACATTCTATGCCTATTGATTTTACCATGCACACTTGGTGAAGGCTTTTTCTAGTATGGAGGTCAGTGAAAGGCGTATACAAAAGCCCACAGTTAGGCTGGAAGACTCCAGAGGATTGACCAGGACTGTCAAGGAGGATGACACAGTCAACTTGGGGCTGTAAATTATTGGCTAAAAATAAATATAAAACTATAGATGGCCTAAATAAATTAGGAAGAAAGAGATCAGAAACAGATTAACATTTCTAATAAATATACCTGAGAGAGAAATAACCATCATTCCTCTTTCACTGCAGTTGCAGCCTGGAGAATACATTTAACCTGCCAAAGTACAGGATAACTTCTCCTTATAGATGAACAATATCTTGGAGAATGTTAGACAGATTTTATTGTCAATTTGTACAAACAGAGTGTATACAAAAATACATTTTATTTAGTACAGCTCTTAAGACATTTTCATTTTTTTTTAAAGTTCAGCAGTGATAAAAGGTAAGCAGCAGTGATAATTATAAACAAACAACTGTACGTTAGTTACAGTTTCCAACATTCAGGGTTTTTTTTTATAACCCCATTTTATACAACATTCAGCAGCCTAATGGTAGTGGGAAAGAAACTGTTTTAGAAACTGCTGGACCTGCACCGGATGCTTTGAAGTCTCTTTGTAGAGGGCAGCAGGGAGAACAGTCCATGGTGGGGGCGTGATGGGTTATTTATAGTGATATGGGCTCGGGAAACGCAGGGCGGGGATGAAATGTATTTTCACCTTCTCACCTTCTTCTAGTCTGAGGCGCTGCAGCCTCCACACCACACAGTGAGACAGCTGGTCAGAACGTTCTCTATGGTGCTTCTGTAGAAGGTGGAGAGGATGGGTGGGGGCATGTGGGCTCTCCTCATCCTCCGCAAGAAGTACATGCACTTTTGTGCCATTTTGATCAGTGAGGTGGTGTTTACAGGTAAGGGTGTATGTATAGTTTAATTTTAACACAAAGCCCCTTGTGCAAATGAAAATAAACTGGAAAGGGTAAGTGAAACGTTGCTGGAACAAATATCAACATATAAACAATTAAGAAGTGTGCAGTCCACAAAAAAAAAAAAAAAGATAAAGTTCTAGTGATAAATTTCTAGTCTTTATAAGAATTTTCATCAATGGCATAAATTATAAACTTGAATCAATGACATTTAAAAACTCCCTAAAGATTAAAATTTTTTTTCAGAATTTCTAAAACTGACCTTTTTCTTTCTTTTCTTTTCTATTGGTAGATGACAAATTCAAAGATGATGATTAATAGCAATAAATGTGGAATGTTAAGTAATACAAATCCTACTTCCTTAAGTACAAGTTCTTTAAGTTTAAATGTTTATTTGTAAAAAGCACAACTTTTGATAGTGGAGCTACGATTGTTGTGGCCTGCATTGCATATCATCCAGTATCTTTGTTTGATGGTGGCAGGTTGTAACAGGTGGTTTTATTTATTTTCTTTCCTCATTAGGGAATATATTTAGGTTAGGTTAGGTTCAAAATGGTTTCTCATAACTAGTCTCAATATTGTCTCTTTGGAGAACTTGCTTATGGTGGAATTTTGTTCAATCTCCCGATTAGTAGTGTGTTGGCTGAATTTCCTGCTTCCTCATTTACTAATCGCTTTCTAAAGCGTTCTGTTCAAAACTGAGGTGTTTTCAATTCATGCATTTTTGTTTCTCAATAATTAGAATGTCATTACAATTAGGATTATTGAGTGTGAAATCTGTAGGTCATTTTAAAATTGTCTATATCTGTTTTTTTTTTAAATAAAAAATTTACATCTTTATCCTTAGTGCCTGTCCTGTTGTGTGTGGTGACCGGTAAGTTGCCAAGCAGTTTTTGAATGATGAACTGGCCATTGCTTGTTGGAGGGAATTAGTTGCACAGTATCAGTATGCTGTTACTTTTTCACAAATATAGCGTTCTTCCACAATGGGAATAAATATTTTAAAAGAAGAGAAATAGAAACAATACACAAAAAATGTCCTATTTTCAGGCATGATCTGTCAAAAGCAGCTCATAGCTGTTTTTTTTTCCAAATTTTACAACCATGACGATAATGCAAATATTAGTTCCTGCTAACTATGAATAGCTTATTCAATTCAAATTTAGATCTAAAATACTTAATTAATTCAGTACTTCATTACAGAGGTTATCTTAACATGTTATTGTAGATAATAATGAATGTGTTTAGAAAGGATCTCCTCTACAAGAAGTTTGTCTTACAGTTGATCCCAATAAGCCTATGACTAAATACTCTGTGGTTGTTAGATTTTCTGAAGAGGATCCCCAGGGTTCATTGTAATATTCATAATATAATGAAGAATTGTTTTCTTTATTAAGTAGTGTGGCTTCTTTAAATAAATTGCTCTGATGCATCCCCAACAGCTAATAATAGAAGAGACAAACTACACAAAAGACCTATAGAACACAGGCGC
>NW_015150520.1:1375136-1382795 GCF_000732505.1 Cyprinodon variegatus | reverse complement strand
AATGCTGGACAGTGACCAATTAAAAGCTATGCTTTCCCCCTGATAATACCATCATATTTATTTTTACACTCATGTATACTACTGTAGCTGTGATAAATAAATTGCAGAAGTGATTCAGCTTTGGTTTGCAGCACACAAGAGTCCCATATTCTGCAGCTGAATTATATCCTTTGTGCTATGCTCATCTGGTCTAAGGGTGGCAGTGTTGTTTCAAAATTCAGCAGCTCATCACTGGCATTGTGAATATCTATTTTGTGAGTGATATATTTATAATGTAGATCACTTTAACACACAGTTCTCAAGATTAAACCTTAAATCATGCTTGCAAGAAATAACTTATGTGTGGAAATAGTGCCAACTCTTTATTCTAATATGTCAAATTAATTACATTAAGTTTCTTTGATTAGTCAGATTTTGGAAAAAAAAAACATCAACAAAACATAAAAGACTGCAGATGTCTTTACTAAATAGTTTTTTTTATTGAATATGTTTGCATAATTAATTGTTTTTTTTAACACTTAACAATTTGCACAACAGTTGTTGAGTTCTGCAGAGCAGCTTCAGCCAACACACAGCAGGGGGCAAACCAGAGCCTGGAATAAATTGTAGCCCATGGAAAGATCTTTCTGTGGGGAAAATCTATTTCTGTCTTTTAAAGTCCAACGATGTCTGAATTATTTTGTATGTGGTGAATGGCAGGGGATCATGTGCTCTCAGAACTGTTCCACTAAACTCTGTTGCATGTGGACCGCTTTTCCCGTGAATTAACCAATTCCTCTAATGAGAACTCTGATCAAACTTTTATAGTTCCTCTTAATATGCAACTCCCTGGTCAGGTTCCATTAAAAAGCCCTACTGCTTCACAAATCAAATTTTCATTGAACATCACCTTTAAAATGTCAGACATTTCTGGTGATGTGTTCTTTGTGTCAGCCTATGAAAATCTTCTTGCAGAGTGATTTTTTTTATTTTTTAATTCAGTGTCACATCTGTGACTCTGTGCTCCGCCAGTAAATGTGAATTTGGTTTTGCATGAGCAAGCTTATGTAAGCTGGAACTGGAGAGTGCTTCAGTGTGGATAGCTAGTTAAGGGGGATATTTTAAAAAAAGGCAAAATTAATTAAAAAGATATCATCTCCTTCCATGCTTCACTGAAAATACTAGAGTTCATTCCAGCATCTCCCATGTGTGTAATCTTTTAATTCTGCTTATATTAAACTCTATTGAAAATTTTCATAAATATAAAAAATCCAAATGGAAAACAGAACTTGGCTTGGAAGATTTGAATGGCAGCAAAGCCAAGGATACACAGTGATATGCAGAATGTGCCGCACTGAGAGACAAGTTTGAAATAGGAATTCATCTGACCTACGTCATGTGTACCTTGAGTAAGAAGGGCCATGCAAGGTAGGGTTATATGGTTAAAATAATATATTTTTTATAGATGTTATGTTTTATCCCAGTTTCTTAATAGCTGTTAAAGAAAAAAAGAACATAGTGCATTGGCATTCTGAACAAATGTTATTTATGTTTCTCTCTGTCAACTCATGTACTTATATCGCAAAAATAAAAACTTCAAACTTGGCTTAGAATTTTGCCCTAAAGATTTCAAGCTGATGTTAGTCTCTTAAAAAAACAAGCAAACAACCAAAAAAAAAAAAAAACATAAGAAAACCATTAAGATGTTTTAGGCAAGAATGCAGTTTTGTTTAACACAAATATCTAATCTGTTGGTTAAGATTTCAGTTAATTTGAAAAGAAAAAAAAAGAGCTCAGCCATATTCCTGCAACCTTAGACCTGATAATTTTACTACTAAGACCTGAGAACTGATAGATTTTGTTTAACTTTTGTTCCGAAGACTTGGCAACTTATTTCTCTGAGAAATTACACTTTTTTTCTTTCTTTTTTTTTTTGAAACTGAGACCTGAAAATGTCCAAGAATGTTCAGACTTAGGGATGCAATAGATATACGGTAAAAGATTTGAAGACAAAATTATTATTTTGTATTATTATTATTTCAGTCCAGAAGGACCCGATAGTTGATTTGCCACTACAATTAAACAAAACTTTACTTTAAAAAATAGTATCTGTGGTGTGAGATTGTATATTTAAGTTTTGCAGATCATTTAACATCAATGGAAGCTATATTTATGAACTTTTTACAAAGTATTTACTATGTAAATACTACATGCTACATTTTCATGTGCATATTTCCTTCCAATAGCATTTGTCTTTAACAGTTAATTTTCTTCTTTTAGGGGGTTTGATATTTAATATTTTGGTTTTGCCCATTTTCCTTTTTTTATGTTTCACATTGTTGTCTCATATGTTACATTCTGACCAACATGTTTCAACATTCTTTCATTATTATGTCCTAATAGCAATAAAGATTCTGGACAAATACACTATGCACCTAATCATCTGAATCAACAAATTCACTCTAAACACCTGCAAAAGATTCCTAAGGCCTTTAAAACTCCCAGCCTGGTTCATCAATCAAAACCCCAATCATGGGTAAGACTGCCAACCTGACTGCTGTCCAGAAGGCCATCATTGCCACCCTCAAGCAAGAGGGTTGGACACAGAAAGATATTTCTGAACGAATAGGCTGTTCCCAGAGTGCTGTATCAAGGCACCTTAGTGGGAAATCTGTGGGAAGGAAAAAGTGTGGCAGAAAACGCTGCACAATGAGAAGAGGTGACCGGACCCTGAGATAGATTGTGGAGGAGGGCTGATTCCAGACCTTGGGGGACCTGTGGAATCAGTGGACTGAGTCAAGAGTATAAACATTCAGAGCCACAGTGCACAGGTGTGTGCAGGAAATGGGCTACAGGTGCCGCATTCCCCAGGTCAAGCCAATTTTGAACCAGAAACAGCGACAGAGGCCCCTGACCTGGGCTACAGTGAAGCAGCAGTGGACTGTTGCTCAGTTTTGCATGTCACGTGGAAATCAAGGTGCCAGAGTCTGGACCCAGACTGAGGAGAAGGAAATGCCAAAATGCCAGAAGTCCAGTGTCAAGTACCCATAGTGAATGATGGTCTGGGGTGCCATGTCAGCTACATGGTGTTGGTCCACCGTATTTTATCAAGGGCAGGGTCAATGCAGCTAGTTATCAGGAGATTTTGGAGCACTTCTTGCTTCAATCTGCTGAAAAGCTTTCTTTAGATTAAGTTTTCATTTTTCAGCAAGACCTGGCACCTGCCAAATCCACTGGTAAATGGTTTTCTGACCATGGTATCACTGTGCTCAGTTGGCCTGCTAACTCTCCTGACTCAACCCCATAGAGAATCTGTGGGATATTGTGAAAAGAAAGTTGAGAGACACAAGACCCACCACTCTGGATGAGCTAAAGCCTATTGTCGAAGCATCCTGGGCCTTCATAACACCTCAGCAGTGGAACAGGCTGATTGCTTCCATGCCACGCTGCATTGAAGCAGTCATTTCTGCAAAAGGATTTCTGACCAAGTATTGAATGCATAACTGTACATAATTATTTGACAGTTTACTTTTTTTTTTATTAAGAACACTTTTCTTTTATTGTTAGGATAAAATATGCTAATTTTTTTAGATAGGAAATTTGGGTTTTCATGAGCTATATGCCAAAATCATCCGTATTAAGACAATAAAAGACCTGAAATTTTCAGTTAGTGTGCAATGAATCTAAAATATATGAATTTTCAAGTTTTATCATTACATTATAGAAAATATTGAACTTTATCACAATATGCTAATATTTTGAGAAGGACCTGTAGAACAGTAATGGTAAAAGTGATCTTGCCATCTGCTTTGGCAGATTGTCTATATGTTTTTAATCAGTCACAGTAAACCATACCTAATTGTGGGAGTAAACTATCTTTAAAGTACACCTAGTAGAAAGGTCAGCAATAACTCGACAGGTTCTAAACATAAAACAAAGCTTCCAGCATTAAAATATTTAACCATATTCTGACTTTTTTTTTTTTTTAATCCCTGAATTTGGTTTGGAATTTGTTCATTGTCTGTAAGCAGTACTCCTCTAAATTACAAAAGACAAAGCCATACATGGCCTAAGTGTAATACATGAATGTAACATAGGTTTCTGAATCTTATAGGAGTGTAACTGAATTTTGAAATATTCAGATGTTTCAAAATGTAGCCTTAATAGAAAAAAAAAAACATCAGCAAAAATTTACTGTGGGAAATGTTTGTGTTATTTAGATAAATTGAAATGCACAGTTATTGATAGCACAGACAAGAGGCCAATCTAAATGAACAAAGGGTCATATGTGAGGTGTTAGAATTACAATCAAAGAAACCGTAAACTATTTATGATATAGAATTATCTGTGTATATATATCCTTCCATGCCCTTTGTGATGATGATCACATTTTATAGTGGAGTGACACCATCAACAACCATCATAATGCTTGAAATGTTGAATTTCAGAAGCCTTGTAGAGCAGATGCAAAGAATCCAAAGATAGTTGTCTGTGCTGTAAAACCCCCCTGTTCTCCCACTCTTCTCCCTGTCATAGCACCCTCACTAATCACCCTTCAACCTAACAGAATTGCCATAACTCTCAAGGCTGCCAGCTCGCATGGCTCCCACCTTTTCTTATTCATTTTTTGACATGTTCTCCAGAAACCAGTACACCTTGAGTTCAGTCTTACTGTGTTACAGAGCTGTCCACTCTTTCCTTCCCTGTCTTCTGTGTGATTAATTCACAAGTCCAAAACAGTAACTTCCTCTGACATTAATTTCCCATGTAACATGACATCTCTGTACCTGGTAGGACAGGCAGCCCCATGGATGCCTGAATGCTGAATTCTTTCCTGTAATAAATCATTAGCCATTAGGGACCTATGTGCCCTAAATGACTTAAACAAATGAACATGTCTCCTTTAATAAGACCTTCCTTTACCCAAGTGTGTTTTAAAGTCAAAGAGATGAAAAAAAATATTAACAAGACCCTTTTTCTGAAAGAATGGAGGCTTTAGAGAAAGCTAAACTTTAATAAACTTTGTAATGTACAATGGTTAAAATAGTAAAACTCATTTTTTTTTAAAGTTCTAGTTCTTATAAATAACATTTTGGGTTCAAACCTATATTATTTACCTAATGAAAAATGTTAGAACATTTTTATAATATTAGGCTGCATGGATAGCACTATTGCCTCGCAGCAGGCATGTCCTGCAATAAAAATTGGCAACTTAAATACTTAATAATTGTTGACTCGTAACCCCTGATTTAAACATACATTCAAAATACTATAATCAGATAGAGTTATGTAAAAATGCTGGTCTTTCAAAGTAACAGTATATATAATAGTAAAAATTGTAAAATAATATTAAATAGCTCAAGTTAGTTATGATGGTTAAAATGACCAAAATATTCACCAATGTATAAGTACCAATACTCTCACAGGAGCAATGGTTCTGACCTGAGATGGCAGTTTAGAATTATTGGAGAAACTCTTTGATACAGTATATGATTATTGATGGTTCTATTAGAGGGAGACCAAGTTGATTCTGCCAGGATATGACTGAGGTCCAGGAGGTCTGTTTATGTCAGATCTAAACAGACCTCCCTATTCCTGGTAGGATCCACCAGGGATTTGGCCCTGAACAATGGAGAGCTTGGGTGTCTTACAGAGTGTACGAGGGGGCACGAGATCCAGAGGGCATGAGATCCAGAGCTCTAAGAGACAAAGCCTGAAAATGAGTGCAAAAATAAGTTAATCCTGTTTCGAGGAAAACTAAGAAAAACTTTCCATTGCAGCAAGAGAGTTTACCATGCTGTGTAACACTCAGGAGAAGAAGAACTGTCAGCAGGCTTCTTTTAAAGACCACTTCTGATTTGGTAGATGTGAAACACCTGTGGCTCCACCCAGCTACAATGCTCTAACTGACACCATCTTTTGGACAATAGGTGAAGCAAAAAAAAAAAATATAGAAGACAGGAGACAAATCTCCAAGACCCTGAAAAATAATACATCCTTATATTTTGAATGGATGTTTCTGTGAATTTGTTGAACATGTTCAAAGAGTCTTATGTTGGACAATGCAAGTGTTTAGAATAATCTGTTTTCCTAACACCACAGCCATTTGGGTGTGCGTTTATAGGACAACATATCACAGACCAAAAGTTATAGTCATAAAATTAGTTAAACAATGAGTTTAAATGACAAATCATCAAAATTAGGTTATTACATTTTTTGAGTGAACGCTTTATAGATCCAAAATAGCTCATATGATTCAAGAAGCAGTTTTTACACATGCTGTAGGCCTATATGGTATTTTGGATACCAAAATACCATATACAGCAAAATTCTGTTGTTGTTGTTGTTTTTTTTTGTTTTTTTTTAATGAAGAACACATTTTATGTTCATTACTAGGGTTTTTGACCATCTGGAATGTATACCACCTGCTCTGAAACTGATCACTTAAGAAAACTACAACCCATAGGCACAAAAGAAATGCTGTAACTTTTAATAGAAAATAGAATGTTAAAGTGAATTAACATACAGCTATTAGACGCTTGCACCCAATTAAACTTTAGTATCTTTTCAATGTTAAGTGAAATCCAATGTTAATTAACTTACTAATGGAACCTTAGGGGCTTATGTTTCTGAGTCAAGACACAGCCAAGATGAAAACCAAAACACTGAATCATGTGTGAAACCTTTTTAACACGATAATAGCTCACCATGGGTGGTTTAATAAAGGCAAAAGTTTTGTTTACCCAGAATTTTTGTTGTTACTAGCTTCCCACATGAAATCAACTTGAAGGCATTTAATTGCTTTTTACTTGACTGAAAATGTGTAAAAACGTGTTTATTTCCAACTAACTAAGATGCGTGGGCATCTAAAAATATAGCTGTATAGCTTTGCATGAGTCCAATGTTCCTTGGCTAGGAGGAAAACAACACTACTTCTGCTAAAGCAGAGATTTAACAGTGTCTGGGAGTTTGGGAACCTTTACTATAAGACAAACTAATGTTACTGCACAAACTGAGCAGATTTTGGTCCACAGCAGCAACCGGAATGAAGTGGGACCTATTCCTGTAGAGTTCATGATGAACTTCAGCAGGCTGCCCTCTGTAAGTAGTCCTATTCATAAACTTTAGGAACAAGATTTCTAGGTGCCACCAAGGGGGGCATGGTTTGTGACCAGCAGATATCTTCCCTGCCTTGTACGGATTACATTTTTCAGTTGTTTCCCTCTTGCCAAGACCTACAGTTTGCACTGGAGCTGAACTACAGTACTGTTATTTATGTTTTAGGGGTTGTAAGCATCGGTGAAGTTGAAAACAGGACAAGTAACACAACAAATTCTTGAAAAATTGTTTTTAAATTTAACCCAAAATTTGAAATAAGAAAAAATTCCAATCTCAGATCAAAGAAACAAACTTAACTCAGGCAAAAATATGAACAAACAAACCAGCTGCACAAACAAAGACATACCTGACCTCCCAAAGAAATGACACAAACGGATTTAGTTTAACGGATTTAGAACAATCCGTTAATTTGTCTGTCTTCCCACTGGCAGAAAAAGCTAGGCCTAACCCCTCACTGGCATTGTGGCCTCTATCCCCCTGCCGCTGCATGTCTAGATAGACAGACAGACAGACAGACAGACAGACAGACAGACAGACAGACAGACAGACAGACAGACAGAC
>NW_015150520.1:1353243-1374931 GCF_000732505.1 Cyprinodon variegatus | reverse complement strand
TAGATAGATAGATAGATAGATAGATAGATAGATAGATAGATAGATAGATAGATAGATAGATAGATAGATAGATAGTTAGAGGTACAATTGATCACTGTGGTACTCCACAGGTAACAACAAATCCTATGACTTAAGGCCAACTGTATGAAACTGGACATGTACAGATACAAAGCCATTATGCAAAGCAATGAGAATATCATTTGTGACTTTCACCTGTGCTGTATTAGTATTATGATATATCTAAAACCTGACTGAATCTCTTTGTTATGGTTTAAGTTGTCACATTTGTTTAGCAACTATTTTCTGAGGAATTTTAGATAAGAAAGGAAGATTAGATATAGGTCTATAATTGAACAAGTCATCTGGGTCAAGTAAAAGTTTAATTACAGCTACCTTAAAAGTCCGAGGTACATATCCCTGTAACAGAGATAGATTAATATTATCTAAAATGGAGGTGGAAATCAGAGGGAATTCTTCCCTAAACAATTTGGTTGAAATTGCCTCTAACTTTCAAGTTGAAAGCTTAAATGAAAATGATACTTTTGGTAACTCTGAAAGCTCAGCTGAAACAAAATAATGCACACCAGGTTCAGATTCTGAGATTACCTAAGATGCTGCTTCACCTCCCAGGGATTAACCAATTATATTTAGAGGGATGCCAATAATCTTATTCTATAATCTTTCTGCTACTTATTATTTCTGCTACTTATTGTATCTTTAATATATAAAGGATTTCAAAAATCATTAATGCTAAGAGCAGGGGTATGGACGGTTTAACAGAGCTATGGCGTTGGATTAGTATTGTGTAATATTATTTTTAATTGGTTGAAATAGATTTCATTTCATGCAGGATAACTATTTAGGAAATCTCAGATCGTAGAGAGGCCATATTCTAAAAATCAAGAAATTATGTTATCTCCAGTAGAAAGATCAATTGCTTCTGTTTATATGATTTGATATTTAAAAACAGCATTAAGGAAGAAATATACTGTAAGATTTTCTGATGTAACTGGCATTTTTTTCTAATTACAAAAAAAAATTCATTAAGCCATCCTAAAATATTTCTGAATATGTAGATCCTGCCGATAAAGCTACGTAGTCTGATGGGTATCACACTTAATTGAACTCCTTATTATAATGTTCAGAATCCTTTGGACTAAGCTTATTATGCAGAAACATATTTTGTGTAGCATTTATAATTTGCTCCAATTCTGGTCTTTAAAACACCTCCTGCCTAACATGGTTCAAACAATTCAGTACATTCATATTTTGTCTATTAACAGCACATAATTTCAAGGCTCTTTACTGAGTCTATTAAGTCAAATCATACAGACAGATTGGTTAACAAGTTTTCTATCTAAGGAAAAAAGAGATTGACCTAAAGCATTTTTTTCATGGCAGATACCTATACCAGTTCCTTTGATATCAATCTGAGAAATCCCTGATATGTACTGCTGATATTTTGGGATTTAAAGTTGATATGATGCTTTTTTCCCTCCATTTACATAATTAAAATAGCAAAGTAATAACAAACGTTAGACAAGTCTCAATTTAACCAAAATTAAAAACAACAACAACCGTTTATTTAAAAATAACACTATATATAGCAGGGGTGTTGGGAAATCCACGTGCTTCACATGAGCACAAAGTTCATGATACACTCTTTCATCAGCATGTAGTGACAGGAGAGATTGGTTTACACTGCCATTGACTCTCTATCATTGCCTCACATCAAGCATGGATGTAGTGACCTTAGAGAGGAAAACAAATGTTTAACAAGATAACATATGTCTGGGAGTGAGACAGTACTAAACACTGAAAAAAAACAGGCCCAACTGTATACTCTAGATCTGGGGTAACCAATTAAAAATCAGCAGGGTCCGAATAAAGAAAATCAACAAACAGTAAAGGTCCGGACAAATTCGTAATTATAATCAGTTACTTTAAACAAAATTTAACTCTGAGAATTTAACACCCGGATGCTCCAGAGGGCTTTACCATGTTAACAGGAGAAGCGGCGCAAGTGAAGTTAGACACTGCTGTCGGACAACAAGTAATTTATAAATGTTTTAAATCAGGTTGAGTCCTGCTTGCAAACTTTTCACCAGAACAATCCTGTCCTTTTGATAACGAGCAATCAAATCCATTTTATTTACTCGTGTAAAGTTGTGCACCACTCTAGAGTATTCGGGAGAAATGGTTGGAACGGCCGTTTCCCTAAGACCTTAAGACAGCGAGCTAGCTGTCTTTCAGGGCATTTAAACTGAAAAGGCCAGGTGAGATTGCCATGGGCAGTCCAAAGGGAAACAAACAACGACATTCACATTGGGTGACACAGAACCTTTGTTGATAGCAGGCATAAGACAAAACTCTTTCTTCTCCCCACTGGGCCTGTGACTGGACAGCTTTGACACTGTTGGAGGTGTCTTTATTGAGAATGAACTCGGATATCGCAACAAAGGTGCAGTGGGGCAGTTTTTCTTTGAGCTTAGTAAAAGCAAAATGGTGCTTCTCTGTCTATATGAACACAGTCCCTTTTTTGATCAGATAATTAAGTGGTTTTCCAAGCTATGCAAAACTTTTGACAGTTTGTGACAGTTGTTTCATAGCCCAAGGAAATATTGCAGTTTGCAGATGGCTTATGGGATTTGCTCGACATGATCTACATATGGTCAACTGCAACCTGCCGGTCACCAGACTGAAGGTCAAGGGTAAAGAACATGGTATCTCCACCAAAAAAATCAAGTCATTCTTCATCCTGGGGTAGTGGAGGGTGTTCTTGAGAGTCAAATTGTTTATTCTTTGGTAATCTACACACAACATATTGTAACCCCCCATCTATCTTTAGTATACAAGGACCATGGGAGAAGCCCACTCAGTAAATGATGGCATGATTACCCGGGCTTCCAGCATGGCTATAAGCTGTCCTTCCTCTTCACTTTGAAATCCAAGAGGGGACCTTCTGAAAGGTTGGTGCACAGGTCTAGCAGACCCAGCGTCAATCTTGTGTGTAACAGCAGACATGTAACCAGGATTAGTGTCAATTTTAACAAAGATGGACTGGTATGAGACCAGCAGCTGAATAAACCACTATTGTTTTTCTTCACCTAGAGCCTCACTTGTAATAGCAACCAGGCCTTGGAGCTGTTCAGGTATGTCAGTAATTGTTGCTGCTTTTCCCACCAGTAATGTTGATGATGTGAATTTCAGTTCTCCCTATTCCTATTGCTACTGGTCAGCATTTGTATTATTTTGACTATGAAAAAAATGTATTCCAGATATCAAGAATACACATTCAGTCAAGCTTATTAAGTGTCAAAATGGCCACTTAAAATGTGTAAAAATGTCTAGATATATAAATCTTAAGTCTTACTAGTGGGTCTTTCATTGCATTTAATGCAGACGAAATCTATTATTTGGTATATGTATGAATGATCATCATTTTACACTCACACAAACAGAGCACCTCGTCCTATTTGTGGTAGTGCTACTGCTACTGTGTGGTAGGTAATTCAATTAAAAACACACTGTAGAGCTAAACAAAAAAGAATTTAACAGGCAAAACAAGATGAATAAGTGTACACAAATTAGCCAAAAAAATGTGTATTTACCTGAAATGGCAAATACTTTATAACGTACAAATAGATAAAACAGAGATAAAAAAACAAAAGCATTACACTACAGGCAAACACTACAGGACCATGACATTTGTATTGTCTGTTATAATAATTTTTAAGGCCTACTTTTATAATCTTTTTCGCTGTTTGGTCCTTTTTCTTGACAAATAATACATTTTTGGCTGACAGCTGCCAACCAGAGAAGGGGAACTACTGTAAGGTGGAGGCAATGGTTATGGTCATGTTGGCTTAGGATGCTTGGGCTAGGGGAGCACAGGATGATCATACCTATTTAATACCTTTTATGTTCAGAACAAAAGCACTCAGTTTTCAAGGCGGAGAAACAGTCAGGTTTCACGAAATGTTTAGTGAAGATGGAACTGTAAAGAACAGCTTTGGCATCTAAGTCATGAACCTCTGAAGAAGGAGTACATAGATTAGTGACCATGTCTATCTGGCGGAGGATAATAATGAACTTGTGAGTCACTAACCTGGTCTTAAAGTTCAGTTTCTGGCCAGAGGATGAGGTTGGTTCCAGCCGGTCAGCTGCCAAAAAAATGCAGTGGGAGCTGAAAAGTTCCAGACGCTAAAGTCCCGGAGGTCAGAGGACAGGCAGGATATCAGAACAGAGCAGACTAAGGAAGGTAGGATAATCCAGAGGGCGAAGCCAAAGCCGTTGTCGAGGACGTGCTCAGGAGTCAGAGCCAGGAGAGCAGAGATCTGAATAGGTAACAAAGGGAAATCTAGGATGGTATCAGGAACTGTGTCAGTTCCAAGTTCGGTAGACAGGCATAATTCAGCTGGAGTCCAAAGACAGGTCAGGCAAACAAATCAGAATGGGGAGAGACAGGCTCAGGGGTCCAGAACTGGTCAGGTTCAGGCAATCAAAAAGACTAATTTACCCTAGAAAACTTTCACCAAAGGCTCTAGTACTCTAACACTGACTGGTTGAATGGCTTTAACGGCAGTTAAATAGAGGCTGAACCAGGTGTATCAGATTTACGGTAGTGAGAACTGGGCAGAGCTAGGCCGGTGGATGAAATGAGTAATATGCATCAGCGTCAAGATCATGACAATACCATGCTTAGATAATTTAGACTTCTGGTGTTTTGAGTCTGTGGTTAGTCTCTTTTTTGGAATTCAGAAAGTCCATGGAGGAAAGGCATGGAAAGTCCAGGAAAGTTTTGCTCCTGCTGTCATTGCAAGCAGTCCTTGTATTCTTATATATATATATATATATATATATATATATATATATATATAAATAGATAGATATATAAATGACCTTTTCTCCATTTTCCACTCCAACACACATGTGTACATTGTATGTGAGATTGAATGACAAGTGGCTTAAGAGAGAATGATTTCTGTGACCCTGTTGGAAGGGTGAATGCTCAGTCTCAATTCACCCATGGTCTGTTTCAGTAATCTGCAGAATCTTCTGGCTGCTGAGAATACCCTTGCAAGCATTTTCAGGACCAGCGCCTTAAAATGGGGGAGGAAGCTAACCTTATCCTCTTTACTGTGAGTTATTACTCCCTGGTCGTAAGATTTGCTCTGACGATTAGATCTGTTTGACTCCCTTATATTCTATTGTCGTATTTTGTATCTTGTTGAGCAAAACTCTTTACCTGTTTAAATCGATAGTGAGTGACTTGCAGACTTAAAAATACATCATATGATGGAAATTGAATAGCTGCTTTAGTGATGTTTTGTTCAGATTACTGTTTGCATTTGTACATGTGCAAATTCTGGTCTAAGACTGGATATGTGTTTGGAATATGAGAAGAAATTAAAAGTGAGAGAGATCAATATTGTATATCCATTAATGATCCTACTATAAAAAAATAAAAAAAAATATAAAAAAAATCATATGTGGATGCACTGTATGTACTGTATATACCATGCTCCCTTTTCTTCCTTTGGCAAATTCTTCTTTTTCTATTTGAGCTGATGTAAAAATTACATTTCTCCACTGTGAGATCATTAAGGTCAATCATTCAATAAATCAATCAATTAATACTTCTTTAAATAGATAGGACAAAGAAGAAACTGCTTTTTCTTGTCTTAAAGAAAAAAAATGTCCGATCTTCAATTTCTTGATTGTGACTTTCGTAGGGAAAAAAATCCCCATGAATACCATTATAAAACTGTTTCATGGTGGCCCACCTTTCTGACCGGAACAGATTTTCTACTCAAAACAGTGTTGTCAAGGTTTATTATAAGGCTTTTTGAAATTAAGGGTGTTGCTTTGACTTTTTTTTTTCTTTCACAATCTGAATGCTGCTGAAAAAGGGAGGTTACTGTGCTTTCTTTCAAAGACTTAAAAGGAAAGAAGAAGAATAAATTATGATTTATGAGTATTTTTTTTTTTTGTGAACAAACAGCTATATGTCAATACAAATGTCTACTATTTTTGGAAACCAAAATGTTTCTAAATAGTGCAGACCAGAAGGCATAGAACCAAGGGTTGGCTAAAAATAATGCAGAAGCAGTAACAAAATGAAGAGGTAAGTTCTAGTGCGGATTCAGCAGATCCAATCAAAGTTTAACTTGGTGTAAGCAAAAATGGTAGACTAGAAAGATAGCTGAATATGTTAAGCTTTGTATTGATGACTCAATGAAAACTTCATTGTATGCTTGAGGGTTGGTTGTCCACTTTTCACTTTCTGTTGAAACTGATCCCAAATTTCTGTTATACTGTATATGACAGGCTATAGAAAAAAACAGTAACATATCTGCCTGGGGCCATTTTGAGTTATTTACAGGTTCTATAAGAGTGGTGTCTAAGCTTTCCAGTTATGACAAACTTGTGAAAATTGAAAAAGAATTGAAGAAGACATGACCATTTGAATGCTGGCACTCTTCAAAGGACTTAAGAATTGAAATAAGAATCGGTTTTTCAAGATTTTTTACACTCCAAACAGCCAGCTGTGTAGAAACAAAAGTTAGTTTGAATACCTTTGCATGCATTACCTTTTCCAAGCAGTACTTGTCAAAAAAGGATTTGTGTTAACAAACAGCATTATTTTTCTGTGTAAAGGCAGCACTGCTTTATAGTTTTTGTGTTACATATGTGCATCAGTTACTTTCAGATATATGATAAAATGACTTCCACAACTTTAACACCAACACAGAAAAACAAGTACTTGAAAAATGTAAAAAACCTGACATTTACGAAAGTGATACAAGTCAAATGTTTATGTTTTTCTTTTGTTTTTTTTATATACATATGTCTTGCATCATGACAACTTGATTTAAAAGTAACATGTTGATTAAATTATTCAATATTCCTCAGCAATTGATTATTCAATAGGAGGAACATTATTCTGAAAGACAGCACTTTGAATAGGTATTTGTCTAAAACAGATTTGCAATGCAGTCACTTTAGCTATACCCATCAGTTGTTATCTCCAGGACTTTATTCTAACAGCTTAACAGCCGCTAACACACATAGAACGACATTATTCTTGCAGTCGAGAATAAAGGATCTTTGTAACTATGAGGCCAAAAAGCGTTTTTTGAGGACTCCAGGGTTAGATTCCACATACTGAAATTTAGAAAGAAATGACAAAGTATTCCCAGAAAAAAAAATTATTTTGAGAAAATTAAACCCCTACAGAAGAGAATAACATAACAAAAGACAACTTTAGTGAAAAATTGGAATTAAATAGAACAACATTAAAAGCATTTGTAGAGTGGGTGGTGGGTGGGCGTTGGCAAGGGATTGGGGGGTTGGTAAAAAGGGAGGTATACTATGATGAATACATGCATTTTTTACATGCATTGCACATTCTTTTAATAAAGAACAACCACAATGACAAGGTGACATTATTTGTCTTTGGCATTTAAGTGGTCATCTATCAGACAGATATTCTGATTTAGCCTTCAGTGTACATATTGAAATGTTCTTCAAAAAAGTGAGATCTGAAAAAATCTTAAAAAGAAATGCATAATTGCAACAATTAAGCAAGAAAGAATAAATAAAGGAAATTGTTTGCATTATAACATTAATTTATATTTTAGGTTTTTTTATGTTATTATAAGTAAAAGTTCTCTTAGCTAGAGCAAAAAAGGTGAGCTCTGACAATGAGCATCTTCAGAGTTAAGCAAACCGTAAAAAGCAAAGATAATCTTATATCATAAGATGTTGAAAAGGGACAGGATTATTGATCATTTGTGTCAGTAAATGGCTTAAAAAGCAAACGTACCCTCAGTGGAGTTGCATTAATTGCATTAAATGCTCCATACTAAATAGCAATTCATAAGCCTCTAAAGGCAATGCTTTATGCAGAGCTGAACTGTCACAATTATGTCAATATTATTTAACTGTATCTTCTGTTTACAGGCAATATTGTATGCCTTGTTCTTAGAAATATTTTTGTACCATATTTCGTGGAGGGAATTGTGCTATAGTTCATGTTCCTATACTTCTATAGAAGTAGCCTTTCAAAGAAATTGCATAAGAGGTTTCTTAAAAAAAATAAACTGTGCGATTGAAGAAGGCAGATTGTTTTTACATATAGCATGTTTCTCAGCTATTTTTCCGGTGCCGTAACTTACAAACTTTATGTCTGTTTAAATAAATATATTTTGCTTCCTGGAGTCATCTGTGAGAAATTCCTCCCTGGATAATTGGTGAGTATGCAAAGGTGTAAGAAGAAATGTTAAGCCTAAGCTCTCAAACTTTTTTTTCGACATCAATTGTGTTTTTGCTTGAGGAATGTTTCAGCATTCCGAAATGTATAGGAAAATAATTCCAAAACAATTCAGAATTAATCTTTCTGATAAAATGACAAACATCTTTCAGAATTGATAATATGTGAAATATATTATTACTGCAAAGATACTGAAGTACAATATAGAAAAAGTGATGGTACGTGGTATCTATTTTATTGATGACAACATACACTCAGCTCAGTTTAAAAAAGTAAGTTTACATGACTATCAGGACTGCTGGCTTCATGGAAGTTGCTGACACACAGTAATGTAACAATAAGTAGCCCAGTGGCTGTATTGTCCCTAAATCATTTCTTTATTTGTATTTGTCTTTTTTATTTATTTATTTTTTTTTTTTAGGATGGCTATTTTAATATAACACAGAAAAATACGGTATTCTGCTTTTGCAGTGTTATTGACCAATAGGCAAGGTCAAACAGCTTTGTTCCATTCTTTCTCATTTTAACTCTGGTGGTGTATGTCCTATGCCACCCCAAGTATGTATTGCTGATAAGGACTCTGTAAAATGGATTACTATCACCAAGGACACTTTAACCTCAGTGAAGGATCAAAACGTTGCTCCCACTTTGCGTGTGCATACTGTTAATGGTATAACAAGTTATGCTTTAGTACAATACAGTCCTTAGAGGGCTTCCTAATGCTGTCTTAATAGCATAGCTCATGTCAGGCTGAATGATGAATTTTATAAGTAACAGTCTGACTCATGTATCTACTAATGATAAAGCATAGGCAGTTAATACCCCAGTCCTAGGCGTCTGATCAGATATCAACTATGCTCAAATGACTGGTATCTGAACTCCCTTCCTAGCAAGACCGATGTTATGCCTGGCCAAAAGTTGTCAGATGTACAATTAATTTGTTTGTGTAGGACACAGAGTAACACAAAGCAGCTAATACATGAGTCATTACATTTTACATTGTTTTAACACTTGGTATTAGTTTATTAAGATTCATGTTGAAAATATTGTTTCGTCTATCACATTACTTGAATAAGAAGGAAACCACTAATACCTAGGAAAGGTCTATAGCTTATTTAGAAAATGTGAGGCCAAGGCAAATACAATACACTCAGGGCTGTTTTGAGCTATTTAAAGATTGTAAAAGAGTGGAGTCTAAAGGCCAATTTATACTCAGAAACCAGTCTTCTGCCTGTGTGTCCTAGTTAATGCAGATATGCCCCGCACCTTCCAGAGACACTCTGGTGCACCTCTCCAAATTTGTAGGTGACTACAACTTCGCAGACGTGTACAAGAACGCTGGGACCCTTTTTCCACCTGGATCGCCGCTCTTTTTCGCCCTCATGTCCCTCCGTGGTCACATAAACTTGTCCCTTGCATTTTTCCACTTCCTCACTGCGTCGGACGTATCTAGACCCACAGCTAGTTTGTGATTGTCCCTCTTGTGTTGTGGCGTGGAATAACATAGTTCAGACCGCGCTTCAAAATTGGCAATAAATCAAAAATATCTGGGGACAAGTTCACTGCGACACACTGCCGCGGGAGAATAACAAGCCCTTAAGGCTGCATTCATGCCGCAACACCAAAAGCCAGAGCCATGCCTTGAACTGACAACCCTTCAGTTTTTTTTCTATATGCTATCCAAACTTCCAAATTTATCAATGGATTTAGAGTCACACCCATCCCAGAATTGGAAGTTTTCAGTTGAGTTGAAGCTTCAGCGGATGTTCGTGCCTTGCATGCTGAGATTCCCAGTGTGAGCTGGGTGGCGAGCCAACTAAACTGTGAGCTTGGATGTGATGTATTCTCATCTCCCTTCCCTCACAGAGTGTGATGTAGGACTGTTGAACACTGATTATTGACACTGGTTCTGGGTTCTGGTACCAATATACTACAGTCTCAAGGAAAAAAAGGGCCCCAACATGCAAAAGTGGGTTAAGAACTGTTTATTTTATATATATATATATATATATATATATATATATATATATATATATATATATATATATATACATTTATACTTTTTAAATTGAAATGTTATTTTGTATGTGAAGTTGCCCTTGTTCAAAGAATTCATTTTACAGCAACTAAAATTTTATGACAAGAATTACACTTTTCAACAGAGGCTTCATTCAACAAACTCGATTGTTTTTGTTTAGAAAAGCTAACATCTGTTACATCTGTGCACTGCACAGAAAAATGCTTTTCAGTTGTCCATAAAATATTTAACAGTAAAACAAAGACATACACACAAATGCATCTTCCAGTCTTTGTGGGACCTTTCCATTGAGTTCCATTCATTTCAGATCAATATCTACAGCTTAACCATGACCCTTGTGGGGTCGAAACATCAAACCCCACAAGGTGCAGTGTGTCCCCACAATGTTTTATTTTTCCATGAAACAGTGCCCAACGATGTACATGTATCACATACACACATGTAATGCACACACACATACAGTATTTAACACTGTATTTTTTTCCCACTGATTTCAATTCATATTTCATTAATTTCTATGGCCTAACCCAGACCCTTACCCTAACCCTAACTTTTACCACCACATACAAAACCTTTTACCTAACTTGTCCAAATTATAGTCAAAGCCCATGGATGTGTAAAAACCTCATTCCTTTTCCCTTTCCCCTGCAATAACCTTGTTTCCCTCAATAGATGGCCTACTAGTCTAGAGAAGACACATTGACCTTTGTTGGAGTGTAACTTTCCAGCTGCCATTCGCCCTGTTCGGTAAAAAGAAAAAGAAAAGTGGACACTGAGTGCAGACTGTTTAAAAAGGATAGGACAATAAAGGTTTTTTTTCACTGAAGTCCAATCATGAATAAATAAATTGAACTATATTTATCTCAAAATGGAGAAATTAACTATCTGCATAAAACCCATCCCTTTTGGGGAGCAGTGGGCTGCCACTGTGCAGCGCCCGGGGAGCAGTCAGGGGTTAAGGGTCTTGCTCACCGACCCAGAGTGGCAGTCAGTGGAAGTGGGCTTCAAACTCACTACCTCTAAATTCCAAGCCCTATGCCCTAACCACTAGGCCCTCCCCTCTCAGTGGCAGCTAATTTACAGACTCACCAGAATTCTTTTCACCGACAAACTGCGATTCAAGAGTCTAGTACCAAAGCAAGTATTTTGCTGGCATTCAAGTTAATGAAGGCTGGCCAACCTTTCTTCGAAGGCAAGTTTTTGAAAAAATACATGGTACCATAGAGACAGCAGATCTTTTGTGTCTGCAAAGCAAATGCAAGTTTGACAAAATCAGCTTATCACGCAGGACAGTGACTTGTCGTGTGGAACTGATTAACGAATATATATTCAGTGAGTTAAACAGGAAGGTGGAGTGCTTTAATTCATATTCACTAGCACTGGACGAAGGCAACGGCATAAAAGACACTGCTCAGCTCCTAATTTTTATCGGAGGGATAAATGACAGTTTTGAGATAACTGAGGAGCTTTTGAGCATTGAATCGCTGAAGGGGAAAACGCGAGAGGACTTACATGAACAGGAGTCTGCTGTGATTGAGAAGATGAAGATGCCTTGGAGTAAACTTGCTTGTGTCACCCCACAGTACCCCGTTAAATCCCCCAGCCTGCACTCTAGGTACCAGAGCAAGACCCTTAAACCCACACTGCTCCCTGGGCCCCACACAATGGCAACCCACTGCTCCTCAAGGGGATGGGTTAAATGCAGAGGTAAATTTTCCAGTTTGAGATCAATACATTTCTATTATTATTATTAGTAGTAGTATTATATAGGCGCCGGACAGTAGCAGCCCACTGCTCTCACAGGGGATGGTTTAAATGCAGAGGTGAATTTTTCCTTTGTGAGAAACAAACAAAAAAAATCTGTATTATTGTTATATTTTCCAGTTGTGGGACACCTCACAGTATTTGTGCTCAGGGCCCCAATCCTTAGCATCACCCTTGATCTAACCTTAAAATATAAGTCAGGCTTTCCTTGGATGCGCTAATTCTAGCTTGAGTAAATCTGTTTGTGTATTGAAGGACTGTTGACAATGCTGCTGTTGTCGTTAAACACTCCTCCAGATTGTTTGTTTTTTTTAGAGCTAGGTAAAGATTACAGCTATGATCATTTATGTCCTCTGCTTTTCCTCACTCATCTGAAATGCATTATTTTTAATCAACCAATAGGCTCCAAGTCCTTGTACACACCATGTGTTGAAAAAAAACAAAAATCCTCAGGGTTTAGAAGTGTTTGTACTGGTTTGTTCTAAATGTATAAATAACAGGTCAGGCCATGTCAGCATGGGGTCCCACCTGGTCACAATTAGAAAAAAAACAATTTGTTTTGCTATTAACGCTTTTCCTAATTTTGCCAGTCTTGTAACCTCTGCTGATATCAATCTTGGAAAGGTGAGGTGTCTCCAAGTTTCAGGAAAGCTTAGCATTTCAGGCCTGCAGTTGGGGAGCTTATGTTCTTTCCTCTAAGATGAAAGCTTCAAGGCTCTGGCATAGTAAAGATTGCTGTAAACTCAAACAAAAACACTGCAGAAAGACTGTTTAGCTGACTTTGGTTCTAAGAATAGCAACAGGGCCTCTCAGATGTGGCTTTCTTGGGAGCAGCTGTAACAGAGAATAAGAGAAGCACGAAGGAGCTTCTTTGTCCTCAAGCACGGTGAGGGGCTGGATTATATGTCCCTGTGGGAGGGTCTTGGGATGGTCTTGTAAGAGGAGGGTTCACAGCAGTTGGAGAGAAGAGTACAGCAAAGAACAACTGTATCATCATTCATTATTGTTCAAAGTGTCATGATTTTATCTAAAGCTCTGACCCACATGCAGAAGACCAAACAGAGAGACCAGGAAAAAGTTTAACAGATTTTATTGAGAGTTGGCTGAAAGGAGTCAAGTGCTGCTCTGAACACTGTCGAACCGGGACTGAAAAGTGAAGGGGAAGATCCTGCGGGTAGTTCAGGCTCAGTGGGAAATTTGTGTCTTAGATTTGAAGAAGGGAATTAAGGCAACGGATTCACGTTTCCAGAAAAAGGTGTCTCTTGTTGAATCCAGTCGGTGTGGGTTGTTCCAGTAAATTACTTGCTCGTTGGAGGGCGGACAGGGTTGACCCAGATTGCATTTTTTCCTTGAGGAACGGAGGAGGTGACTGCCACTTAGTTTTTCTGCTGTACTTGAACGGTTTCTTGAGGAGATGAATCCCCTGCTCAGAGAGAGGCCCAAACAATCGTTGGGTGGAAAAGTAAACCTATAGCTTGAATCCTCAGCTCAGTTTGATGCTTAGAGAAACCTTCCAGGGGGGAGAAGGTCCAGTTTGCAGGATGACTTCCTGACGAGAGGCAAAGACAAAAAGCAAGGTTAAAACTCAGGTGGACAAAAACTCAGTTTAACTGAGCAAAACTCAGCTTGGCTAGAGTACCCAAAACTGGCAAACACTCTGGCATCGAGGTAGTGGCAGTCAGCAGCTTAAGAGTCCCCCGGTAATGAGGTAACCATCCGCAGGTGTGTGAGGAGGCCAAAGAGAACCAGGCGCCCCCTGGTGGTGGAGGGAAGACAAACAAAAGCCCAACCCAAACAAACTGGATTCCTATGGATTCCAAAGTTTACCCACCTGGACATTGGTCCTTAATGCAAAAAATGTATATCAGGGCATATGGCATTACATAGTGAGCTATATGCACACACAACCTCTCTGTGTTATTCCCCAGTCTCACTTTTAAAAGCCAAACAGGGTGCTTTAGCACCTATGACCATCTTAATAGCTTCCACTCATGGTTACCAACCCTGAAAGGGTAGTGTAGAAATATTGTAACAAAATGGTGAAGGGTAGAGGTCAGTCGATCAATCTAGGATCGATAATGTCAATACCAACACTGGTATTGATATTGAAAAATACTCGCTTTACAAGATTCATACTTTTAATTCTCTCTTGCACACACTAACTGCAGCAAATTCACTAGTCTCCCCATCTTAGTCATAGCACTTTGCTGCTCCCTCGCCACCAGCTTGCGCCATCACATGACTCAGCTGTGGCATCCAATCAGCACACAGGCTCAGTCTGACCCACCAACCAAGCTCTCTCTCTCTGCTTGACACACAAACAGATGCGCTACTGCTTCTCAGACTTGGAGGAAGATCGCCAGGAGAGGAAAAGATGAAACGGGAAAGAATCGTCTTTGGCTATATCTTAATAAGGTAAATTAAACAACAGAAAGCTGTATGGTTTGAAAAAGCAGGTTAAATGTAGTGAAAAACACAACAAATTTATATAAGCACACGAGAAACAATGAGCAAGAAAACGTCCAGCTGCAGAAATGGAAAGAGGAGATGAAACGTCGCTCATTGCTCCAAGAGACCCTCAAACTTCAGACAGACCTGATTGACAAAGACGTTTCAGACCTCCAGAGAATATCCAGGTAGATAAGAGTGATCACCTTCAGCAGCACTTCATATTAATTTTCAAAGTAGATATTCTGTCTCAAATGTTACTAGAGCCCACCAAGAAAAGTGTAATTAAGACCATGAAAGAATCCCAATAAAACATGTTACCTAAATGACATAAGCTAATCCTTTATTTATCTGCAAACACTTTTATTTTTACAAGTATTGTAAAAATTTGAGGTAAACTCAAGGTTACATACAACTGTTTTTAAGAGACAATATGTATTGCTGTCCTGCAAGTTTTAGCTGCATTCTTACTCCAACACACCGAAATCAAATGACACAACGACCTAATCAGGGTATCTTCCAGCTTCTGCAAAAGCCCTGTAATTACGTAGCCATTTATAAAATTAAGGTTTGTTGGAAGAGGGCTGTATTAAACTTCTAATGGTTGATAGTTCTTGTGGAGTGCAACTTGGAACCCCTTAATTACAGCTTTCAGTGTAAAGAGAGAAAAAAAAAACTGAGTAAAGCTACATTTGGGCTTGTCTCTTAATGTCTAGACAGATACCATAATCAAAGAAATATGTTCTAGCTATACCTTCTTAGGGTGTGGCACAGGTTTGATACTTATAACTATATACAATAGGATATTTAAATATGTAACTAAAACAAACAGTTTAGAATGACAGCCGTGCATATTCATTACCCAAATAAAGCTTAGAATGAGGAATTTTGCTGTACGTAAAACTTGTCCTCACCAACAATGCCGGATCATATTCATGCAATTCACAGAGGTCACCTTTCCACACCTCTTGGATTTATTATCATGGGTTATGCATGGCTGCCTGAAAGCATGTCATCCATGAGGGCAAATCGTTATCATTATAAAGATTTCAAAACACAGCTTTGCTTTTAGTGTAATTCCTGACTTTGCAGCCTTTGACCACTCCAAACAAATCAGGGAAATGGAACAGAAATGTTACACATTTATGCTAATATTCTTTAGTGCCATCACGAAAAAGTTATCATAATCTCTTCTCCCTAAGAAGAAAGATACCTTAAAATAAACTTTATCCACCAATTAAGTAAAAGTGGGTGAGACCACCATTTGTAAAGAGTTCAGATTATCCTTAGTTAACATTTTTTAGTCTTGTTTAGACACAGTCCCCCTTTTTTTAATCAGTAATCTGCAGACATTTGCTGTATAGGTTTTGTTTTGTTTGCATTTATACAGATAATTTGCTTTATTGGTCTAAATCAACCTATATGTGTTAAGTATGCTCATACTCATCGTCTTCTGCTTTAGCTGGGACCAGGTCACGGTTCAGCACTCTAAGCAGAGACTTCCAGACCTCCCTCTCCACAAACGACTCCTACAGCACTGCTGGGGGAAACCCAAGGTGCCAGCCGATAGACATAGTCTCTCCAGCATGTCCTGGTTCATCCCTGGGCCTCCTTCTGGTGTGACATGCCTGAAATCCCAAAAAAAGCTGTCAGAGCCACCTTAGATGACTACTCTTGATGTGGAGAAGAAGCGGCTCTCGCCTCTCCCGAATGACTGAGCACCCCACCCTATCTGTAAGGGAGTACTCAGCCACCTTACAAAGTAAGCTTATCTTGGCCGACTGTATCCATGATCTCGTTCTTTCTGTCATGATCAAGGTTTCATGACCTTAGGAAAGCGTAGAAACAAACCGACCAGTCATAAAGCTTGAACTGCTCCTCAAGTGGAGAAGTTTGAGTATCTTGAGGTGCTGTTCACAAGTTTTTTGTATTTTTTGTAGCCATTGTGTCTTTTAATGGCTTTTATTTTTGGGATGACCTTTTACATAAAAAATCCCATTCCTGGAAAGTTTTTCATCTGAGATTTTGAGCATTTAAACAGTTAGAACATGGTCAATGTACCCATGTGCCCTTGAATTTAATTTTGGTTATTATAATTTGGCTACGCTTATTTTGGAAAATAACCAATGAATTTTTGTTTCTAATTTTTTAACCTTTTTTTTTTAGTCAGGGCAGATCAAAAACAAAGATCCAAGATGCTTTTTATTGTCTCTGTCTAGGTTTCTGTACGCAAATACCTATGAGTACGCCAATATACTTGGGCTGTATTAAAGGAATATCAGGTTTCGTAAAGAACAGTAGAATATATCTGATGTTTCACAAAACTAACTTTTCTGATTTAATGTTGGCTAAACCATCAGAACTCCTTTTGTGAAGCAAGTGCCAAGGGTTCTTGCAGGTACCTCCTGCAACTATACACCATAGAAGTACTGTTTCAGCTTGATAATTTGATAAATACAGTTCTTTACATCTGAGAGCTTGACAAAGCACTTTACCCAATGTATAGTCCCTGTTCTGTTCATGGAGAAAATAATTTTGATATTACCATTTGTTTAGAGTAATAAATCTCTGAACCATTCAGTCCATGATTGCAATTATTAAATCCTTAAATCCTTATCTGTTACTATACCAAAGATGATCATAATAAAGTGTGTAAAGGTTTTACAATTCAACATTTAAAGGAGTAAAACAATGATACAAGTCAATCAGTTTCTGGCATACACACCTACACAAAAGGTAATACTGTCAAGATAGCAATAAGATGCTCTGCAATTATTTTGTGTTCATTAGCAAACAAACTATTGAAAGGGCTCCAAGGCTTTTGCTGAATAAGGGTTGAACAATGCTGAGATGGAAACAATGCAGGAAAGAAACATTATTTAGCAGGCTTCAGGGCATTTATGTTGTTATAATTAATGTTTGTTCCCTTCATAATGTAGGAGTGTCAGCAGCTTAATTCAAATCCTGCTCAATTTCTTCCAGTCTTAACCCTAATTATTTCCCCATTTGTTACAAGGTGTTTACCAGTGATTAAAATGTTCCACAGTAAGAATAAAGCTTAAAGTAATGCATTGCTACATCACTGGTATTTTTTAAAATTAAAACTTGCTAGCTCACATATTAAATGTTGGGTGTGTCTCATTTGTCTCTTAAGCTTACTTTTATTTATCGCCCACAAAATGGCATTTTATATTTGTTTGATACTGTTGAGAGGCACTTAACAGGACCTAGTCACATACTATGACTTTAAAAAAATTGTACCCCTGTAGTGTCAAGAAATGGGACAGATGGACCCAGTATTCAAGGTGAGAAAGCCCATAGGAAAGTTTAAAGCGTTTATTAAATAAAATCAAAAACTAAAGTGGAGTTGCTAGGAACTGCGGCTCGAGGGGGGCGGGAAACACAGGTTAGTGACCACAATCATCTGACAGAAGATGATAAGCTTAGTGAGTCACTTACCTTGTTCAACAGTCCAGTTCATCTCCCTGGAAAGGGGCAGAATCCAGCCGCTGGACTGAAGACTGATGCGGCATGCGTCACCCAGAGTGTACCCAGTGCAACAATCCCAGAGGACTTGCAGGAAGCCAATCCTGGACAGTGATTCAGAGTTTCTGCATCACGTGGAATGTGGTGCCCAGTTAGAATGTTAGGTCTCTCCAACATTCCGAGGTTCAGGTGAAAAGGGAGAGAAAGGAGGTTCTGGTGGGTTTAAAGGTACTGCAACTTGAGGTTTTGATGTCAGAGGGATGGGCTACATTACAAAGACACAGCTGTAACCTAATCCCTAACATGTAACTCCGATCTGTAGAAAAAACATTATCAGAAATATTTCAAGGATAATTTATTAATGTATTTATTTAGTTAGAAGGGATTTCTCCAGGGAGGGCTATAAATTCGAAATAGAGGTATACAAAAAAAAAAAATCAAACATATACTAAGTTATTACACCAGTATATTTATATGAATGCCAACAACAAAAAAATTTATAAAAACAAAACATTACTTCATGTGCAGATTTACTTTTTGTATATAAATCTTGCCCTTTGTAAAGGTAAATCTGTGTTTTGCAAGGTCCAATACTGTGTCATAAAACTAAAAAAATAATGCACCAGTTTAATATTGGAGAAGCCATTCTAATTTGAAGAGGGATGCAGTCCTTTTTGCCAGCAAAAATGGACTACAGCTCCTGAGTTTCTGCAGCACGTGGAATGTTCTCTAATATTAATTATATATTTTTTTAATATATAAAACTTATTTATGTCCTGAGAATCTGTTTATTTAAGAGCAACTAAGCAAATTAACAAACAACTATAAAAAGTACACTATATTATATTATTTTCCACACGAATCTCAGATTGTTCATTCTTCTTTGCCTTTTCTAAAAAAATGCTTTAAACAGTCCTCCCTGTCTTTCTCCATGCTTGGCTAGATCCTGACGTTTTAAAAAAGGAGGCAGGCAGTCTAGGCAGAGAATAAAGTGTTAGCCTTACTCCATGCAGTTAGCTAAGCCTTGTAGCTAAACCAGGTCCTGGAAAAAGACTGAGTGTACCGTCTCCATCTGTCTTTTGGACTGCTGATTGCTTCCCTCCAGCGACTCGGCCTGTCAATCACCCACACAACAACTGTGGCGACAGTTCCTGCCACCTCTGTATTGCAGAGGAGCTACTGTGTATATACCTTTTAACAAATCAATTGGCAAACATTTTTGCGCCCATGGGCAGAAATACGTCACCAATCTGACGAAAAATGAAATTATGCTTTGCTCATCATTAAAGACTAAATGTTTATCATTTATCATCAATATCTAAAAAATATATTTCGAAATATATTTTATAGATATAAATTATAAAAACATTTTTTTAAATTTAATTTACTTTTTGTCCTATTCCAGGTCAATGGGATGGTGGGGGGTGCCCCTAGCGCCCTCTATTGGCAATTGCAACACATGTATAAATATTAATCAATCTAATGAACAACCTGAAGCAGCCACAACAAAAGTACATGTTTATCATTACACTTATTAATGAAAATTAAGTTCTCAGGGCCAGCATAAAAATAATCTGTGCATTAACAAACTTATAGTGAAACCTAATAGGAATATATTTTCACAAACCTAAACCTTTTTCTATTCATGTGTACATAGATACCGTGTATTTTGTTTTAAATAAGCTGCTATTATTTTGATAGGATATACATTTAAAGTTAAAAGTTAATGTATATTTAACTTTTCCATGTTCTAATAATATTCCTTTTCAGAAATTGTACAATAAAAATTACATTGAACAAGTGCATCTGTATAGCAGTTTTAAAGCTTGCATTTTTTTTTTTTTTTTTTTTTTTTTTTTTGGGGTAGGGGCCCAATATCAATGTCTTTCATGTGGCCCCAAATTGAGGCCACAATATCAAAATAAATAAATAAAAGTTAATACAATCAAAAACGCATTTTTCATTTCCATATATGTCATGGATGAAATCAGGTTTTTTTAGTTTTGAACTCAGCAACATCATGTTTATGACTGTTATTTTCCTCCTTTTTTGTTATTTTAACTGTGGAAAAGCCACATAAACATGATGCTGGAAAACATCTGTGCATCATTAAACCTTTTTATATATTAAAAAAAAAGAAAAGAAAACCGAAAAAAATATGTAGAATTTGAAATACTCAGATCCACTAAGGTAATTTATGACAATATATTTGGATACTTGGTTGATCAAATTTTAATGGATTTGTCAGGATCTTACCTGTATATCTGACTGATCCATAAACCACTATCTTTCAGTGACTTTCAATGATTCAACTTGTGAGGATCCAGTACACATATATTTCTTGATTTGTTCCAGATGCTTCACATATGATATTCAGATAAATTGTTTTGGGCTAGTCCTGGGCTACAGTGCTGCTCTCCTCCCTATGGTCTCCTCTTTCTTTTTTTTCCCTTTCCTCACGGGGCGGTCTAGGGATCTCTTCCTGTGTCTATGGGCCTGTTCCCCCTAGGCGGATTAACTCCCTGTCCCAGGAGGATACTGTATGGATGAGAAGCGCAAGAATATGTGTAGTGTCTGTTTCTGTGTGCATTTCTGTTGAGCGCTTGTATTTGTCCATCTGGGTGTAAGGGTGGAATTGTGTGAATATGACTGGGTGAATTTGGAGTCGTTTTTGTTTACTTTTCTACTTTGTCTACTCCTAAACATCCTAGGCCCCAACTATAAGAAGAGCCTGCCTCCTCCCCCTTCTTATGCTCCCCATCAATGACAGGCGTCCGTGTCTGCTGGTGCACTGATAGTTCTCTATTAATCCAACCCTGTGGTGGCTCTCTGGGAACTCTGCACTATCGCCTTTTGGGTCGTGCCCCTCAGGGACTGGGTTATTTTGGTGTTTGAGAGGGGAACACTCACATGAAACAGGTGCTTTAGGTTTGGAAGCATGTATTGAAGCTCCAGTGTCATTGCAAGTCCAGACAGCAGAAGTGGGGACAATTAAAATGACCACTTCACACACGCAAACTTATGTATCCTCTCAGGCAGAGCGGAGTATATGAAAACTGTCGGTAAGCTTTATTAAAAAGTTTGTTGCTAATATCATCTGAGATTTCTACTGAAAGTAGTCCAAGTTTAAAAACGATTTACCATTTTAAACCCCTAATAATACTATATAAGAAAAAACAAAAAATACATATCAGATGGAGTCTTATCTCTAGGCTTTTACTACAGAGAAACAGCTCAAGATACAGATTGGGAAAATGGAGCCAATTTTCCATCTGAAAAATTGTTAGGCCTTACTTCCTTCTTGCAAGTATCACGTCTTCTAATAATAATAATAATAATAATAATACATTTTATTTGAAAGCGCCTTATCATAACACCCAAGGACACTGTACAGGCAGATAAAAACATTAAAAACAGGAAGCTAAAAAGTACAAGCATAAAGATGCCACAGAAAACAAAACAGCAGGAAGTAAAATAAAACCAAAGGAAGAAAAGGAAGAGAACAATATTGGAGTGATGCATAAGAACTAGATGGGAAAGGACTGTCTGAACAGGAAAGTTTTGAGTCTGGATTTGAAAAGAGGGTAGTTTGGGGAGTGAGGGAGGGACAGAGACGAGAGATGTTGCGCAGATGGAAATAGGCAGACCGGGTGATGTTGTTAATGCGGGACTGGAAG
>NW_015150520.1:1340695-1352755 GCF_000732505.1 Cyprinodon variegatus | reverse complement strand
GACTGAGGAGAGTGGCATGGGAGATGGTGTCGAAGGCTGCTGTAAGGTCCAGGAGAATGAGGATGGAGCTTCTGGAGCTTCCTCTACCCTTCTACAAAGACAGAAGACAGATAGTGTATGAGAGTGCAAGTCATGTATTACCTGTAACACATTTTAATTTGTCCTTAAAGTTTAGTACATACTCTGCTACTCTTCAACCACACAAGGTACGTTTCAAATAGCAACACATCAGCCGAAATTAGTATATTAACCCACAACATTGCACATGCTTGAATTAACACAGCAAAGGAATGGTGGTGAGGCTGGTTTTCTAACAATGCTGGCAGCAGTGATTTTTTCTTTTATAACCCAGCATGTAAACAACGCAACCACAGTTAAATGATATGCAACCATATTTGTTATATATATATCTATCTATATATATCTATATATATATAGATAGATATATATATCTCTATATATATTCAGTGAGAAAACTGTTCATTTAATTTCAACAGTCCTTTTAGCAGACATAAAAAAAGAAAGCATTCAAATGTATACTTTTATAAGGCAAATACAGTCTACTTGAAACCTCCTGGTTTAAACTGTGTTTTTTTTTTTAAATACCAGACTGTCTCTAACCTATCTATAAATCTGGACGCAAACTGGTGCATCTAAATTATGATCTCTTTTCAGCATTGTAGACTGCATGTCTTGCTCCATTGAGGACCTTCTGCTCACTGCTAGGAGATTATGATCTTTGCAGCTTTGAAGTTTACTCGTTTAACTCCTAGTTGAGGCTAATCTGTCCGGATTTTGTCAAATGTTGGAACAGTCTGTATTTATAGATAACAGCTAGTCGAGGGGGGAAATGACTGGCAATCTGCTTTTGGAGGATTTGGAGGTTGAGCCTCAGAGTTTCAGTTTTACACAAAACAGCAGGTAAAAAAATAATACCCCCAAATCAATAGCACATCTATGGCTACTGAAAATAATACTTTAACTGCAAATGCAGTAGGTGCGAAATACCCCCAGGGTTTTTCTTCGAGGGCATTTCTTCTTGGGCTGGTTTCTTAGACTTCGCCTTTACTGTAATTTATGGTTCAAGCACTGTATTTTAGAAAGAGGAGAACTTCTATTCTGTTGTTATCAGAAAATTAAAAGCCCAGAACTGTGTGGGAGTCAAAGATAAATACAAAGCCTTCTCTTCCTTTCCCTTGCTTATTATCAATTCCAGATGAATGTAAAACCCACCCTGCTTCAATAGATTAGTTTTACCAAAGTGATTTTCATATTTACTGGTAATAAAACAGTAAAATATATAAAGTTCAAAATGCATTGTCATACATGCTTTCTACTCAAAAAAATAAATAAATAAATAAATAAAAGGAGAGCTTCCATTTCTAGAGGTTCCAGAAATGTATAAGTTTTACATTCATGTCAAATCATGGTGGTTAATTACTGTGTCAGAAGCTGAAGAGAATCTGCTTATTAAGATGACAACAACAATTATTATGCAGCTGTTTGATGATTCAGATCCTTTCAGAAAAGTTAAGTATTTGGGGAAAAGCTATTAATCATAGTTTTTACTTATCAAATAAAAAACAGGAATTCAATCCTCCAAATACAGCAATTCTTGGCCACATGATGCCTCCCTCACTCTGCTCCCAAGATTGCCTACAATGAAATGCTATTATGATCTAAGAAGAATTAAAATAAATTCTCAAGAAAAACATCATCAAAAACAAAAATGTTCAATTGCGTTTTATTATTCATTGTAGTTTGAACATGAAGCAACAAGCGGGCAGTACAAAATAAAAATGCAATATTAAAAATAAATCAAGAAATGGCAAAGCTAAAACACCAATACATTGTGAATGAAACGTATGATTGTAAGCTTATTAAAGATTACCATAGAATTGTGTATTAAAGTTGTATATGGGGCCTCTCTGGGCCCCTGGAATGCTTCTCCTTTTGTGTTGGTCCCTGTTAACACATACTTTTGCACATCACAAAGGATTGAAGTAAGCCAAAGAAGTTAAGAGCAGTGCTGTCGTTCATCAGCAGCTGCTTAGGCACTATGTACACTTTACACACTTTTGGTTAATAATTGAATTTATTTGTTTTTCTGTTGTTTGTGTACACAATGACAATGCATGTTTACTCTGAAAATGGCACAGTTTAAAACTGGTGGCACACTCACATTTGTGTACACAGTGAAAACTAGCATATAGAAAAATAGAAATAGAATAAAGGTATTTTTGGAGGTTTGTTCACTTGTAATAGCTATATAACTTGAGACATTTTTAGGGAGGCTGAAGTTTTAGTTCCAAAACATATTTTTGTTAAATTTCAATAAACTCATTCAGGTATATTGTACATGTTTTCGCAGAGCACAGCTGAGTGAAATTACTTAGTTTGACTAACATTAAGTGTTCCGTACTGTATTAGCTTTTGTGGCATACTTCAAAGTTTAGAGACAAGCAATAGAAATTGTTATAAATTGAATTTTAATATTTTTATTGATTGAGCAAATATCTTTTAATGCAGACAATATATATTTTAATGTCATTCTATAGATTTATTTTACCATCTGGCATTACTTTTTCTCATATCTTACTCCTTCGCTCTCTCTCTCCGGCTTAAATGATGTAAAGACCATTTGGAAGAGAAGAGAGGATGCCTGCTTGGAGTCTTAATTCCTTAGTGACAAAGCTCTTTTTCAAATTCATGAACTCATCACTGGGAGAAAGGCAAAAAAAAAAAAAAATACTCACCATCTTCTTTTCAATTCCCCTTCACAGAATGTTCATTGGTCTATTTGTGAGCTGTTTTGCACATGCACTCACACTTACACACATGCTGTCCCGCTATCCTTATTGGTACTTTAAGTTGACTTCTATTCATTTTGCATTAAATTCTATGGCCTAACCAAGACCCTTACCCCAACCTAAACTCAATTCACACCTTTGTCCTGAACCTAACCCCCGACCCAGGGAGATGATTTTTCCTCTTTGGGATAGTCGAAAGGTCCCTTTAAGTGGCTGCTTAAAGTATGCTACTTTAAGTTCCCACAAAGTAGCATACTCCTGGGAAACTGGCCTTACATTGTGCCCACAAGGTAATAAATACTGGTCTACTCATACACACATTGATATATATGCAGGCACAAGTTGTTCATATCTGTGGCATTTTAAAAGGAAGGGTAATTTCTAGTGTATGCAAAGGTGAAATAAAACTCCTCGTCTGTTCACAGTTAGAGCTAGATGATTAAATAGTTACACAGTACACAAAACTATACAAAAGTATAATGGGACCTTCTTCAATGTATTTTTACTGAAGTACAAATAAAAAAAAGAAAAAAAATGCTACTAAAGTACTTAGCATCATTATTACATCTGATTTACTGTTCAAAATGACATTATAAGACCTACAACAATGTAGAGGCATGTGGAAATGTTGGTATTAGAAAGACTGATATAAAACAATTAATGCAGAAAGAAGAAATGTTTCAAAATCACATTTTTTTTCAACATCAATAATTTCTGTATAAAATGTATACCTGTTAGAATAGTGTTAAGGTACTCCAAGTGAAAACATTTGTTGTTTACTGCGTATTACCTGTACCTCCAAATGTCCTAGAAGGCTCAGCAAACAAAAAGTAAGCTTGCAGACTATAAAGAATACTAATGTTAACATTAACAGACATAACATTGTCTGTAGCATTTTTGTTTAAGACAAGCTTGTTTTTTATCTGTTAGTCATGGTGGGTAGAGCAGCCACAATTTTTGCTCAAGTAAGAGAAGCAATTATTTTGAATTATGTCACTCAGAGGTAAAAAGTATTGTGTAGTGAAGCTAACCCCAAAAATAAAAATGTGTGTACTCAAGTAAAATGCAAACGTAATTTCTTAACTAACCTCCTCTGGTTGTATAACTACAAATCCCATAATGTTTTGCAACGAGAGTTTTCTGCGCAAAGCATTCCAAGATATATCTGCCTCTTCTGAGGCCTTTCTTTTCTTCTCATGCAATTTGTAGACACTTCTTCTCTTATGACCCTCGCCCATATTAAAAGAACCACGGTCATAAAGGTGAGCTTCAATGAATGTCTGAAACTGTAGCTCACCACACATTACACCTGAAAGTAGTAGGCTGAAAAAGGTAGCTAACTGGGGGTGAGCACATAGGACAGCCTTAAGTAAACATATCACCAGAATGATTGACAATTAGGATGACCACTTATTTAAATGATCCCCTTGGGAATAAAAGATCAACCTCTATACTTTTAATTTAACTTTTTTCCAGATGTCTATCAAATATCACCCTTATTGTGATGTTAACACACAGGAGAGACAGTCATGATGAGATTTGTTCTTATGATAGAATCTTCTAATGGCTTCATTCCCTAGGCTTCATGCAGTCCATGTGAAAGGCGATGATGGCTTTGATGGATGGTTCAATAAAATTTAAGTGTAACATCAAGAGGTGTTCAGCTTAATTTAAGCTAAAGAACTTTGATTGATTTTTTTTATATATATTGGCCGAAGATAAAGATCTCCAGGTGCACAGTATTTATATTGTTATAACACTTTACAGTACAGTATTTTATTTGTTTATTTTTTTAACTCTTCACTATTATGTTATTTTTATACACTCTTCTAAGGTATACATTTGCGTGACCGTTTTTTGTTAAATATTTTTGCTGCTGTGAAAACCGAATTTCCACATTGTGGGACAATAAAGGGATGTCCCATGACTACTTGATGTACTACCTGTTCTATTAATTTCTACAATGAAAGCCACATTTATAATTATGAATCTGAGGTTTGACAATCAATGTGATGTTTCTTTCAAATTTCTCACTACATCACAAACAAAGGGAACGGGGTCAAAAGTGCTGAGCAAACTTTAGTGAGTTGCAAAATTTATTTATAACTTATACACTTGCTAATTTTCAGTTTGACAAGGTATACTAATTTTAAATGTCCTTCTTTACACCCTGCCTCCCTAGCCTTACTAAAAAAGACAGTTTTATAATAAAACTCTTGAAATGCTATGACAGGTTTCGCTGTGCCACAGGATGGCAATCAGCGAAAATCTGACTACCTATTTTAGAGACCACTCCCAACACCTCAGACCATACTTTTGCAAGCAGGCAAAGAGGTGTGAATCCTTTTCTTAGACAATTGTTATGTTACCTTTTGTTAAGACGAAAAAAAAAAGTACTTTATTAATATATAATATTATTAAAATATTAATATTAAATCTATGTGGTAGTTGCTACCCCCGTAACCCGACCCTGGATAAGCAGAAGCAGATGGATGGATGGATTGCCCAATTTATTGTAACATCATAACTCAAACCAATTTCTAAACAATTTTTACTTTTCTGTTTGCAATAAATAATACCCTTTAATAGTTACAAATAGTCGAACATGTTGGGATCTGGAGGTCTGTCCACCTTTCTCCAGCAGAGGGAGCCCTAGGTCTCCTGGAGCTGAAGGCTGACGACCACACCTGCGGCTCATTGGCTCATCAGGAGACCAGCATTTAAGCAGCGGCAGGACAACACTCCAGTGCCAGAGTGTTAAGCCGGTTATGGTTAGCGAGCCTGAGCCAACCAGCCTGTCTGATTCTCTGACTCCCTTGAAAACCTGAATCTGAACCTAACCAGTTTTTTGTCCTCTCTGCTTCTTAGGAAGAAACCTGACTGAAACCTGGAACTCTGGAAGAGTTTCTCAGCTGAAACCTGCCTGCCTGCTCTCAGAAGGTCTGCTGAGCTCAAACTATCAGAACCTGCCTGTCCGCTCTCAAGAAGAGAACTGGAACAAACTCTGAACCGAAACACTGACAAGTCTGAAGTCGAGCCCTGCCGTTGTCTAGCCCTCTGCCGACCATCTGCCTCTGGACCCTCCTGGTTCCCTCCCTCAGCTGCGTAGCCTGAACAACATCACAGGTATAGACCTGCACAACTCCTCTGACAAGATCATCTGCATCCTGGCTAACCTAACTATCCCTCTCTGCAGAGAACCCTGTGTGACCAGTCCCGGATCTGTTTCCCCAGCTTCAAGTTTATTAACTTTGTGTTTTTTCAATAAACAGTCAAACTTTTCATCTGACTCCGTTTGTGTTCTGCATGTGGGTTAGGAACCTTAATCCTATCATGACAGAACACAAATATGTTTGCCTTATTTAAAGCTCTTCGTTGAATGTTTTCAATCACACAGAATGCAAATTTACTTGTATATCTTCGTACGATCATGGAAATCTTTTTCAATGGAAACACTTGTTCAATATTTCTGTAGATCTTAAAACACATAGCTCAGCCATTAATTTTTTTCTCCTCATCCACTCAGTCTTGCAGTAACTTTTTTGTACAGTTTTGTTCTCTTTCTGCATGCTCCTATTTGGCTAATTTACATCTGCCCAAACATGGCAGTCCACAACATAGGAATACAACACTTATTGGACAAAAAACTTTGATCACACTAACTCACTTGTAAGGACAATTTAGAGAAACCACCTGAAATACTAGAACGCATATGACAATATGACAGGAAAATGCCCAGGCTGGGATATGTTACACTGACCCTCTTGCTGTTAGACAAAACTGTACAAATATTCAATGAATATTATAAACCATTAAAATATTTTGGAGGTTGTCTCAGTGCTTTTGACCATTGAAATACTTGGAAACAATTATTTGTATTAGACCTTGATTTTCAGTGCAGTTCAAGGATATCAGTTGACAACTTTACCATCAATGGAGACAATTGTGCAATCACAATTGTCTCCATTAAAGTTAAAGTTGTATATATACAAGTTCTTCAACAAACCATAGAAGTGTGATGTCAAAAATTTCAAAAAAATGAACCGGTTTGCTTTGTGTATAGAAATTCCCTAAATTATTCCCTAACAGTAAAAACCAAGGAGACAAGAAATCGGTCCAGCTGTTTCATTTTCATTCATCCTGTTCCACCCCAAGAGAAAGGTGCTGTAGCTAATGAATCACAGAAAAGGTTACAATCACTGGTGAGCATAACAAAGCCATATGTGATGTGGTCTCTGACTCACCTTGACAGATCTGTTGCAAATATTGCTGTATTTTCTGCTACACATATAGGTCCTTCTCAAAATTTTTGCATATTGTGATAAAGTTCATTATTTTCCATAATGTAATAATAAAACGTAACCATTCATATATTTTAAATTCATTGCACACTAACTAACTTTTGTTTTCTTAATACGGATGATTTTGGCATACAGCTCATTAAAAAACCCAGAATTCCTATCCCTCAAATTAGCATATTTTATCTGACCAATAAAAGAAAAATGTTCTTATTACAAAAAAAGTCAACCTTCAAATAATTATGTACATTTATGCACTCAATACTTGGTCAATCAGCCTGTGGCACTGCTGAGGTGTTATGGAGCCCCAAGATGCTTAGATAGCAGCCTTTAGCTCATCCAGAGTGTTGGGTCTTGCGTCTCTTAACTTTCTCGTCAAAATATCCAACAGATTCTTTATGGGGTTCAGGTCAGAAGAGTTGGCAGGTAAATAGAGCACAGTGATACCATGGTCAGTAAACCATTTACTGTACCAGTGGTATTGTCACTGTGAGCAGGTGCCAGGCCGTGCTGAAAAATGAAATCTTCATCTCCATAAAGCTTTTCAGGAGATGGAGGCATGAAGTGCTCCAAAATCTCATGATAGCCAGCTGTATTGACCCTGCCCTTGATAAAACACAGTGGACCAACATCAGCAGCTGACATTGCACCCAAGACCATCACTGACTGTGGGTACTCGACACTGGACTTCTATTTGGGAGTGGGGCTTGAGCTCTGAGCCTTGGGTTTCCAAGCACAATGCCGTAACCACTAGGCAACCATTCCCATCAAGCTTCAATTTAGGAAACTGGGACAGCAATGGTTTAATTTATTTTTACACATATATTCATATTTAAGAAATGAAAAATCTATTGTAAAAGCCAGGAATGTGCCTCTTATACTGTTAATAATTCCTAAGATTAATAAAATGGATAAATCAATAGTGTTAATATCATCAATCTAGAACTTTGTCACTGGGTGCGGGAAAAGGTAGGGGGATGGGACTAGAAGGGTCAAGGGAGGTAGGGCTTTTTCAACTTAGTGGAGCCCAGAGCACTCTGCCGCCCCCAAAGGGGAGAGTGACATGAGGAAAAGAAAAACTGTCCACATCAGGTACCTGTGCATCTTAAAGAACCAGATTATTTTATCCTACTAACAGGGTATAGGCAGAGCTCCACTACTCGTTGGACTTCAGCCAGCTCCTTTGTTTAATTATTTAATTTCTGGACAAGGTAATCATCCAGGTGTTTCTGGCTGGTTAATAAGGTTCTTTTCTTTCTAGCCCTCTTCTGACTCCTGCCTGCTCTCTACTTTGCTCTTCTAAGTTCATTTTTTCCCCCTTCTCTTCAACTGTTCTTTCCGTCAGTGTTCATATGTATCTCCACTCTCATTCAGTCTTCTATCAGTGTTTCTATCTTCTTCCTCTTTCCCCTTCTATCAATCTTACACTATCCTAAAACAGATACATTATATACAAAATATCATCACAATCCCTTCTAAAAACCTTAGTATGTACAACATGAAAACTTACAATTTTCTAGTTAAAATAAGATGTTTTAAAAATGGCCTTTGGCGCTTTTGTTGCTGAGTTGCAGATCCAACGTACGTCAATAAACATGAAGTGACTCAATGTGCAGCCACCTTAAGCAGCACAATTCTAGAATTTTAAAGATAAATTTTAATTTAAAGATTTTAAAGATTTGAATTTTAAAGATAGCTCAGGATAACTTAAATTAATCTAATAATAGGCTTTATTAAAAGGAAAAGGTTTAAGCACATCCTTAAAAGTCGGCAGGGTGTCTGTCTCAGGGACTAAAACTGGTAGTTAGTTCCACAGGAGAGGAGCCTCATAACTAAAAGATCTGCCTGCCATTCTACTTTTAAGAATTTTAGGAAACACTAGTAAACCTGCAAATTGAGATCAAAGTACTGTCTTAGGAACATAAAGAATAATCAGATCTCTAAAACAAGATAGAGCTTGGTTATTTAAAGCATTGTATGTAAGGAGGATTTTAAATTTGATTCTAGATTTAACAGGTACCCAATGAAGAAAAGCTGCGATAAGAGAGATATGATCTCTCTTTTTAATTTTCTTCAGAACTCTGGCTGTAACATTTCAGATCAGTTGAAGGTGTTAACTAGTTTGTGGACTGCCTGATAGTAAATAATTACAATAGTAGAAATGTATGAACAAATGTATGAACTAGTGTCTAAGCATCATCTCTGAGCCAGCCTGTCTCTGTTCTTATCTGTTTGCCTGACCTGTCTTCAGACTCCTGCCTATCTGTGAACTGAAAATTGAACCGTTTCCCAAACCCGTTCTGGATTTTCCTTTAGCATCTCTTCGGACCTCTGATCTCCTGGCTCTGACTACCGAGTACTTCATTGACATTGACTGGATTATCATTCCTTCCATCTTCTGCTCAGTTCTTATCTCCTGCCTGTCCTCCAACCTCCAAGAAATCAGCAACTGGGACTCTCTGGGTAGTGCCCACAGCATCTTAGATGGCAGCCAAGTGGCTGAAACTAACTTCATCCTCTGGGCTCGGACTGAACTATAAGACCATGTTAGTGACACACATTCTTTATCATCCTCTGCCAGATAGACATGGTCACCAACCTGTTGTCTCCTCCTGCAGAGATTCCTGCCTTAGATGCTGCAGCTTTTCAATGCAGTTCCCTGTTGACTAAACGTTTTTAGAAATCTAAATGTCTGTCCGCCTCGAATACTGGGACCTATTGTTCTGAGCCTGACAGTAAACTGTTTATCCAGACTAGGTAGGATTCCTATAGACATGTAGTGCCATTTTCTCTCTATTTTCCTACCACTTGTTTTAAGGTGATTAGCTCTGCATTAAACCATTGAGCCAGCTTTCTGTCTTTTTCGAAGTGACTATGTTGTCTAAGGCAGTTTAGAGCATTAGCAAGACATTCAAAAATCTTGATTCATATCTAAGACTGGCAAGTTAGTAGTTTGTGTTACAAAGTTTTATTGCATCAACATTTCCACCTTCAGGGTCAGCACAGGTTTCCTTGTGTTTTGCCTTTTTTTCTCTTACTGGCTCCAGATTCATGAAGTCACTTGGATCTCATCTACTGTAGTTCTGCATATCACACAGGCTTAAATCAAAGTTAAAGATTCTTTGAATAAATCACGGCGCCAGGACTAAGACAAAGTACCAAGAATTTGAAGTAGACAGATTTGATTCACAAAAAGAGTTAATTAATATATGTCAGATCTGCAACTCAGCAGCTAAGGTGTCAAAACCCAGAATTTCTGTAGAGGTAAACCTCAGGTTATTGACCATGTAAATCTGACAGAGGACGATTATGAGCGTGAGTGTTTGAGTTCAGTCTTTGCCCAGAAGAAAGAGTGGAATCCAGCCAGATGGCTACAAACAGCATGTGTCAAACACCGCCCAGAGAGTTCCAGGAGCCAAAGCCTAGATGACCTCAAAACTGCCTGATGAGCAGATCCAAGCCAAAGAAGGAAGGCAGGAAGTCAAAGACGAAGTCAAAGCCAGTATGAATGAAACAAACCACTAAGCCAGTCATCAGTGCCAAGATTATGAAACCGGGGTTTATTTTGCTTATTTTAGCCCTTTGTCAGGGATGTCCCAAAAATCCTTAAGAATGTATGAAGCAGAAGCCACTTTGACCTTAAATGTATTTTATGTACCACCTAAAGTGTGTCTGTTTTGTTCATGTAATACTGCTCAGATCTGATTTTTATTTGCATTTCCTGTAAGTCTGTGTAAGACTGAAAGGTTAATTTTAGCCTTATTTCCAGTGGTTTTTACATTGTAGGTTCAATAGTGTACACCCTTATCATGACATGTGAATCTGGTTCATTCTCAACACCTTATGTACAGTTGTTTTTATAGCTGTGTGGGCAAGAAAACATACAAAAGACTTAATGATGATAGTATTTTTTTATTTGATTTATGATAGATAACTCCAGAAAAGCAGCACAAGAAATATAGGAAAAGATAAGTCTGTCTGTGAACGTATTGTTAATGACAAAATAGTGATGAATTTAATCCATTTCATAATTCATGTTTTAATTAGACTGTTCCATGTCTATCCATCATAGTCCTGAAGAGATGAATGGGAACATTATGGTTTATTGATGAGGAGGTAGTTCTTTTTGATTGCTGTCATATTTAACTCAAACACAGTGAATGTAAAAAACTCCTTTCATAAAAATGGGCTCCTAAAAAGCTTGCTTTATTAGATAAGTTTGGATGGATCTAAAGGATGATGTCCTGAAATAAAATAACTTTAAACATAAAAAATTGGATAATAATACAATCTCATACTTTTTTTTTGTTTACTTTTGTTCTCTTGAAATCAAACCCTATCTGTTTTTTTTTTTAGTAAAATACAATAAAACAAATATGATGGAAATGATTGGATTCATTTATGTGTTTGTCTGCTTTCCAAGAGAGATATTGCAAACTTCAGAACAGAACCACATCACAGATCTTTAATTTTTCAAGAAACACATGATTATTATTTGTTTTGTTGCTGGCCAACAAGACACAAAAAAAACAAAAACAAAAAATGTTTTGACAGTACAGAAAAATCAGTCTTCCTTCCCCTTCTTAAATCCCCCAAACACATTGTTACACTAACTTAGTCATTGAGCATCAATCAGTATCGATGTTAACCTCAATCATCCCAATTTTGATCAACGAGATATAGATGCAGGGTTTTATATAAATTGTACTGCTGTCACTGGAAAGCAGATGGTTACTCTTTCAAACATGTTTAAAAAATAATTAAACATCTATAAACAATAGTATAAAACAAAAACAAAAATCTTAAGACCCCAAAATATTCTCTTAGGGTACTGTATGATCCTCCCAAATCACCCTTTCATATAGTTTCCATCCAGAAAACTGTACAAATGAAGCACAAAAAAATACATTTGATTAAATATGTTTATGATATGAGTTAAACTTAAATTTTTC
>NW_015150520.1:1335760-1340503 GCF_000732505.1 Cyprinodon variegatus | reverse complement strand
GGTTGATAAAGTATCCCTTGAATTACACTTAAGGCATATAATGAAATATTGCCTTTAGAACTACAAAGTATTCATTTGTTGAAAAAAAAAAATCTTATTTTCTTTTAACTTGTACAAAAAAGACATTTGCCTTAAACACAGAGCCAGCTGTTGCCATGGGGGTGACACAGGGTTGATAAAGTATCCCTTGAATTACACTTAAGGCATATAATGAAATATTGCCTTTAGAACTACAAAGTATTCATTTGTTGAAAAAGAAAAATCTTATTTTCTTTTAACTTGTACAAAAAAGACATTTGCCTTAAACACAGAGCCAGCTGTTGCCATGGGGGTTCCACCCATTTCATACAGTTGCTGTATCAAGCCACTTCTTGCAGCTAGGGTTCCTCTTTAGGAAAGTTGAAAAAAGTTGAACAAAGACCTCTCACTGCTAAATAATGCAGACATTAGGATACCTGCTCAATTTTAGTTCTAATAGCTATCCTGCAGATGTCGCCATTCTAAACTGTATCAAATGTCCGGAGCATGGTTTTTAGTTTTGGCCAATTGTGTCAAATTGGTTTGAATCATGGAGCTTCGAAATTGCCCTATTGGCGTTCTAATAGCTATCCAGCAGATGTCGCCATTCTAAACTGTATCAAATGTCCGGAGCATACTTTTAAGTTTTGGCCCATTGTGTCAAATTGGTTTGATTCATGGAGCTTTGAAATTGCCATCACTAAAGTAGGCAGAAATCAGGCAGCTGGTCTGTCTCCCTGAACCCCAGTCGGCCCCGGCAGATGGCCGCTCACAATGAGCCTGGTTCAGCTGGAGCTTTCTTCCTGTTAAAAGGGATTTTTTCCTCTTCACTGTTGCTACAAGTATGCTTAGTGTTAGGGATTGCGTTTGTGTCACTGAGTCTATGCAATCACTGGGTTTTCCTTAGGTAGAAAACTTTGTATTAATTTGACTGTATGATCTGGTAAACTATAAAGAGCCTTGAGATGACGTCTTGTAAATTGGCTCTATATAAATAAAAATGTTATTGAATTGAGTCAGAAGACAGGTCAGGCAAACCAATCAGACAGGAACTGGCAGGCTCAGAGGTCAAAAGACAGAACAGGTCAGGATCAGGTAGTCAGAACACACATACGCTAGAAAAAGTCTCACCCACGGCTCAAATAATCTGGCCCTGATGGCTGGTCTGAGGGCTGGTTAAATAGAGACCAATGCAGGTGGATCAGATGAGCAGTAACAAGAAAAGGGCGAAGCTAAGCAGGTGTGTGAAATGACTAAACAGACCAGGCATCAGTGCCGAGATCATGACAAATATATTTTTCAGTTGCAATTTGTTTTATTTTTTTCTTCTATTATGTGATTTTTTACAAAACATCAGCGCCTGTATGCTGATGTTTTGCTACACCAATAGATACTCAGAAGGCAACTTTCAGAATAGAATTGATTTATTACAGGCATATTTATTTTTTCAAAATACCATCTTTCCCTCTGAAAGTGGATGTCAGAGTTTTCCTACATTTTACAGAACACCTGAGTTAAATCAAGGTCATAAGGTTAGTCAAACCATACAGAAAGGTTGTTAAACATTTTCGATAAAAGGAATCCTAGCAGACTATATTGAGTCGTTGACTAACCTGGGGAGTGGGGGCCTACTGGTTAGGGCATAGAGCTTGGAATCCTTGCATAGTATCATTACTTGTGCAGAGACTTGGGAGGGACCTTTCTAAGCCAGTCATCCACCCAGCTAGACAGACCTGGTCCTCTGATCTTAGTGACCCCTCCTATTGAGCTTGCAAAAGCCATTGTAATAGAAGTTGATGCCAGTGGCCCAGCTGTCTGACATTTTACCCCATTCTGGGCTTCTCATATTGTGGATTCATGCTTGGTTGCCCTTTTACCTCTCTGCTGGTACACGTCACCAAGAAAACCCACTGATGGGTAGAGACCTCCAGCTAACATTCACAAATGTTTCAATTGGTGATCTGATGAAAAAGCTAAAAGGGGGCATAACATTGGAATGCTTTAGCTTGCTGACAAAATACTGGCCAAACACTTTTAAAATTTGACAAAAACATCAACTGAACAGTACATTTGATTTTTTTGAATTGTTAAGCAATAGCAGAATCCACAGAATTGTGTATTTTAATTTTCCCCTTATGTCCCAAAATATACTTATCAGCCATTCTAGTTGCCTCAGACACAGTAATATTTAAATTCTCAACAATGTAAGTAGCTACTTACATATGATGGAACTCAGTTAATGAGTTGTTCAAGAACCATCAAGTCACAAAACTGACATAGGAAGCACTCTTGAAAGCCGAGCATCATTTACTGAAACATTTACTCATATTCTTTACAAACTCATCTTGAGGTTGCTTTTGAGCCTTCCTCCACCTGGACCTCTATTTGTAGGCCTCTGGAACCAGCTTTTCTTGCCAAATATGCTATCAGAGCCTTCCCTGTAAAGAGTCATCACAACACCTGTTCGTCGGGCCAACCTCTTGCCTTGGCCAATCACTCAAAAAGTAAAAAGGAATGTATCATGATAATTGTTTAAAATCTCACATAAGCCACCAAATCAAATTTTCTCTTCAGATTAACATCCACAGAAGGCACTTTTAACTTTGTGCTCCAACTTAACTGTCTCTCCATATCAAGGAATATTCTAATCTCCTCTCACTTTCTCTCAAGAGCTATCCTCTTTTTCTCTCTCTCACTCTCAAGAGAAATTTTCTTCTCCTCCATTACCATTTTCTGTTTCTCAAATTATGGTAAAGGAACTACGTTTAAAAATTTGAGAAGGACCACAATCAGTCCAATAAGTCGTAGTTTCCATTTCTTTATTGATTTCCTTCTTAATCAATCCTGATATTCATTTATCTTTAATATATTCCATAAACTTCATCAAGCCTCCAAACTGAAATTCAAAACGTTCCCCAACAAGAAACAAGGAGCTGTTTGGTGCAGGTGTCCAAACCATCTAAAGTGTCTCAACAAAACTTTAAACGAAATCAATGATCAAAACACTGGACAGTGTCCTTTGCACTTATAAATTAAACATATTAATGTTTAGTATTGGTTTATTAAAATCCAGGCTGAAACCTCATGTAAACAACCACATTTACTAATATAAAGATTAAATAACTATTAAATGATAATTCAAATTGATCATTACAATCATCAAAAGCCGGTAATCATCTTAAGTATCCTTCCATTTGTAATTGATTTTGATCAGGATACATTATAGTTAGTATTAATATGTATAATAAAATAAGAACAGTTGCACAATATAGCTGGGATGCTGTACTTTGGAGATTTACTAAAAGTTTAATTCCTTGTTGAATAGTTGTTTTATCAGCCTGTTTTTCAGTTCCAAATAAGCATCCATGGATAGGGACAACACAATAATCCCCTTTATCAGCAATGATAATTCTTACTCAGTGTTAGTGTCAATTTTAGATCCTCTGTTTTCTGTTACCATATGTTCTGTTTGTCCACGAGCTATTTCAGTCATGCTTTTGTTATTCTTCCCTATATTCAGTTTATTTTCAATTATAACATATAACACCATCATAAGAATTTTTAAAGTTAGCATTGTGAATGATTTCTAATTTAGTTATGTTATAGAAAAGGCAAGTAATCAATAACAAACATCTTTAATACAGGTGACAGAGGTGTTGGAAGTAGAAGTTTGCCCTGAAATAGAAGGGTTGATGGTTCAAGCCCCGTCTCATGCTTTCTGTGTCGTTGTGTTCTTGGCCAACACACTTAACCCGCATTGTCTACTGATGGTGGACAGAGGGCCTGTGGCGCCAGTGTATAGCAGCCTCGCTTCTGTCAGTGAGCCCAAGGGCTGCTGTGGTACATTGTAACTTGCCATCATCAGTGTGTGACTGTATGTGTGAATCGGTGAATGACTGAATGTAGTGTAAATCACTTTGGTCAAGTCCTCTGACTTGAAAAAGTGCTATATAAGTACAGGCCATTTACCAATACAATAATATTTCACGATTGATGTCAGAAGTTTTTCTTGCTTTTCAATGACAAATGTAACAACGGGTTTCAGTATTTTAGGAAGTAGGTTGAATTGTGATAACATCAAATAGTACTGAAATAGCATTGAGAATAAATAACTGAGTATTAATGATGACTTATTACAAAGTACATCAACAGTGCAGGAAAAGAATGTGGCTAAAGCTACTTCATCACTTGTTTCTCCTGACGGGAGCGGGTGAGGTTTTGAGCGCGTGACGACAAAGATGCGTGACGCTGGAGAAAGCACAATAAGGAAGATGGCAGCAGTTTCTGAACAGTAGCGTGTACTGCGGCAACAGCAGCTTTCAATGGAGTGCTCCATTAAAAGTTAAAAGTTCTCTTTTCTGTTGCTGTTGTTCAATAAAAGTACGTTTTAAGGTAATTTGAGGTAAAAATATTATATTGTAAAGCATCACATATGGTCATTTACCAATTAAATGCGAAATTAAAAAAGAACTCCCGAAGTTGAGAGGACCGCAGCAACCAGCGGATGCCAGTGTGCGAAGGACTAATGAATCAAGGTGGCTACTTTGAAGAACCTAGAATATAAGACATATTTTCAGTTGTTTCACTTTTTTTTGTTAAGTATATAATCCGCATGTGATGATTCATATTTGTGATGCCTTCTGTGTGAATCTACAATTTTTATAGTCTAGTTTTTATAACTCTTTGAATGAGAGGGTGTGTCCAAACTTTTGCTCTGCACACACA
>NW_015150520.1:1334462-1335590 GCF_000732505.1 Cyprinodon variegatus | reverse complement strand
TATATATATATATATATATATATATATATATATATATATATATAGTGCTATGAGTGTATCCAGTGTGTCTATGCCAGAGTTGTACAGAAACAACAAAAAATAAATAAATACATACAAGGGTACAGTCATGCACAACAAAAACCATCACCCACCCATTAGCCCATCCAGCTTAATCTGTAAACAGTCCACTGCTGTATAAAATTTCCCTTTGTAATACAAGGGCAGTATACTTGTCTTACTTGATTGAAAAGAATAAGAATAATCTTAGATTTATTTTTAAAACAGTTGCCAAACTCAAACAGAGCCATAACATTTTTTGAACTCTCCATTCCACTCGCTCTTAGCAGTAATTATTTCATGTTCTTTATAAATAAGATCTATTTTCAAAAAAAGATGATTGGCACCCTTCTAAACAGGAATTGGTCATCTGTGGAAACTAAAGCAGCATCTGGTTTTTCTTGTGTCTGTCTGGCAATGAGATGTGTTATTGTCTTATATAATTTAATAAATCCACAGCAATACATACACATGGAATCTATCCATCTACCCAAATCAGCACAGAATTCTCACTGTCTTAACAGTATCTGGCCTTCGTGAGTGGAGGAGAGTGATCCCTATGCCAAATGACCACATATAACTGCAACATTAATGGACTGAGGGTGTAGCATAAAACTTCAAGCTGAGCCTTTTATTCCATTGCTTGTAAAAAATGCCCCAGGTGAGATGTATATCTGGTATCTAATTATACTGACTGTAAGTGCCTTTGACATTGCACATCCCGGTTAGAAAAAGGGAAAATATGATTACTTTTCACTTTATATGAAGAATACAGAAAGACAGTATGCTCTATTTTAATGTTATCTGCCATGACATGTAAGCTTTATTAGATAGTACCGGTAGAAACCTTTGTTCATATATTTGACCAAAATTACTTCATACAAAAGTACAACTCAATTAATATGATTAATATACAGTATAATAATAAACATAAGTAAATTGCCATGGAACAGATCTGTGCAGAGCCATTTCAGTTTACTGTATACATAAAATTATTTATACTTTTAAAACCCAAACATGTCACACTCCGGGTTCTATCCGGGTGCAGGCCAGTTTTTCTCTCTCTCTCCT
>NW_015150520.1:1330713-1332841 GCF_000732505.1 Cyprinodon variegatus | reverse complement strand
ACTTCCCCCCCAAGACCGTACCACAGCCTCTCTTCTGTGAGTGTCACCCCCACCAAAGTCCTCCCGCACAGTTTCCTCTCATTCACCAGCCTCTTCTTCTCTGCAGAAGCCCAGAAGAACCTGACCTGACCAAACTGCTTCCAGTTCATGTCCACTGCCTTGTTTCTCAATAAAACCTCTTAAACCTTCTCCAGCCTCTGTAGTTGCTCTCGTCCAGAGTCACCTTCAATTATGACAAAACATGTAAGGTAATATTTTAAGAATACTGCCAGAAGGCTCAGAACATAGGACCCAGAATTCAGGCGAGACAGTGAAACATTCAAAAAAAGTTTATTAACGTAACGTGCGGCTGCTAGTCTGCTGCGGCGGGCTCACTGGAAACTGTGCAGGATTAGAGGCTCGGGTCAGTGACTTCAAAATTCAAACTATGGATAATAATGAGCATGAAAGCCACCAACCTGGCAAAGTTCAGGCTTAACTCAGAAGGAGTGTTGTCCTGGAGTGCGAAGCTCCTTTGCTTTTTAATGAGCTGGCACCAGACATCCAGGAGAAAAATAGAAGAAGTGTCCTACATGGGATCTGAAAGATCCCGAAGGGTAATTCAAGCCGTGGTCAGAAAACAGGTCTTAGGTTAACACATGGCTGAATCCAGGTAAAAGTCCAGAAAGAACAAAAGAGCCACAAAAAAAAGCAAACACAAGCAGTCGAAAAACTCAGAAGTCCACAGGCAGAAAACACATAAGGAAGCGGCAGAACTAAACAAAGGGAATTCTAGAGTTAGTCTTTCTTGCAAACTTAAATAATCTGGCACCAAAGGCTGAGGTCCAAAGGCTTAAATGTCACCAGAAACAGGTGGATGTGATAAGAGCTAATAAGCAATGGGCGAAGGAAAGAAGAGGAGAGCAAAAGGCAAAAAACTCAGACTAAAGGTGCTAAGATTATTACAGATACAGCTAGATATAAAAAATTACCCAACAGTTACCCTGAGCAAAATGAATCCTCATTGAATTCATCTTTGAGCTGTATTTATAGGATAGTTTTAGATTTCACTGGTCAAGGTATTGCAGTGTGTTTATATTCCCTGCGGTCTGTTTTATATTTTAGTAGGCTTTGGGCCGCAACTAACAATTATTTTGCAAATCAATTAATCTGTGGATTATATTTTTTGTTTAAACGATTAAATAGCGGACAGGCAAAGGTTCCTTAAAAAAGACTTTTCACGAAATTAAACTAGGTGAAACATTTCCCACTCGAGGAGTACTGGATAGGGTATAATGACAGAAATTACATTTTTTTTTTTGTTGTTGATACAAAATGTTTTGATATCTTTTTACAATTTTGGCGTAATAACGGCTCTGATTCGGCTGCTCTGTCAGCTAAAGTCATGTTTTAGAGTCTCTATACTAACAATTAATCTTAATCAATAAATTAGTTAACCAGTATTTCAATAACCGATAATTGATCCGATAAATAGTTTCAGCCCTGATTACGTTTCTGTTTTCTGTTTTCTTTAATTTCTTTCCCCTTTTTACTACTGTTATGATATAAGGTCGCTTATACCAATGTGTGTTTATTTCATAGTCGAGCTCCAACTTTTTGAATTAGTGTACCCTCATAAATGCAACTAAATGTGTGTTTGCTTTTGTGGAGGATTGGGATTTTACCATGTTATGGAAGGTGAGGTTTGGGGTTGCACTGTTCAAAACATTGTGTTTACATTTTGATGCACATATATCCTTTTCTTGTCTTTCAGAAGGTCCCAACTGTCATGATCTGGCCTGTTTGCTCTCCCTTAATTAGTCATTCCTTTCACCTGTCGTTTTTCCCTCCCTGCCTCATAATTTATTCCTCTCACCTGTTTCCTCTAGTTTATATTCAGTTCAACCTGAGCATTCAGGGCCAGATCATTGCTTGTCTTTCTGTCAGTCTTTCTGTTCAGTTCTATTTTATGGTTTGTGTCCTGGATCCTAGCTGCCAGTGGAAAGAGGGTTTAAGTGTTTGTCTCGTCTCCTGATCGTCCACTGTTCCTCCCCCACGGAGTCCTCTGGGTTTTGGCTCATTATGGGGGAAGGTTCAGTTTTTATCAAAGTAAGCCTGGCTCCAGGGAGGAGACCAGTTTAAAGTCCTG
>NW_015150520.1:1327854-1328922 GCF_000732505.1 Cyprinodon variegatus | reverse complement strand
CTGTCTGTTCTGGAACCCTCACCAGGATCAGCTTCCAGCATAACTTCTGGGACTGCAGCACTGGGGACATTCGTGGTCTGGACTGTTCAACCAGGTAAGTGACCAACCCAGATAATCTTATATCAGTTTATCGTGGTCACTTACCTGTGTTTCCTCCCTAGAGTGTCTGAGATTGGTCGGTGCCCCGCCCCCCCGCCTGCAGTGTCCGCGAGCCACAGCTCCGGTTTTTGTTTTGTTTTATTAAACGTTTGAACTTTCCTACTGACTGTCTCACCTTGAATACTGGGTCCATCTGTCCTCGGTTCATGATACCAACATTATTTTAACATTAAATGGAAGTCACAAACCTATAATTTTTCTCCATGTGAAATTTGACAACAGTAAATAACACTTTTTCAAGCAAAGTGCTTGTGATGTAAATGAAATAATTTGGAACATGAAGTCTTCGAAAGGCAGAACAGTAATGACCTAAGCAACCTAAACAAAGTATTTTTGTATATATTAAAGAAACACATTTTACACCAACAATCTTAATGTTTACACACAAAACTGAGAGGGCAAATCTTTTGTTCTTTTGTATCATTTTTTCTTACATTTTTTTGCAAAAATCACAGAAATTAATACATATCACTTAATCTTCGGGGTCTCCCACTCACCTACTCTAGATTGAAGCTCATCTCGATCGGTGCCAAAATACAATTTAGCCTCTCCAAAATTTTATATATATATATATACCACCATTTTTCTCAGAAAGTATATACTTCTAGAGGTGCCTCTGAGTTGACATTTTCACCAGATGTTGGTAACAATCCATACAATAAATGCACTATATGCACACATATGAAGAAATCAAACCATTGAAGTCCATAAATTAAGTTATGTGTTATAAATGAAATGGCATAGGGAAAAAGTATTGACATTTACTGAAATATATTTAATACTTTGTACAAAAGCCTTTGTCAAGGCGCATCCTGCATGGACAAATTAGTCGGTTCCATTAGGGCTGGGCGATAATTCAATAACGATATATATCGATCGATAGACGTGTGGCGCAATAGAAAAAAAGAG
>NW_015150520.1:1325094-1326211 GCF_000732505.1 Cyprinodon variegatus | reverse complement strand
AACTTCAAAGTAATAACTCAGGTTAAAGCAGCAAACTAAGCTGAACCAGGTTCAGCTTAGAAGAATGGGGGCGGCGGCGGTGGGTCCATTTATTTATTTGTTATATTTATTTTGGTCACTTTTCTGGTCACTTTAGTTTACTGTTTGTCAGTATTTAATAACATAACTCAGGTCTCTTAAGTTATTTTTCTTTAAAGCAATTATGTTAGGGTTAAAAAAAATGGGTTAAATAAATATTTAATTGGAAGTATGCGTTTGTGTTCTTTATTAAAATTAAATCATTTAGCAATATTATAAAAAGTCCAGGCAGAGTTGCACATAAAATGTGGTTTCAAATCTTTTCAATAATTATCGATATCAATATGCATTTTTTTTTTTATCGATAAGCTTTTTTTCTATATCGCCCAGCCCTAGGTTCCATTTCCAAAGTGTGATTTAGGCCCATTCTTCGACACAAACAGTCTTCAAATCTTGAAGGGTTAATGGGCCTTTTCTATGAACTCAAGTCAGGTGATTGACCCGAGCCATTCTAGCAGCTTTTTTTTCCTCCGTGAAACCAATTAATATTTTCCTTGTCGCTGTGCTTGGGGTCATTGTCTTGCTGATATGTCCACTCATATTTCATCTTCATCATGCTGGTAGATGGCAGCAATTATTTATCAATAACATCTATGTACATTTTTCCATTCATCATTCCTTTAATTACCTGAAGTTAGCCAGTACCATATGCTGAAAAACAGCCCCACGCCAGGATGTTCCCACCTCCAAACTTCACTGTTGGTATGGTGCTTTTGGGGCGTTGTGCAGTTGCATTTGACCTCTAAACATGATGTGTATTCTGGCATCCAAAGAGTTCAATTTTGGTCTCATCTGACCAGACTATATTTATCCAGTATTTAATTGACAAGCTTCTACATTCTTTTTCTTCAGGCCGCAACAGTGCTCACTACAACATTAAGAAGTTTGGAAACTTCAAATGGTTTGATTTCAATTGATCTGTGGATTGCATGGAATGTTACTAAGATCTGGTGAAATATGTCAATAGGACCTCCAGAAATATTTACTGAGAAAAATGGTGGCATGTCCAATAATTATTTTACCTGCTGTATGTATGTAT
>NW_015150520.1:1310646-1324065 GCF_000732505.1 Cyprinodon variegatus | reverse complement strand
AGATGTTCATGTTGCTGCAGTCTGCAGTCTGACCGCTAGATGTCGCTAAAAGTTACACACTGTAGCTTTAAGACTGCTGACAACTTTTGGCAAAGCTGGTTTTGGATTACAGTTATGTTGGAATAAGTGACTCAAATACTTTTTTGGAACTAAAAGGTTAGTTAATATGTGTAGAAAATCATGAAAATGTAACAATAGAGGCAATATCAAAAATTTGTTTTACAAAAAAAAAAATTCTTGCTCTTAAAAAGCCAAAGTATTCAAAGTGTATATACTGTTGCTCTAGTGCTTGTAAAGGTTTTATAGTAATACATAACACAAAGCTTAATCATTAAAAACAACAAGAATTTACTTAAAAGAGACTGCTTATGTCTGTTTTGACATTTACATGAATGGATTTCTGCGAGAAAAACAGTCTAAGTCTACTGTTTTATCTTGGGTCGGAATTACCAAACTGCCGAAAGTGCTTATTCTTGTGTGACTACAATACATGCATATGCTGTTTCATTGTCTATACCTCAATGCACAAAATCATGCACACTATCCCTATCCTGAGTTCCAATGCAGTGTTGAGTTTAGATAGTACTGCCAGCAGCAAGGTCTGACAGATATTCCTTTGTGGCCATTTCAGAGAATTGGCACAGAGCTCCAAACACCTGGTATCTGGTTTCCATGTCACAGCAGTTGTCACAAACAATAAAATTTCTTTTAGCTGACTAAATATAAATGGGAGGTGTGTCCCTCTGTTTGGCTTCTTAGCAAACACCTGACAAATTTGGCTAAGGAGTCTTTGTCTTTGGTAGACCATTATTCATGACACCAACAGTTGGCAGCCCCTAATTAAGCAAACTTGGGAATTGTCAGGAGAAATTTCTAAACATAAACCACAAAACTGTCTCAATATTTTTCATGTTTATTAATTGTGATAGTCATCTGAAATACTTCTCTTTGGGCTGCTAAAATGTTTGAAATATTCCTCATTTATTGAAGGGTGACCTATTAGACTTTTTTCTAATAAGGTCCAAACAGATATATTTTAAATATTTATGTCTGGTCTTCATGATTTTGGCCTTTAGCTACTAAAAGACAATAATTGACTATAGCCTTGCATTTTTGTTATCCAAATTCTTGAACAGGGTTTCCTTCACAGTCATCTGAAGGTTGTTGTTATGGGTTTTGGTTTCTGACAGTTTTCTATTCATCTTAACTTTTGATGAAATTAAAGACACTAAGAACAGTTTTTTTCCCCAAAAGTTTTAGTTTAAACTCCATTAAATTCATCCATCCCTCCATCTTCCATCACACTTACTCCAAGAGGCATCGTCAGGGGTGCTGGTGCGTATCTCCAGCTGTCTACGGGCGAGAAGCAGGATACACCCTAGACAGGTCGCCAGCCCATCGCAGGGACATACAAACAGGACAAACAACCATTCATGCACACATTCATTCCTAAGGAGAATTTAGACAAGCCAATTAACCTTTGGAATCCTGGGGGGGTATAAGAGAGTGTCCCTCCTGGGGATGCCCTTGTTCTTCTGGGGGACTTCAAAGCTTATGTGGGCAATGACAGTGAGACCTTAGGGGGTGTGATTTGGAGGAATAGCCCACCTGATCTGAACTCAGTGGTGTTCTTTTGTTGGACTTCTATGCTCATCCTGGATTATCCATAATGAACACCATGTTCAAGCTTAAGGGTATCGCTTAAGGGTATCCATATCTGGTCTTGGCAGCAATATACCCTAGTGTATAGTTCAATTATTGACTCTGTTGTTGTTTCATCTGATATGTGGCCACTTGTCTTGACACTCGGGTGAAGAGAGGGGCGGAGCTCTTCAACGACCGCAACCTGTGGTGAGCTTTCTCCGATGGTGAGGGAGGACCCCTTTAATCCTGGTAGGCCCAAACATATTGTAAGAGTTTGCTGGGAATGTCTGGCAGTGGCTGTGGCCACATGGTTGGTGGTGCATGTTGCGGCAGCAGCTTCCCTCACCACTGGCGAGGGAATGCACTTCCTTCTCTGGTGCGGACATCACACAGGTAGTTAAAAAAACTCTTCAGTGTCAGGGTCCCCGGGGATGAAGAGATTCGGCATGAATACCTTAAAGCTATGGAATGTTTTGGAGCTGGGTTGGTTAACGCGACTCTGCAACATTGCATCGACATAAGGGCAGTTCCCCTGGATTGGAAGCCGTTGGTAGGCAAACTGGAACAGTTTGAATGTTGGGGGTAGACTGGACACTATGTGTTCTTTAACCTTGACAGGAGTCAAGGGAGTGCGACAGGCCGGTAGTCATTGAGTAAGTTGACTGAGGTCACCTGAGGCTTTTTTGGGAATGGAATGATGGTGGCAGACTTGAAGCATGCTACCACTATGGATTTGTCCAATGTGGTGTTAAAAATGTCTGTGAGGACACCAGCCAGCTGCACTGCACACTCCCTGTACACCCTTCCATGTACGTATGTTATCGGTGTCTGGGGCATTTCTTGGGTTGACTCTCCTCAGAGTTTTCCTCTCTTCAGCTATGACAAGGTTAAGTGCCTCCTCTCCCTGGTATGGAATGGGTTTCACTGCTGGAGTGCCTCAAACCTTCCAAAGAATTATTTAGTAAATTTAGAAAGTCAGTGTTTGCTGCATCTACCAGGGGAGGGTGTGTTGTGTGTTGTTGATAGCACATATGCCTTGCCACATCCTTCTTGTGTTGCATGGCACAGTGAAAAAAAGATCCTGGATTATCTTGCTGTGGTTCTGCTTCACTGATCTGATGGCACGGTTCTAGTTGGTATGTGCTGTTCTCAGAGCCTCTCTATAACCAGATTTGAAAGTTGAGTTCTGTGCTTTTAGCGATTTCAGAACCTCCCCATTATTCCAAGGTTGTTGATTTGCTGGAGTGGTGAAATTCTTTGTGATGCTGGTATCTTCAATGCATTTGTTGATGTAGGCAGCACCACCATTGCAGTGGTGCAAGGGTTAAGCTCATGACTCCTGTTTAGAAGAATTTAGAGTTTTTGAGGATTGAGGAGGAGAGTCGGACTAATATGTTTAGTAGCTACAATATTGGTATGTCAAATCTCATTGTGCAAAATGCTACTATACTGAATACAATATGAATATATCCGAACACAAAAAAGGTTTTTGGTACATATATTTGTCTTATTTTTACGGTGTTTTGCCCAAATGCAGATCACACTCAGAAAGCAAAAGCAATTTACGGCGTTTATTTAATACACAGACAGGAGTGGCTGAATGGATAAACCACAGTGTAGAAGCACTGAGGGGGGTATGCATGTTTGGGGTTAGTTTGATCTGACAATGATAGGAATGTAGTTCAACTGTACTCAGAGCTCAGAAAGAGCAAGAGAAAGAGAAACTCTTACAATTGAGCACGTGAACCTAGCTGGGGGAGTGGAGCAGAGAGACGGGCCAAGTGGGAGACTCCCAGTAATGGCTGTGACTGACTGAGCGGCTGGTGGGTGGGCCGGTGGAGAGGAGCGGGGTCCGAGCTGCATGGGTGGTGGGAACAGTGGTCTATAGATAGCTCGAGGAACCAGGGGAGAGCCGAAAGGGTCTTCAGCATGGATGGGTAACACCAAAGGGGCCTCAGAGTTGAATCCCAGTAGAAAGAGGAAGTAGATTTGTCAAGAGGTGACAGGGCAGAGGGAGAGACAGGAATCAAGAATAACAAAGGGTTCTAAAGCTGTCACACAGTGTTAGAGTGTTTGGTCCCACAATAAATCAGAGTGGGACCAAATGTACTCTTAAAGTGTTACATTAACACTGCAGTATTTACTGTGAGAAGAATGTGACCAAATGAGTTGTACCATACTAGGTTAATACTCTGGCATCCTCCAGCTGTCAGACCGCCACTTAAATGCTCCCAAGCAAAGCCGTCGAACAAGCCACAGGTGTGCACCACGCCCACCTGCAAAACTCCAATCACCATCGGAGAAGATTTAGAACAAAGAGGGAAGGGCCAGCAGGAATTTGCTCAGCGCTGACTGCTGAGTCCTGACAATGTGGGTTTTAAGGTCAGTTAAAAAACTATTTTAGGATACTTTAGTCAAGAAAAATAAATTAATTAATAAATTTATATTGTTTTCTTCTTTGATGAGCAGTAGGTGAATCCCTTAAGTTATATATTTTTTTAATTTAATTTAAAATTTTAAAAATGGGGAAATTAAGCATTGAACTGACTGGATAATGTGTATTTTGGGAATTTTTTTTTATTTTATAAAGATATTCGTATAACCAAGCTTGACAAATGCCTTGTTAGATCAATTGAAGGACAATGTAACAGATTAAAAAAAGATGTACTATTGATTTTAAGAAATACTGTGTCCCTGTTTGAATATACTTCTTAGTTACTTTCATATTATCAATATCAGCTACTGGCACCAGTGGGGAACAGGCAGTCTGTTTTAGCAGATCCCTGTATTTTCCTGAGTTTTTCCTACTTTCATCTTTCATCTATCTTTATATTATTTTTGTTTTTGGGTGAGACTTTGCATCTTTCTCATAATGTTTCTGACATAATGGAGCTCACGTTTTTACTGGAAAGCTCTGTTTTTCATTCTTTTTTTTTTTCACAGTGTTTGCATGTTGAGCCAGCTGAGCATGAACAGACGTTGCAGCTAGGGTGGCCATTTCTATAGCACCAAAAAGGAGGACATTGTGTGGCATATCAATAAATTACTAAGGTGTACATAAGAATCGGGTAAAGTCACATTTATAGCACAATTCTTAGTAGTTTAAAGAGGATGCTTGTGTAGCTGAATAGAACAAAATATTAAAGAAATGTAAAAAAGAATTGGTTCCCAGAATTTGTATTTATTTAATACATTGTGGTGTTTAAAAAGTGACCATTTTTTAACACAATTAATTTGCGCAGAACTGCTGCAATTGATCATAAAGCAGTTGTTTGGAAAAGAAGCTCGAGAAAGAGCTAGAGAATAGGACGATGCAAACTGCAAAAAGTGGCTGGAAAAGAGTAATTCATGACATGGCTGCAGCCTGTCGAGAGTAAAGATGATTTCACCATGTTCTCTATCTATCCATATCTATCTATATATCTATCTATCTATATATATATATATCTATATATATATAGATAGATATATATATATATCTATCTATATATAAACTTGAGTCATGGAACTGTGCTTACAGCTCCTTATTTCATGTAAACTAATAACTTGTGTACATGATACTTGTTGATGGCATTAAAATTATTTCTAATAGCATTAAAAGAGCATTAAATTAGAGTTCCTCATTCCTGTATAAAACCTGTGAACGCTTAATTTAATCTGACATATTAAAAAAATCCCCATCATCATCCAGCAGATGTTCAGTTTCTGCCCAAATATTTTCTTTCTGTTGTGGATTTTTGTAACAGGGATAACTAGGATCATACATAGTTTGTATGAACTCTGTTTATTCTCTGCTTCCAAACTCATCATCTCTTCATCCATTCCTGCAATAAGAATTTTCTTTTAAAGTTGTGAGATTCACTCTAGAATCTCACAACTTCTTCCTGGTCTGTTGAAGCACCAATAGTCTGCATCCAATTATTTAATTAATTGCTCTTAGTTTTTGGGAATATATACAAACTATGCTCTAATTTCTAGATACCGATCTGTTTTTACTATAATTTAATTTGACAAACCGGGTCTTCTCTACATTCTTTTTTCTGTTTGGTGCGATTGCAATAGCGGGTCTTGATCTGGACGGACCGGAGGGGAGCAAAAAATAGCTCAGCTCCGTATTTTGACGGTGAAGGACGGAGAAGACGTACGTGGGCGGTGACGAGCGGAGGATGTGGAACAGCCCTCATTGATTTACATGACAGACAAGTACTCCGTACGTGAGCGGGGCGGAGCGCTGACGGAGTATGTGGAATCTGGGGGTAAAGGAGGACAAATACACGTCCGGCTGGGTGCAGCGCCGGACGCCGGACAGTGCAATGAAAATCCGGACTGTCCGCCCTAAACCCGGACATCTGGCCACCCTAGTTGCAGCCGGGCAGAAGTCGGACAATACCACCAGGGAAGAAGGTACAGACTAACCATCCCGTCCGTCATCATGGGCAGCGTCAGATCTCTCTCTAACAAGGTGGATGAGCTGGTGGCTCTAACTCACCATGAAAGACGCTACTGAGAGACTAGAATTCTATGCTTGCCTGAGACGTGGCTAACCATGCTAACCCCAGACTCTCATGTAAACATGGACGGATTACATCTACTTCAAGCCAATAGAAATAGAGAGAATGGTAAGAAGAGAGGAGGGGGTCTGACTGCATTTGTGAACAATAGACGGTCTAACTCTGAACACCTAGTCATTAAAGAGACACTCTGCAGCAAGGAGTGATTGGATATAAAACACGCACAGCATGTTTTTGTAAACTAATTTACCAAACCAAAAGGGCTGTGCTGGATATTTTTCATACAAAGGTGTACCTTAACAACCCAAATTTAAAATGAAAAACTTAGGGTGTGTAGGATCTGTTAAAATAACGGCAAATTGGTCCAAAACAAGATCAGCCTTTCCTTTTTCATGATACACATTTTGTAGAAAATTAAGTTAGAAGGCCAATAGACAGAGGCTTTAAAAGTAACCAGAATATTAAGACTAAGTGAAACACCAGAACACTTGGTCTTTTGTTGCTTTAAATAGTATACAAAAAGCACTAAACATTAAAAAGACAGTGGGTGAGACAGATTGGAAATGTGCAGAGTGGGGAATGAAATCCAAACTTCATCATGATGAGGCAACATGCAGCAGGCTTTTATGTGAAATGAGAAATGGAAGGACTTGGGCACCTTGGCACACATTACCTTCACACATCAGGAGCTCATCACACGAGCCTGATAGCTGCTGATAGACTGGCTCTTTTGTAATGCAGAGGACCCTCTACACTCACTCCCTATTTGCATTTCTGAGACTTCAATGTCATTTGTGTTGCCCAGGTAGGCTGTTAGTGCTACACTACTGCATGTTACTGATTATGTTGATATAATGATCTTGTTAAGTAATTTACAAAGTTAAGATACATTGTACTCTCCCAAAAGTGCAATTAGATTTAAATTAAAGTGATAACACTGTAGTGAGCAAAAAAACTGAACGCATACATTGCCAATTAGCAGACCTTTTAATATTAGAGTAAGTGTTTCCCATTTATTCCTCTGGGTATAAAGATTGGAATACAATTTCAACATTAAGAAACAGCTTTTCAGCACAAATCTTATATGTTATTTATTTAAATTTTAACAGTTTTTCTTTTTCAGATTAGAATGTATGATGCATTAAGCTATTATTCGCTAGAACAATGTAAAAAACTGAATTTTTGTTGTGTAGTTGCAACTTTGTATGACTTCTGTAACAAGTAAAACACATTAAAGCAATTACAGTACAGTGATACCCCTTTGTTCCATTTTAGTGTGATTGCAGATCAACAAGCTATCCATAGCATGAAGTAAAAGATGTTGCAACAGGAGTAGTTAAAGTTCTCTTGTCAGATACCTGGGCAGAACTGCATACATAGTAGTTTCTCACCTGTGGCTTTGAAAACCATTGCTGAATGTATTCATACATCTATAATCAGCTTACTTTAAGATCAGTGACTCTGTCTTAATTTGTAAAAAAGGGAGACAATTAAAGAGATTCGTCAGTGTTGTTTATTTTCTGGGCACAAACCTGTATAGTCAGTTGTGTGATAAATGCAGAAACCAAATTGCAAGATATAATTAAAACTCAGGTCCTATCCACTTACAGACAAGTTTACGTCTAACTGCAAAAATATTTTGTCATTTAAGCTATGTAACTAAATTAGGCCGGCATTTCGGGAGAGCATAAACCATCATTTTTGAAACAAGTTCCAAGTGTGAAAAAATAACCTTTCGGTCTTTCAGTGTGTACTTTTTTCTAAGGTGTTTTTTAACTACCGGTAAACTGTGTTTGTCTTTGTGTGGGCTTGGTCTCAAAGGGAGAAGGATCCATTCACCTCCATCACACCAATGCATGTAACAAAAGGTAACAAATCACACAACATAAACTTCATCAATTCAATATTGATAAAACAGAAAAGGATTGTACGTATACAATATTTTGAATTGAAAAAGCTTCCTGGATGGGAAGCGAAACATTTTCAATTTGGAACAAAGTCCAGTGGACTGTTTTTAAACTTTTCTGGAATGACTACAGTATGACCTGGATGACTGAGAATCTTCACCAGCAGATTGCGTGTATATATCAAGCATTATAACACATGCCTGAAATTAAGTCTTATGGTTGGCTAAAAAAAATATAAATAATCATCCTGTTCCCAATGGTCATAAGTTGGTGTTATATTAAAAAGGAAAAAGGATTATTTGATTAACAAAATAATTCTGAGGAGCTTTAAACAGTGTGACACAAACACCATCATTCATCAATGTTGTGCGATATCCCAGCAAGGTAACTGGTACTGAACATGAACATTCTGCTGCAATCTACAGTTACTGTCCACTTCAGAGAAATTGCAAGCACTTTTGGAACTAGCAGAGTGACAAACAGGGAAATTTTCTCTGGCATAGATTAGGGTTCATCTATATGAGATGGGGCTAAGAATCTGCCTAATGTGTTGCTTTAATATGCAGCTAAAGAGACTATTCTGTTATAAAATCTAAACCAAATGGACCTAGTGATGTGTGAAAGCCTCAGCCTGGGAAACAAGTACATTGTAACACTGCAAACTAATTACAATGTCATGGTAGATTGCAAAATCCTGTATTTTATTGGAATGCACCTTTTCTGAGAGGATGTAAAATTTAAAGAAAGTTATTAAGACACTAGTGATGTTATAATAACACATATAAAAAGATTAAAACAATCATAAAATGTGAATCTCCTAAAGGGTACTGAAAATAAGAAATGGAATGGTACACAACTCTAACATTTTTTGGTTTAATAAATGTAATGTGAGAAACAAAACATATTTAAAAAAATAAAATATCACTGTCTCAAAAACAATGTTTGATAATTAAACTAAAACTCTTGAGAGAGTTGTTGCCAAACAGGTCTGTGACTACTTACACCATTACTTTTTAAAGAGTTTCAAAAACAGTTTACTTCTTTTAGCTGAAAGCTTCTTTGCAAAAAAAAAAAAAACAAGTAAAAAGAAAAAAAAAGTGCTAAAAGCTCATTAGCTTAAAGCTGCCTTTGACTGTTGAAGTTAAACTGGTAACTGCTGTTTTACTTTTTTTATAAAAATTTTTTAACTTGGTTTTATTCCCCCTTTTTATGGTTCAATTGTTTTATTTGTTTTACAAATATTTTTGCTGTCATTCTGCTTTTATTTTTCTTCTATGTTATTATCAAATTCATGTAAAGCACTTTCAGTTGTCCATGTACTGAATTGTGATATACAAAAAAAACAAAAAAAAAAATGCCTGGCCTTGTAATTTGTAAATAACTTTTTTGTGCTAATTAAGGTATCTGTGTGTCTGTTATGCGGGATTTGTAATTTTTTATGTAATTTGTAAAGTACTTAAAATTACAAGTGCATCATTTTAGGTAATATAAATCTTTAAAAAAATATCAAATATAAATATAAGGATATTATGAACACAAAATAAAAATGCATGTGCAAAACATTTATAAATTGAAAAACGTTACTACACACACAAATCCTATGAAACACAGGTACAAAACAACAGTCATGTTATGAGTGCACAAACATTCTTTGAGACCCATTTCACCTTTTCAGACAGCTCCAAGATTTGTGTGTACATAGTGCTTTCAAATGCTGGTGGAAAGTTGGATCATTTAAAGTTTGTTCGGAGTCCAGCATGTTGTTTTTTTTTTTTACACTGAAATTCCTTCTCTATAGTTATGCTGTACTAGGAAATACGGTTTTCTGTGGAAAATGTGATATTTCAGCACCCTTTAGTTAGAAGACATACAACTACATCTACCTTTTTTTTTTTATTATTATTCTATGGTTATTTATTTACCTGCATTTGTGAGTTAAACATTACTTTAACTGATCACAAACTTTGTTCCAATGGACCAAGCCAGCCAAGTGTGAGGACACAGTGGTGATTATAAAAAAAAAAATTGGTTTTATTTCCCCAAAGTAACAAGAATCCAAACAATAATGACAGGGCCCTTAAAAAGGTAAAATGAAGAGACTAACTTAAGGCAAAAAAATATCAAGGTTAAACATATCAAAACCTCAAACTAACTGCACAAACAAACTGACCTGACACATTGCAAACAAAGGGGACTTAAATACTGGCTGATCAGACCAGACTGACACACTGAGAAAGAAGTAGGGAAAACATTAAAAGGTTAACTCCATGGTCTTCCCCCATAGAGGAACTCCAGAAGGTACCACCCAATCAGTCAATGAGTGTGCCAGCCAGAGTCCTTTTCATTCTCCCAGTTGGAGGTACTCTCTAACACCAAAAAAGGAAACACAAACAAAATTAAGTATTTGACTAAATTAAATATGGAGTGGTTTTGAGTGGGCTTGCTGATCATCCCAATAATAAAATTGCCGTGTTTTTAGTAAATAATGTTTTTTGTACTGATTTAAAGTATCTTGTGTGTCTGTAATGCTGGATTTGCAAATTTTTATTTAATTTGTAAATTACATGGTTTACATAACTTTAGGAACTTGTGAATCTATGTTAAAAATGGAATATAAAAATAATGAAATTAGGAATACAAAAGATAAATAGAAATCTGATATTTATAAATTCAAAAAGGTTCCTAAGCATACAAACCATTAAATTCTTGCACATAAATCCTATGAAAAATAGGAGCAAAACAACAGTTATACATAAGTCAGGTTGCGAGTGCACAAAATTTTTTTTAGAGCTGTTTCATACTTTCAAACAGCCTCCAGATTTTTGTGTGCATGGTGCTTTTAAATGTTGGTCGAAAGTTGGATCATTTCAGTTTTGTTCGGAGTCCACCAGGTTTTTTGTTGTTGTTGTTGTTGTTGTTTTTCTTATCCACTGAAATTCTCTCTCTATAATTGTGCAGAACTAGGAAATACGATTTTCTGTGGAAAATAGGAGACTTCAGCACCCTTTAGTTAGAAGACGTACAACTACATTACTTTTTTTTAATATTCTACGTTTGTTTATTAACCTGCATTTGTGAGCTAGACATTAGTTTAACTAATCACAGACTTTGTTCAACTGGAGTTTATTGAAATGCAACCTTGGAAGAATGAAATGCTAATTCTTTTTGCTGTTTGGTAGCTATTTATTTCTAGCTTAGATTAACAGTGAGGTTTAAAATTCTATTTAACAAGCAGTTTAAACAAAGAATAATGTATTATTGTAGTCATGATAGCGTATTTCCTTTCATTTCACAGTACTCTGCTTTTTTCCCTAAAAGTATATAAAAATAGATACACTGAAAGAGGGGATCATTAAAAAAAAAACAAAAAAACTCAGAGATGGAAAAGCTAAAGTGTGTTTTTTTCAGAGAAATCTAATGGTTAGACTGTAGCTGCAGGAACATTAACCGCTCCTCCCACTGTTTCACCTGTTTCATCACCTTTCTTATCAAGTGACGACAAGGTTTGTTTATAGATAATTTTGTACAGTGTTTTATTAGTCTGTGTAGGCTATATGTTTTGATGAAGTTTTGTTTTAATACAAAGCCGCCACTCTGTAAAGTAATCAAAAGAATGTTATCCTGAAATAACATTTTCTGGGGGCAGCACAGCTTGGTCTATATTCAGCATTCTCTCGTAATATAAAATGTACTTTCTTTGACTGAACAACTTCAAGATTGGCTGGCTCCACTTTGAGGTTTGTAGAATTTATTCCTTCCCCACATTCTGTCCTTTTTTCATAAACACCTATTTTGCTCATGATGGCAGGCACGCAAGCAGGCTTGAGTCTCTACATATATATATATATATATATATATATATATATATATATATATATATATATATATATATATATATACACATACATACAAAAGATTTTTTTTTTCATGAACTTTGTCCAGTTTCCAGTGGAGTGTTTTGGCATATGTCAGCACATTACTTTTTAGAACTGCTGATGGCATAAAGAAAAGTACAGCTTGTACCATCTTAGTTCCATAGAAGGAGTGAAATTACATTGAAGGAGCATCAGTGTGGACAGGATGATAATCCTATGCTGCTTTTTCTCTTTTGACCACCCCCAACCCCCTGCCCCAATAGCCGAAAAGCTCAATTTTTTCCATATGTAAATATCACCATGTTGCTTTTATAGACCTTGCAACATCCATCTCCTTTTTGAAATGCCATAGCATCAACACCACGGTGCACTAACCCAACAACGGGGCTGCCGGTTCTATGTAAGAGGGGGTCAAAAAGTGTGGTGCGGTGTCTAGGGGAGTTATTTGGCTGGAATAATCAAAAAAGCAAGCCATGCCAGTTCAAATGACCTTGCATAAGCATGATGTGGAGCCATTAATAAGGATAAGGTAGACAAGGAAAAGACACAGACAAGTACAGTCAATGGGGAAAAAACAAGCATCTATTTTTCACTCTGTGTACACAGTGTGAGAGTGCCTGTCGCTCTGTGAGATAAGGAGTGGTCCATCTTTAGATTAATGGCCTGCTTACAGTGCAGCACAAAATCCGCGCAGATGTTGTACAGTGAAAAGATGACTTTGCTGACAAGTAGTGTTACTTTCCTGTCACCAGGAGACTTTAAGCTCTTACCGTTACACCAACACCCCCTGAGCAGTAAAATGCTGATGAAAATCTCTTACCTCTGATTTTAATTAAGCTAGTTTTTTAGCTGTGTTAAACTACACGCATCTTCCTCAGCTTGATTGTCTCCTCATCCCCCACAGGGCAGTGCTGGAAGGGTTTCACCAGATTGCTGTAACAGATATCCAGTATATTTTTTTTTTATTAGTTAGCCTTAGGTCTTTTACTTTTTAAGATATGTTAGTGCTAAGGAAACGTGTTGCTAGCTTAAGGCCTGAACACAATGGCAGCATGTGACTTTCATAGCGGATTTTTTTCCATGTTACACTGACTGTATAAAGAGAGGCTCCAACTAGGCAGGGTGAGAAGATCTGCACAGATCTTTTTTCACTTCTCTATTCTGTGCTAAACACAATTTAAAAGAATTTTGCACATTTTACTTGGACAGATTGTAGAAAGTTATTTAAAAAATAATAATAAAAAATGAATAAATGGCACATTCTATAAAGCATTCTATAAAGCAAAGCCCCACTTAACGAGTCTGTGCTGCATCTCAAACCAGAACAGATAGAGAATGTTCATATGCCTATATTAAAAAACATAATGAGAACTACATCTAAAAAAAGAAAAGCACAAAATTAAGGCATGATGCAGTTTAAATGTCTGAACGACTACGAGCTGATTTTTATTTAGTCTCGGTCTCATTGACAAAAAATACAAA
>NW_015150520.1:1292795-1310468 GCF_000732505.1 Cyprinodon variegatus | reverse complement strand
GTACTTACTTTCTTATCAACGCTCCTTTTAGGATTTTTGTCATAGTCATCCTTGACAAAAACAGCACAGCACTGCTTTCAATAAGCGCTAAATGCCACAACCTCATCAGACATTATTTTCTGTCGGATCAGACGCAAAATCGGATTTGGTGTGTTCTGGCCTTTAATCTTGGGCTCAACACAGCAGGGCCAATTGTAGTAAAGGTTTGGATTAAATCAAAACAAAACATCTAACCACCTATCAAGTAGCATGGTCTAACACACTTTTCCTTCTAGATCTTTTCACAAACATCCGACACACTTCTTTTCTCTTTGTGTTCTTCAATGTCACATGGATTTAGCTTTTTTATTACACAAAATATAATAAGGAGAAGCTAGTCTAATATCTTTGACATGGGTGTGGTGGGACACCTATATAAAACTAATTAACATTCGGGTTATGAAAGGATTTAAATTGCATCTGGCTCTGGTGTGGTTTCACTGTTGGGTTTGATTAAATAGCTGGACCTCCTGTTATACACAGTTGGGCTGGCACCACTTTTCTGTGCTTACTGGCTCTTCTCCTGTACAGCTCTTCCCTCTCCCATCTGGCACTAACATCACTGCCAGTAAGCTTCTTGCAGTGTTTTGCTCCCTTCCCCTATCTGTCTATTTTCCACTTTGAACTTTTGACTTAATAAAAACTAAAAAAAATGGGATAGCTGTGGTTCATTCAGAGAGTCTAAGACCATAACAAATCTTTTGTGTCTTGCAGTATAGGTTGTCTGAAAGTATGAAGGGAAATTAACATGAATCAAGAATTTAAAGAGCTATCAATATGTTTGCAGTAAAGAACACTTTATGACCAATTCACATTCTCAGTGACAATATGAATGTGATAGGAAAATGGAACATGTTGCTAGGTATACTTTACTAAAATATAAAGAAGAAAAATACATGCTTCCTTTTCCTATTTTAACATATTACAGCACAAGTAGGAATTGTAATTCTCATTTGTTTACCAGCAAAACTTTTGGCACTAACTACCTAGTATTTCTAAGAACTTTCTGTTTTCCAGAGTCATTAGTTTTTTTGCTTTCCAAATGTGTGCATTCAAACAATAAGTGAAGCAAGCTGTTATTTTTTCTCAAGCCCAATTTTACACACAACTCTGGAAAACAAAGTATGTTTTAACACTTGTCTGAGATTATTTGGAGATTTTACTACTTTATCCATATACATATTTAAATGCTCAATTAATACAAGTTGGATGGTTAAAGAGGACCCATGGGAGAAAAAGTTGTTTAATGTAGGAGCAAATGTGACAGCTATCTAGTGTACACGCTCAGTCTCAGTTGCAGAGAAAAAGTGAAAAGCATCATTTTGGAGCAGAATAACCTCGTTAAAAAGAGCACCATATTCAGTCAGAGGAGACAGATGTCAGAGCGGTGGGTGCTTCTCTCAATGCTTAACTTTAGCAGTAAGATGTCAAAAAAGTTTCAACATTTCCTAAATTTAAATCATGCTGAAGAGCTGTAAAAAGGTGTATACATTTCTAGTAAGTGTGTCAAGCAAGAACAACTGATTGTTTTCAGCTTATTTGCTTACTTTCTAAAAGGGAAAATTAAAGGAGAAATTAAATCTTAAATAGGAATATTGTTGATTTAATTTTGTTAATGATGTTGTTATTGAGGTTCTAACAGCTTTATAAATCCTGTTTTATAAAGTGGTTCAAATAGTGGCAATTTTGTAATGCAGTCATACACAAGTCCTGAAATCAAGAGATAATATCTTACAACCTTTAGAGGCATCCCTTCTCAAACACACCTTAATGTAAGTGGTCTGTTACCAGGCCTTTTAGAGTGACATAATGATGGGGAAATTCAGCCATTTTATCTAGGTGTGCTGGAGAAGGGATGCATCTAAAAGTTTCAGTACAATGGGTTTAAAGTTTCACATCCCCCGTTGATTTATAGACCAAGATTGCTTTACTAACTGTCAAATAAATCCTTTCGCCCATCTTCTCCCATTTATTCTGTCAGGTTTGTTGTGGGGCCGGTGCCTGTCTCCAGCGGCCTATAGGCGAGAGGATACTGTACACCCTGAACAGGCTGCCAATCTGCCACAGCGCAACCCGAGACACACAAAGACATACAACTATGCACAAACACATTCTCTGCTAAGGACAATTTAGAGTCATGTTTTTGGACTGTGGAAGGAAGCCGGAGTACCAACGCAAGAACAAGGAGAACATGCCAACTCCATGGAGAAAGACACTGGCCTGTGAATCGAACCCTGACAACTTTTTTGCTGCAAGGCAACAGCTCTCCAAAGCCTGACAAATAAATAAAAAGGTGAAATCCTTTCTTTAAAAAAAAAAAATAAATAAATAAAAGCAAATCAGAATGGACGTTATATGTTTGTCCCCAGATTCAAGTCAGTTTAATTCTGTTTTTTTATATAGCACCAATTCACAACCAATTTCATCTCAAGGCAATTTACAGATCACCAGATCATACAGTCAAATTAATTCAAAGTTTTCTATCTAAGGAAAACCAGTTGATTGTATCGACTAATTGACTCAAATGACATTCCTCACACTAAGCATGCTTGTAGCAACAGAGGAGAGGAAAAATTCCCTTTTAACAGGAAGAAACCCACAGCAGAACTCGGTGGGAGGCTCTTAACTATGCTTCACTGAAACATAATTTTTAATCCCTTATTAGTATCAGAGGTCTCAATAAAGCTCTCTAAAATACTAAATAAAGGTCTCATTAGAGATCTTTAAGTATCTTATTTGTTATTCAGCCTATGCTACTGAATCCGTGTATGGTTCGTTCTATGCTTTTTTTCGTTTCAAAACAAAAACGAAAAAACAAAACAAGCATGTGTTTTTTCTGTTTTTCCATTTTTAAAACCTAAAGCGTAAAAATGAAATATCGAAATTAATAGAAAATCCACAGCATTTGAGTTTTGTTTTGCCATCTAAATGAAAATAAAATACAGTTGTTGTTTTAACATGTAGCGGTACAGGAAATGAAGTAAGTCGTAATAAGTAGTGTTGCGCCGATGCCATTTTTTGGCCCCCAATACCGATACCCGATACCTGGCTGTGCAGTATCGGCCGATACCGATACCATAATGATGTAAAATAATTGCCATCATGGCTCTGTCAAGCTGCTGCCTACCTTTGTGAAGCAGGAAAAAATCTAATACAAAGTGAATCCAGTAGAACTTTTTATTGCCTACCAGGAGTGGGTGACAATAGTTGAATAAACTTATGGCTCTCAAAATGGTATTGGTGCGCTATTTGTTGGTACTGGCCGATACGGATACCACCATTTTAGGCCAGTATCGGGGCCCCGTCCGATACTGGTATCGGTATCGATGCAACACTAGTAATAAGTAAGTCGAAGTAAGTAAAAATAATTTACAATGGATGAAGACGGCATCAAAACAAACCATTTCTAAACAAAAGGCAATGGCTGCACTTGAACCTTTTTCTGCAATGATTATCGAACTTTATGAGAGAGGAAAAACACACTCTGAAATCAGTGATGCTTTGAGCCGCCATGGAGCTCCACATTGCGCCGATTCCCTCTAAATAACACAAACGTTTCCATTTTAGTAGTGCTAACTGGAGAAGTTCTTCTTCTTGTGGATTGTGATGGCGGTTGGCAAGAAATTTACGGCGCACATTACTGCCACCTACTGGTAACTAAAAAAGTTATGTGTTGGGAGTTCAGGTCTTCATTTCCGGTTCTGCCATAAGGTCCGTTGAATTAACAACAAAATAAAAGTTTGTCTTTGGTTTAACCACTGCAGTTAAAAAAATCCCAAAACATACCCTTTTTTTCATTTTTGCAAATGCTGTTTTTATAATTTCGTTTTAAAAACAGAAAAACAAAAAAACACATGCTTGTTTTGTTTTTTCGTTTTTGTTTTGAAACGAAAAAAACCAAAGAACGAACCATACACGGATTCTACTGTGTTGTTTAAAGTTGAAATGAAACGGTCAACAAAATAGCTTAATTCATGAGATTGTGTCTATTATGAATAATTATATTACCAATGTAAAAAATATAAACGTAAAAGAAAAAAGAAGCATTGTTTTATATTTTTTTGGTAAGGGTGCCACCATGTTTCAGTTCTCCAAACTATGACATCATGGTTGGTAATGTTTCAGCTAGCAGTTGAATACATTGGATAAACCAGTGATACTTCACCACCATAAAACACGTAAAACCCTTGGGTATGATGGAGGACAGAGCTAAAAGGACACTTTCAGACTAGAACCATAGTAAAAAGAGAAGAGGCAATTTTTGAGCAATGTTTTTTTTTTTTTTTTTGTCCTGTTTTTTTATGTACAATAGCTCTGGGAATAGATGTTGAAGTGCTACATGACAGCCCAACAGCTTAGCTTCCACAAGCAGACCATTATGACTCAAGGTTCCGCTTGATAGTTGTTTATTAAACTTTATTGAAAATTAATTCAAGAGTAAAATTTATGGGAAAAAGAGGGCACAATAGCGAATGGGGGAGAGATAGAGATAGAGACAGAAAAGAGAAAATAAAGTACAACAGCAACAATAGAGACTCAGAAGATTTACAGTACCTCCTAGAAGTCTGCTTCAATACCTTTATTAGATGAAACACAAGACAGTCAACTTAAAGAACTGAAGTGGAGAAAACAGAGGTCTGAAAGACCCCTTGCCAGCTGACCCCTACTATAGATATGTTCGTCCTGAAGGCTGCTGCTTGAGTTTAAGTGCTTAAATAGGGATAAAGTTGGAGAACTGGCTCTACTTATGGACATGTGTTTTGGAGATAGGGGAATAGTTGATGATTTAATATCTCCCATCTTCATAACTGTAGATTTCATTGCTCTGCCTGCTTAGCGTGTTTTCTTACCCTGTCATTATGGAGGATTGTTGTCGCTGTCAGAGTGTTTTGGGCAGTCAGTAGAGCCCAGCTTATAGGTAATGAAATTAAAAACACTTGGACCAGTTTCTGGCTTTTTCCCAACTGACCAAAGGACCACTAGCTTGCCAGACTCAAAACTCTTCTTCTTTACATGGTCTCCATAACCAGTGTTCTGTAGGATAGCAGAAAAAGGCAGAACCCTGGCTCCAAAAGGGCCTCTTCTCTCCATACTACAGCTCAAGTCACAAGCTGAATGGGCTCAAAAGAATAAGCAATGCGATTTAGACGCTTGGGTATCCTTTTAGCTTCATCCTTCACCATACAAATGTTTTACGTTTTTTTATGGTTATGATCTATCACCTGTATAGCCAATGTATTGAATTGCTAAAATAGTTGAAGCTTCAATCAACCCTGTGACATTATTACTTGGGGTACTGCAACATGGTGGCGCCTTTACCAAAAAATTATGATACAATGCTTCTTTTTTTCTTTAGTGTTTATATTTTTCACATTTATGATATAATTATTAATAATAAAAAGACACAATCTTGTGAAATAAGTTAGTTTGGTTGACCTTTTTATTTCCACTTTAAGTTCATTGTAACCACCCCACCTGACATTATTTTCAAAGTTTAGAGCTGTATGTAGAAATTGAATTCCAACCTCTGCATACAGTGCATCTTTCTAAATGCATTAAATGCCTAATTTTCAACCTTAATTAGCCAAAGACTTAGAATAACTAAAAGGACTAGTGATAAACATTTAGCTAAAATTGCATGACTTGCCCCAGTATTGTGATAGAAGTGGAACAATGGGATAATACATTTTAAGCTTTCTGTCCATCATGTCAGCTTGATATTTACACTAAGCAAACATTAGGCTTTCTAAGAAAGAACACTATTTTTGCCTTGAAACACAGAGAAGGCTTGGTTTTGATAGGGCCTATGTTGCTGCATCTGTCATGGTGATTCTTGAATCTTTGCAAAGTGTAATGAAGTTTTAGAGAACCAAGACAACAATATTGCCAATTGTCCAAAATCTTGGCCTAAGTAATGGGCAATCAACTCAAGAATTACTGCAAAACATTTAGGGCAGTTCCTCAATGTCCTTCCATGAGACAAGATCTTAAACGCATTGCACGACTTTGAAAGGATCTAAAGAATGTTGTTGAGCAATGTAGAGAAACAATCCTTTATACCATATGGAACTCTTAGGTCAGGAATGGAAATCCAAATTCTGCTGGTGACTGCAGATATCTTATTGTAAACTGGAGATATTTTATTTCTACAAAGAACACTGCAACAAAAAAGTAAGGGTACTACATTTTTGTACAAGCCCACTTTTAAGCACATACCTACTCCTTGATTGCTAAAATGAAAGCGTCAGACTCATAACATTGCTTCAAATTCACCACTGACCTCATGAAGGCTGTTGAACAAATAGTGAGATTAGTTTTTTTTAGCATTTAGGTTCAGATGTGTTGGATAGGGTGCCTTTATAGGCCTTTTGATACAGTGCTAGAGACACTGACTCTTTACCCCACTCATGTCATTTCAACTGTCAGCTGAGCTCTGTTTATAACAAAACCTTAAAGTGAGTAGAATATTTTCTTAGAATATGCACACTTTGCAAGAATTACAACTAGCGATCAGTGGCAATCATGACAAATTTCAGGTGAGAGACATTAAAAAATCCCTGCTCTAACCCATCATGCCAGAGAGAGAAATGGAAACTAGGCAGGAATTTTAGCTCTCTGCTGTGGATGAAGGATAATGGGAAGCAGAGAGCAATGAATAAATCCTATGTAGATAGATAGGTGGTTGAAAGGATGGATGGGCAGAGGTGAAAAATGAGAAGTGAGGATTGAGTAGTAGAGGGTACTCTAACGCCCTCATGCTCTTGATTTGAGATAACTCTGTAAACTCATGAAAGCTGAAAGACATGCATCTTGTACTGATAAACACGTACAGAACACAAAAACGTAACTTTTACACACTTGTCAAAAAGACAGCTTTTTATCTGGAATATTTGCTCGCAAAGCTTGGGAGCAGTGAAATTTGTCTCCAAAAATCCTTATGCTATTGATGCAAGCGGGGTGTCCTGTAAAGGTCCAGAGTAATCCTCCACTTTATATGCCACAGAACAAGCATGATTATCATTGCAGATAAGACAGGATGTTTTATTTCTGAATCAATTCTTATTCTGATGAAAAAAATATATATATATGTGGACATGCTTACATTTCAAGAGAAGCATTGATTTTTGAGCTTAACATCACAGAAAAGATACTTGCACTCTAGGATTAGTTCTAGCCTCTTTGCTAAGTGCAGCCAATCCACTAAAGTAATTACACCACTAATAACTTTAGTGGACTAATTTAATACAAACATGTAAATCAATGTGAAAAGTAAAATACATAATGCAAATTAATGCATACAGAGGTGTATATTTTTTATGCCACACATACAACTGAGAGTTAAAGAATGAGCAAGATCTAATATACAAACATTTATTTAGCAGGAACATTACTTGGTGATGCACATTCCGAAAACATACCAGGAGCCCATTTCTGAAATTGAAACAACAATTTCTTATACAATGTCATGTTGTTTTCCAGTTTCTTAACTGATATGCATAACAACAAGAGAACAGGTGATCAGATAAATCAAGTTTATTTTAATAGTTGAAATAATTCAGTAAATGCTTTGGGTCCTTAGAGGGAGAGCACACGGGGTCGTCTGCGCACTGCTGAGCAGAAAAAGGGAGACAATGAGTTTGTCTGCAATAAGATCTTTGAGTTACGTTTTAAAACACTGATCTTACTTAGGTTTCACCCAGAAGGGAGGGGCATGTGGGCTGTGGTATTGGTTCCTTTGTAAGTGTCCAGGGTTACGGAGATAGGATTCAACTGAGTGAGTTCAGGTTAATTATGGGGATGCTGCGGTGGAGGGCGGACGGGTTTACTGTGGAGTGTGAAAGAGCAGCGATCCGACTGCAAGCTGAAAAATCCAGGAACTGCTTACGATCATGCTGAGGAGTTGATGAAGTGACTTGGTAAAACCCGTGGGTAACAGTCCATGGAGTCATGAGGAGAGAGAATCCAGAAATCCAGAACTAGATCTTCACAAGGAGGATCCAATTCATCACAAGGAAACACTTGAGAGAAGGTGGACCACGAGAGTCAATTAAGTTTGTCTAAAAGAAAATAACAGAGAGTTTCTCCATGGGGTTCTCCTGTTATTATGTTTTAGCCTAGGAGGCCACCGTAACCCTATGAGGCCCAGGGCGCAGATTTCCTGTTTAATGTTCAGTTCAGCTTCTCCAGTAAAGCTAACCCCAGCCACTGTCTCGCGTGTTGCCTCGTCATTCATGCAACTAGAATAATACACAACAATAACAACCTACTGTGCCCGCTGGCACAATATCAAGCCATTCTATTGGAATGATGACCGCTTTTAATGACCATTAATTAGAATGATAACACCCAACGTGGCTGCAAACACCCACTTAGTATTTACTGTGAAAAAGAAGACAGAATCAACATGAGGAGGATCCCCATGACATGATGAACAGGTTCTCTCTATTAGAAAAACGTTTTTAGACTTCACCTGCTGCCAGATTATTTCACCTGAATGGATACACTGATCCACTGCTAACCTGTAAAGTTATTGTGGACACAACAGGCTGTGGGAAGCCATTTTCATTTTAGTATTTTTACTGAATAGTATCCCTGGTCTATTTAAATCAGAATTATATTCTTCACATCTAGTATAAACATTCTGGATGTCTAGAAATGAACAAAAGATCTCCATATTCCTACTGTTTCTGGTCAGCGTTAATTATTTTGACTACTGTATGAAGAAATGTTTTTCAGATATCATTAATATATATTCAGTCAAGCTGATAAATAACAAAATGCCCACTGAAAAATGAATAAGTTTTACTTCATCATATAGTACCTATTTTGAGGAGTTTGAAATGCAGTAAGGTTGATACTCTGTACATGCCTTTTACTTTCTGGACCTGGATTATTTACCTTTTGTGTTTGTATAGTCTAGTACTGTGATTTCCAAACCTGGTCCTCAAGATCTACTGTTCTGCAGATTTTAGATGGATCCCTGCTCCAACACCACTAACTAGGGTGGGTTTGAGTCTGCAAACTTTGGGTGAAATTCATCTGCAGGGCCCGCTCTAGGTTTTCTTGTGCCCAAGGCGAGAGTGTCGCTTTTGCCACCCCTTCCGACTAAACTCTCATACTTGCAAATACTCCTGATTTAAGCAGAAGACTCCAGATTTATGTTATTTCCCTCAGAACTTAAGATCAGTAATTTCTCCTGCTAATTTTCCATTTTTTTAGAAAAGGAAAACAAAAAGTATCTGGGAGATAAATATTGCAATATCTGTCCACCCTACTTTCACAGCTTAGAGAAGAAAAAGTAGTTTTTGTTGTTGGTGGTTTTTGTATTCTGGTCCATGGCAACAGCCAATTAATCCATTAGGTCGTGGCAGTTGGTCGTACAGACTTGTTAATTTATTATTGGATAGGCCTTGCGATGAAACATCTCATTTGATGGGGTACAGGGGACAAATATAATTTGATATGCAAGACTGCAGACTAAATAGACTGCAGTTTTACTGTTCCTTTTTTTTAACCTTCTGGCTCGCATTCCAATGATTAAAACTGCTTTTTTAAACTTGTCTTTAAAAAAATATGAATTTAATATAAAAACACAAAACAAATTTTTTTAGAATAAGATTCCTTAATTAGGTACAAAAAAGTCCCAATGTTGGCAAGTATGAGCTTCTACTTTTCCCAAAAAGCATCTCATAAGTAATTCAATAATATTTTTTTTTAGTGCTTAAACAAACCCTTTTTTTTTAAGCAACAACCTAAGGAATATATATACATTTGATAGATATAATTACAGTACCACAATACCCAAAAACCTAAAATGTTTGCAAAGGTAATGGGTGCGAAAGCAACATAAAGCTGTAAAATCAAACACATGCATGTTGGGTGTTAGGGATTGCTGTCAATGAGTCCATGCAATCAGCTGGTTTTCCTTATGGTGCTGTCACACCTTGGTGATATAGCCAGCGTATGCCGACGTACGAAAAAATTGGCAAAAATGCTGGCGTATATTGGATAAGTTATGGGTACGTTTTGTATAAGTTATGAGAACGCTGAAGCACGCTGGCAAACATCGACATATGGCAAGTACATCAAGAAATTTTCTGTAAAAATTCAAAAAAGAAAAATATCCACTGGACTTGGTTTCCAAGATTTGAAGATGTTTCGCTACCTCTCCAGGAAGCTTTCTTAATTCAAATGTCTGGATCTGCAGTGAATAGAGTCTTATATAGACAAAGCCTTGTATCGCTTGGAAACATGTAAATGGTAACCGATGAATAGGTCGTTTGGTTCCATCGTTAGCCTGTAATATCTGAAACCTGTCTATGATTCTGAGGGTCGGTCGTTTAAGGGGGGGATTGTCTCCTGTACTACCTGAAACCTGTCTATGATTGTTAAGAGTCGTGTAACTCACTGCGGATCCAGACATTTGAATTGAGAAAGCTTCCTGGAGAGGTAGCGAAACGTCTTCAAATCTCGGAAACCAAGTCCAGTGGATATTTTTATTTTTACGGAATGACTATGACCTGGATGACTGAGAACCTTCATCAGCATATCAAGAAATTTTGAGCTTCGATTTGCTACATTTGTGAAGCTTTTGTTGTTTTTGTAGCTCTTTTCATATGTAATCATCCCAACTTCAACAGCGTCATACCTTTGCAGTTTTGGCACGTGATGAAGCATGAAGGGTGTCTTAATTCAACACTGTTTTGTTACCCTGAATAGTGTTCTTACTGTTGACCGTGCAAAAGGGGAATGGACTGGAGACAGGAGGTAGGAGCCACAACTTGATGTATTCAGATCCAGCTGCTCAGTTTTCTCTTTAGCTCCTTTTACAAAAATCAAATTAACATATTCTCTTTTATAATTTGTCCAGGAATGCATCACCCAGCAACGCAGTTTGTTATTAGTTCCTGCTCAACTTGGCTCCACTGAAGTTAGCTCTCTTTCAGACAAGCTGTACTAAAAGAATAAAAAATTGTAGTAGACTATAACGTAAATAATATCTGACTCTTCAACATCAGGCCTATACGCCAGATATGATGTCACACATGTTGATTAGCGGTCAGCTGGGGTGGGTGACAGGGGGCTTTTTTGTAATTCCCCTTTTGCCCACATACACTCCTCTGCATATATTGAGGAGTGTATGTGTATTAAACATTTGGATTCACGCATCTGCCTTATGGCTATACCTAGTTTATCTAGTATTACAGATAGATGACAGATGCACACATTAACAACATTGCATCTGCAAACACTGCGACAGAAAACAAAGCACTTAGCATTGTGTTCAGTGCAGAAATTATGCCTGTTACAAATGTAGGAAGGATACATCTTGGGTTTGTGGAGACTGATGAATGGACAAATATAGGCTAATAGGGTATGCTGTACATACTATATTCTTATCAGCACACATAAGACAATGGGTGTATATCATTTTTGGGCTCCACATATAGTGCTTTTTATTGTAAGAAATTAATTTTATTGTTATACTTAGCTCATAGTGTTTGTCTGCTATTTTCTTACTTGAAATAGTGAATGATAAGATAAGATTGTTTCACCGTGTGACTTTTGCAATGTTATCTCTCAATGGGAAATGTAGTCTTGAATAGGCAACAGGTTTGCTTAAATGAAAGATTAAGAATAGACCTATCAATATATCTCTGCAAAAAAGGCATGATGTTGCAGAGTAAGTCGAAGAAGAAACATGCTAGGAACATGCTTTTGTTCTGATGCTAGTTTTTTTTTCAGCCTTTCTTCAATCTCATGTACTGGGGCTGGTAATATCAGAGGTTGTCTGTATTTTAATGGTAACAGTTACCAAGGTGGGGGCAACATTCAGAAGGGGGGCAACAAGCAGAAGGGAGCGTGAGCATGCAGCCAAGAGATGGAGCAATTAACTCTGGTAGAGGAAGGGAGAAATTGAAAATCCTGGGAATCCTGATGTTAATTTACTGAAACTGCAGTCCCAGGTCGAACAAGACAAACATGCAAATTAATCCCTGGGTGTAATCAACAGAATTCAACCAGAGGCAACAGTAAAGGTTTGAACAGTTCATTAAAACACAAAACTGCTGCAGGTTTGGTGGGATTCACCAGAGACAAGTGGAACTTCTGGAAGGAGATTGTGCATTTGAGTGACCAGGCAGACACAGAGGGCAATCCTGGTTCACTAACCACCTCATAGTTTGTGAACAAACTTTGAGAGATTCTGAAGAAACCAGTTGGCCTGTGACGTCACAGGTGATTCTCGGAGGATGCTTGAATCCATCCAGGTAGGTTTGGAGGAATCCTTTGACAGTTTGTCATTGATCCATGGAAATGCACAGATTCAGCTATGTAACAGCAGAGAGAGGCAGAATGACCGAGCTGACAGAGTACAGAATCCGAGAACCGGTCGAGACTCAGAGCCAGGTGATCCAAACTCCAGAGACAATCCAGAGGGGAATCCAATAGCGAGGTCAGGGCAGAGAAAACGGGTCAGAGATCCAAAAACACACAATGTTCGATAGGCAATACTTGAGTTGAGGGGGGATTGCATTCCCCTTCTTAAGAAAATTTATAAAATAATCCCCCTTCTTAAATGACCGTCCCCTGTAACATTATATTACTTAATGTGTAAATTTCTATTATATATTAACAGTAATGGCAATAATATTGCCCTTTCAACATTTGGCAGGCTGTTCGCTTACGAGTAGCCTGACCAAATTATGGATGCCCAGAGGGCACATGTTATTTCATTTTCGATCTCAGTGGTGCAACCACTCTGGGTGCAAGCCGAATCGTGGAGGGGAAATCCCTTAAAATGTGCCAAGAGAGGCTAGAGGTGGAATCGTTTGGACTTGATTGCCTGAACATCAAAATTGCTAAATGCATGCAGCTAGGTTAACACTTTATTCTACTGCCTTGACTGTCTGCCTCCTTTGCAAATGTCAGGATCTTACCCAGCCTGGGTAAAGACAGGTAGGACTGATTTAGAGCACTTTTTACTAAAGGTAAAGAAGCATGAACAATCTGGGATTCACATGGAAAATAATACAATATAATGTACTTTTTGTAGGTGTTTGATAATTTACATAGTTGCTCTTAAGTAAACACATTTTCAGAAAAGAAATAGTTTATATATATAAAAATATATATATAGCTCACTAATATCTATTTTTGTGGTTTATTGATCAGCATAGTGATTGAATGGCAAGTGAGAGGTGCCAAAAGGTGAGCTACACAGATTTGTAACTACTTTCTGTCAATTTGCTCCTTGTCGCCTCTTGTAATGGCTGCTGTAACATGGTGGCAAACTGCTTTACAGTAGGAAGCTTGTTTAGTATGGTATTCTACAGTTCCTTGTTGGGTTTGTCAGAGCTGACTGTTAGCAGGCCATATATAATGTAAAACCTGACTACCTAAATATTAGCCACCCCATATCCCAACCTCTCTCAAACCACATGTACAAAGATAAAAAATAAATAAATAAATAATAAAAAAAATAAATAAGCACACAACACAAAGTGGAGGTTAGCTTACAATTTTGAAATGTCTGAACGGCTATTCCTAATAATATTTCACTACAACTACCATTATCTTTATCCAGTTTTACAATACTTCCTCTGCAAACTTTATTGCAGAGTTTATTAATGAATTGAACTTTAACCAGTTTACTCTATGGTCCTGAAGACTGACATTTTTCTCTATATGACCTGTCACGGAATCCAGGGAAACATATTGTTAGGACAACTTTCGAGCAAAATAAGAAACGCTTTTTTTTTATTTATTTATTTTTTTTATTTGGTGATTTCCACTTTTTTGCAGAATCTTCTATTTCAAGTCATAAAGTCAGCGTTTGAGACTGCAGCACATTTATAATTAGAAACATATATTTTAGGCCTGAAATAGGCGTGTTTTTGGAGATTTGTTTGTAAGCTGCCTTTTGTTTCCTTTGTTATTGCCACTGCCCTCCAAGCGAACAATTCAATTTCAATCCACTTTATTTATATAGCGGCAATTCAAACAGATTTCTTCTAAGGCACTTTACAATTGAACCAGATCCTACGGTCAAATTGATTCAAAGTTTTCTATCTAAGGAAAACCAGTTGATTGCATCGACTCATTGACACAAAGGTAATCCTTCACACTAAGCACTTGTAGTGACAGTGGAGAGGAAAAACTCCCTTTTAACAGGGAGAAACCTCCAGCAGAACCAGCCATTTACTGAACACCAGCCAACATTGCCAACATAGGGACTTTTTATTTTGGTCACAGGGGGTAGTTAATTGTCATTCTTGCCTCCTTGAATCCCAATCAGCCATCTGCCAAGGCCAACTAGAGTTGAAGGAGAAAGAAGCAGACATAGAAAAATAAGCAAAGATAAAAATGGCAACTGTGAACTGGCTCTGCAGGCAGCCCTGTCCAGGAAACACACAGCCAGGCAGATGAGCTATGAGCCAGCTCCTATGTCAGAGAATGAAGAGAGCACATCCAGCCAATCACAGCCAGAGAAACAGGACTAATTGGAAAAACAGGCCAATTTCGAACATCTATAAAAAAAGGTGTTGATGGCAAGAGCACAGCTGATATTTCTCTCCGGGATGGTGTCACAGCCAAACAGGAACATACCAGATGAAGCTACTATGAAAAGCAGAGAGAGCAGAGAAGATGACAAAATATTGTTAATTCACCGCTGTTATAGTGAAGGAGACAGTGGAGACAAGCTTTTTCTGATCAAAATGAAAGAAAACAATGTTGACAGAGCATGAAGTGAGGAATGCTCTTAAGAGGTTTGTGGCTGCCTTATAAAAAAAGTCACTTTAAGCCGGGTGTACACTGTGCGATTTTCCAGTCGTTCGAGGGTCTTTCGATTGGGCCAACTTTCAGCCTGATTGTGCGTCCTGAGTCATGTAGTGTACAGGGGGTTACGAGGGGCGATCAACCTCTCAAGACCACCAGCCAGTGATTCAAGGTGAGCTTGAATTTCTGGCTAAAACTGTAGGTCACCACACATACTGTACACACCTGAAATTGCATTTGCGCAGAAACATATCACCGAAATGATTGACAGTTAGGAGAACCAATGATTATGATGATCCCAAGAAAAGGAACATCCTTCACTATACCTTAAATTTAGCCTTAGGAGTACTGTTACCTTGTCCTACTGTACCTCCAGCACAGACTCCGACCAGCTGTCTCCTTCTCTCCTCTGCTCTCTCTGCCCTGCAGACTACTCTGATCCTCAGTGATCCTCCTTCCATGCCTCACCTCTTCCTGCATTTGTCTCCCAAGCAGACTTTCTCGATGTACCTCTGTCCTCCTCCTGGACAGCCACAGCCCCTCTCTTCTGTATGTGCAGGGTACGGATTTTATAATGGCCTAAATTGCTTCAGTCACATTGGTACGTAATGGTGTTCTTCTCCCTTGAAAGTCCGAAGTAAAAGTCCTTATACCCTTTGCACTTTTGTATTTACACTACATAGATATGATTACTGATTTATATTTTTTGTCAACAAATTCCCTCATATTCTTTAGGTAATGTTAATCTCCAATAAACAAATCAAAGCTTTAATGTATATTCATTATTTAAACTGTTTTAACCCCAGTTTTGTAATTGTAAACATTCTTAGCTATGTAACCATTTCATTGAGTTGTTCTTATGAATTCCCTTCTTTATCCATTACTATTTTTGCTATTTATCTTTAAAATAACATTTGCAAGTACACTTATGGGTAAAATGTGGTAAATCCTATTGTTTTGAAATATTTGGAATAGGTCAAATGTAGGATTTTGTGTTAGCCTTGTATGTGTTTTGGAATTACAATCTGAAAGTAAACAGGTTATTAACCTGTACAGGTTGAGAGTTTTGGTGTGTTTCCTGGTAATAAATGAAATGTACTTCAATACCGTGTAACTCTAATACTCTTTTCTTTCTTTTCCTTGAACATAGCTAAAAGAGCCTTCCAGGGGATTTAAATTATTAAGCAGTAACATGAATTCTAATTCTGGGTGATAAATGAAATTAATTTAAATTAAAGTCAGAGCCTATGCAATTTGATCATTGCTTGGAATATATAGAGGTAATGGTGTATGTGAGTAAAGAAAGCCATGTAAGTTTTGATGAATTCATGGCTCGCTCTGGCTATAGCTCTAGGCATTGTACTGCAGAGAACACGTACTCCCCCATATTAACTCCCTTCCTACAAAATAATGACTGGGAGTTCCTTAAATGAAATACTCCAAATTTAACCAAGCTCTACCAAACTTATCAGAAGCACGGTTGTTTTTCCTATTTTTGTTGCTTTTACTTCTGCTGTTGGATTCTTCTCCTGTCGATGAAAGGGAAATTTAAAGCTCGACTTACCTTAGTGACAGTCATCCTGTTAGCTGAAATGAGGAAGAGCAACAGTGTCAAAAATAAGAAAAACTCAGTTCGGCATTATGGACATTTTAGCTATAAAAATTTATTGTTATCTGTCTTTTTCCGCAAAAACTGTTTCCTATATTTTTATAGGAAATACAGAATCTGCTTTTTAACAAAACTTCAAATTTTCAAATTGAAAATAAATTGCATTATTTAAAAATTGCTGCCACCTAATTCCATTTAGACAGCTCAAAATGGTAAAGTCTAAGGCAAAGAATGATCTCCATTAAATAAAGTAATAAGTTAAGGGATAGGCAAAGCTGTAGTGAGGAGAAGGTAAAGTGACAGTGAATTGGAAATTATTTAATTATTTAAATACCCAAAAAATTTATTAAAAACAAAAAATATGAAATAAAAAACATAATCATGAGACTGCAACACTGTAACTTTGGAGATTACTTCTCTCTGACTTCTCTGATCATGCCCTATGAACTTGGGGCTATTCAAGTATAAATATCTTGTTACTTTACTTAAGAAGAAATTTTGCTTATTTATAGCTTACTTAAGTAATAATTTTTCAGTCAATTTTTTACTTTTACTCCTTACGTTTTCTTGCAATCATCTCTGCTTTCTACTCCTTACATTTTAAAAAAGTTATCTTGTTACTCATTTTTAATCACAATTTCTCATATTTGTTTAGAAAAAGAAAAATAGTTTAGACTGCACCATCCAGACAAAAATGTGGATTATGATTGGACGAGAAGAGTAATAATCTACCATTCTGATACTCTAATGGTTTATATGCTGTTCATCTGACTGGGACTTTAGACAGATTAAATTTGTGTTTTGGTCTATTATCCAATGAGCATGCCTTGTTACTGTTCTTGGCTCAGAGGAGGGAGCGAGTTTTAAAGAGCCATAGTTTTCCTGTTATCATGCCTTTTTCTGCCCCTCAAGTACTGAGCTTGCCTGTTCCCATCTGAATGTTCTGCCTGAATTCTCTGTGGATTCCTGAAACCCAGGAACTGCCTGTTTATGTTCTGATCCGCACCCCTTACCAGGTTGCGGACTATGGATCTCTGAGCCTATCTGTTCTGAACTGTTTCCCTGACCTGGCTCAGATTAATGCTCATTCACTACAGTAGGGCTGCAGCATGTGGTTTACTCTGGGCGGCCCCCGCCGCATCTTGTTTGGCAGTCATTCGGCTGGATCCTGCCTCGCTCTGAGAGGATGGACTGCACTGTTAAACCAAGTAAGTGACTCTCATGAATAGTCACCTTCCATCAGATTA
>NW_015150520.1:1270912-1291545 GCF_000732505.1 Cyprinodon variegatus | reverse complement strand
ACTTAGGCATCAACTTAAGGAACTTGTCAAGTGTCTACGTGCTTAACTGTATTGTATGTTGTGCATTTGGTATTTTACTGTTCATTAAAATGTTTGGAAATTTGTTTGCTCCTGTCCTGGGAGGCATCTGCCATGATTAACTGTGTAGTACGGCCAAGATTTGTACCAGCATCCTCACTGAAAGACTGATCTGACCTTATCAGCTCATTTAATGTATCAAATTTAATCTCTGGAACAATTTCTTGACAATCTTTTTGTTGTTTTTGCATCAAAAGCCTTGAGTATACCAGAAGCCAGTTGGAGTGTCAGGTTGAGAATCAATTCAGTGGAGGGACCCAGTCATGTGAGGAAGAGGACTTCTTTTGGTCCTTAAAGAAGACCAGCCCCCTTGAAACAACCCTGCAGTTGGATGCATAGCTGTGGTGCCCAGGAGCCACAGCAGAAGTACTAAAGTCCCTCCCAGCTTTGTGTCAGCTATCACTTTAACTTAATACAGCACTCCCAGCCCCAGCAGCCTGTGAGCGACTGTTTAGTGCTGCAGGATGAACTCCAAGTCAAGAAGAGCATGCCTTGGCTCAAAGAACTTTGAGAACCAGCTGCTGTTGCTGCCATGATATTGGTGCTGATGACTGGCTGGATTACTAATTACATTCACCTGCCTAACTCCCTGTTTTCTCTTTACCGTTATCTGATCGCCTGCTCCAGATTCTTTTTAACCTGGTCTAACCATCAATCAGGACCAGATTATTTTCTTGAGTCAGTGGGGAGAGTGTGTTTAGGGTTACCTTAGGGTTTTTGATTTCCTGTTCTGCCTCTAAACCACTCAGCTGCGCCTGTTCCTGTCTGATCTGTTTTAATCTTCTTGCTTCCAGTCATCAGACAATTTATTAATGGGTCAGTGGTGAGAGTGATTTAGTGTTACCTCAGTGTTTCTGATTACCTGATCCTGACCTGTTCTTCTTTATCACCCAATGAGTCTGCCTGTTCCCATCTGATCTGTTTGAAGGCCTGTTTTTTGGACTGCTACTGGATTTTGCCTGTTTAATGAAGTTGAACTGCTTCCTGACACCAACCTGGATTTCCCTTCGGAACCTCTACCGACTTCTTAACTCCTGGTTCCAATTTCTGAGTACATCTTCGACCCCAGCTTTGGTTTCATCCTCCGGATTTTTCCTGCCTTCCTTTGCCTGCCTGGATCTGATCTCCTGCTTTATTCTCTGGCCTCTGCTGCTGAGGCATCTGGGACACTCTGGCAGCCTCTACCACATCATGTTCGCAGTCCACCGGCTACATCCTACCTCATTCTCTGGGCTTGGACTAGACCAAAAAAACAAGGTTTGTGACTCTTGTTCACAATTTTACTTCACTAGATTTACGTGGTCACTAACTTGTGTTTCCTTTCTGCAGAGGTTTCTGCCCTAGATGCCCTAGCAGTTGCTACTGCAGATCCGTCTTTTAATAAACGCTTTTTTTAGTAACTGTCTTTCCGCCTTGAATACTAGGTCCTCTGCTCTGAGCCATGATAGTTGCAGCTCAACAAAACATATTACATAGGGTTTTTAAATTTAGTTTCTTTAATTGTTGGAGAAATTATCCATTTGACAAGTCTAAAGTGAGTATTATCGAGGGTCAGTTTTACTAAATGTGTTTTTTGTCTGTGTAAAAACAACAAGCTCTTGCAAATATCCTTATTTGGGCCGCGTTATCGTGTGAAGTTACGTGAACTCAAGTGAACTTCTGTTCTCGCGAGTTAAATCTCCGGACCTGTTGCCGGAGCCGCAGAGCCGCACCGCATCGTAGTCAAAAGGGCAGTGTGAGAGGGGGTGTGCGGGAGTTGCGGTCTCCATCGGCTCGGTAACCGTACCGTAGCCAGTGTTAGCAAGGGGTTAATATCTAGAATTGACATTAACCATCTAACAAACTACTCCCTTTCTCACCAATCTTTAATAGGATTGACTTTTTGTTTAAATTTATTTCCTGGATGCTCAAGAAAAGAGGAACTTGTGGAGAAGAATTATTGAGGTAATATTAATTTAGAGAACAAAAAGTATCCATTTGTGATTTGTGGATGGTTTAGAAGGGGACTTTAAACTCCCTAAAATAGAATGGTTAGGCACAGGAGCTGGATCATCACCATATCTCCACTTTATTGCCTAAAACATCACATGCAGCAATGAACTGTGGGCAATACACTTCACCAAAATCAGCTTAGATGTGCGCTTAGCTTTTATGGATCAAGAGTGCATAAGGGGTAGGATAAGAGAGCGGTCTAAAGAATCGGGACTCACTTTTCACTTGAACCCTTAGCGGGAACGTGCACATGAAGTATACATGATCAGATCCATATTTTTTCCACATTGGACTAATCAGCCCGTCTGATGCCCCTTTAACAAATACATCCAAGTTGATGATTTTTTTTATCTGTATTATTCCTCGTAGAGGACCTTTAAGTTATTCATCCCTTTTTTTTCTCATATGCACACCTGAGGGAAGGCTCTTTACCACAGGGTTAGGATCAATGAACTGTGTTCACTCTGCTCTGCCAGCATGTGATCTTATTTAGAAACCCTCCAGGTGCGTAGGATCAGTGGGGAGGGGGAGAGGCAAAGCCATCATACATTATTTATTTCCTCATTTAACACTAGCAGTAGGTTCCTTTCCCACTTTTATTTGTTCAAAGTGTAGTGGTGTGGGGTTAATACTCTTAAGAGTTTAAAATAAGGAACATAATTGGATTCTTGCACCAGGACAGATTGCTGTTTGAGAGATAAGGGCTGTGTTGTAAACACGCAAAGCCTTGTTGCTGATAAAAGGGTCTATTTGTGCTCTATGGCCTCCTCCTCCACTGTCAGTGCATGCCAGAACAATGCAGTCAAGTAATGTTTATAGATTTGTTATCAATTCTTCAATGAGGTTAGTAAAGTATATCTCCTTAATAATGATAATACCTTTTTATATTATTTTTATTTCCTGCTGTTTGCATCTGCAACATTTATCTTAACCAAAACTGTACACATTTGCTATTGGGAATTAGAAAAACCTTTCTTTCATGCTGCTGAAGATTACAATACAACAACAACAAAAATTCAGTTTTGTATGATTGTCATTTGTTTTATATACCCACTGTCTGGATGAAAGATATTTTAGTTGCAATGACATTACGTAATTATCCCCCTGTAAGTGAAATGAATATATCATTAAAAATCGATATTAGTCATCAAAAATATCAATAGGTTTAAACTGTGAGATAAAAAGCTGGATAATTACTTCAAGAAAGATGTGGAAGTGAAAACTCTTGTTAATGCTTGTGGTAAAGAGGTTTTGGCAACAAACTGTGTGTGTTGTATTGCTTTAGGAACATTTCAAAATGTTAAGTTTAGAAAAAGGCAATCTTTACTTTCTTATTTTGTTATTCATATATAAAAGGTGTAAAATAAATAATTCAGGACTTTCTCCCCACAACTAAATATGATGAATAATTATAATCAAACACAAAGGCAATCTTTTTTAGCAACTAGATGGGAAATTACTGATATTTATCTTGTCACATTACACAATAAGACAGATGGGATGGGAGGTAGAAGAAAAGGTATTTTCGTTGTTAGATAATCGCAAAGAAAACTGCCATCTTGTGTTTCAAAATCTTAGTTTTTATTAGAGGCTTCCTACATGTTAACAGGTAATTCCGAAAAAAAAAAAAATAAATAAATAAACTAATAAAAAATGCTCACTTTTGCTGTCATTTGGATTTCTTAATTCCAGGTTTTTGGGGAAAAATAATAATAATAAAACACCTGACATAGCATGAAACAATGTGGACAGAAAAATATGACCACCCCACCCCAGTGTGGTGATATAAGCTTGCTCTAAAATACTTTTCAAAGTCCTAGTGTCATGATGGGATTCAGGTTTCTAACCCACATGCAGAACACAACGGAGGCAGATGAAAAGTTTGAATGTTTATTGAAATAAACACAAAGTTATATGAGATATGCAGAGAAACAGATCCGGGACTGGTCATACAGGGTTCTCTGTAGAGAGGGACAGTTAGGTTAGCCAGGATGCGGGAGATCGTTGCCAGAGGAATTGTGCAGGTTTGTACCTGTGACGTGATTCAGATCTTGCAGCTGAGGGAGGGAACCAGATGGGTCCAGAGGCTTGAAGTTGGCAGAGGGCTAAGCAACGGCAGGGCTTGACTTCAGACTTATCAGTGTTCAGATCCAGAGTTTTCTTCCGATCCTCTTCTTGAGGGCGGGCAGGCAGGTTCAGACAGTTAGATTCTTCAGGTGAGCTTCTGAGAGCCGGCAGGCAGATTTCAGCAGATGAAACTCTTCCAGAGTTCCAGGGTTCAGTCAGGTTTCTTCCTAGGAGGCAGAGAAGACAAAAACTGATCAGGTTCAAGTTCAAGTTTCAGGGGAGTCAGAGAATCAGACGGGCTGGTTGGCTCAGGCTTCGCTAACCATAACTGGCTTAACACTCTGGCGCTGGAGTGTAGTCCCGCCGCTGCTTATATGCTGGTCTCCTGATGACTGATGGATCGCAGGTGTGGTCGTCAGCTCAGCTCCAGGAGACCTAGAGGCGCCCTCTACTGGATGAAGGTGGACAGACCTCCAGATCCCAACACCTAGAGTTCCAGTGCTCTTGAAAAAAATAAAAATACCCTAAGATTTAAGAAGATTGTATGACTAATTCAGTTCTAATCCTTAAGTTGACACTGACAAAGGGTATGATTGTAATAAAAAAAATAAAAAATCTTGCATGCACATTATATTGCAGGTCACAGTAAAGATGTGGTTTTAATTCGTGCCTTTTGAGACTATGCAACATCTTAGATTATTTTTTTATATTTCCCTCACCTGAAGGCACAACACTCAGATGCTCCTTTGACTAGGATTCTGTAACTAAAAATGCTAAATGATCTCATATTAATACACTTAGCCTATGATAATAAATGCCACTGCCCCGAATGGTTGAATAGTTTCCATTAAAGTTGCGGCTTCAATTAGAAAAACAGAGAAGAAAAAATGTATTCAGTAGCTGAGCCTTCAGGGAGGAAATCTGTCTACTATTCTGTTGTAAATTAAGCACACCTAGCAGCTCACTGCAGAATAATCAGGAATTAGGGGATAAAAGCAGCAACTGTGAAAAGTAATATTTGCCTGCATTTGCCCCTGTACCCTGAGTTTATAAAGCTTCCCCTCCGCACAAGCTTTTGGCACTGTTTTTCTTTTTGAAAGCAGGATTTAAAAGTATAAATAGAAGGATAGTGACTGAAGTTCTTTCTTCAAATTCTAATGCGTGTGAGTTTTGTTCTGAGAGTAGTATTGTTTTTATATATATTTTTTTTAATAATGTATACTTATTTTTGAGCAACATTAACTCTCTTTATCTTTAATATGGCACCTTGTATCAGCACAATCTGGCTTCTTTGCAAAGGTGAGGGACATTGAGGAGACTGTGTATACCTCCTAACCCTGATATATCCACTAGCTGGTGAAGTTAAACCCCTGTGCTGACAATCAGAACAGCTCTAGATGCTGAAAATTGAGTGTCAGGTATTTACTTGAACAGATTAAACAGTTGCCCCTGAATAGTTCTATAACATGCTGTTACAACTGTCCTTTACTGCCAAGAAGACATAACCTTCAGTGTTTGGCTTTCTTCAAGAGAATACATGGGTTCGGGCTGTTAATTAACTAAGAATTTCATGATATTTCAAGGAATTTCATAGCTTACAATGAGAGACCATTAAAAAGTTCATCCATTTATGGCATAAATTTTGCCTAGAAGTAACTTAACTATGTAAATGATTCACTGTCTCTGTCTTTGTTGTGTGTACAGCTACTTACCTTTGAGTCTACATGAACAATGTGAAAAAGTCAACACAAGGAGCAGCATCAAGTTCTTTAATGATTTTGAATCATTGCAGAAAATTTTGACCAGGTACTTGAATAGAGGGAAAAGCTAAAAGGAGCTAAAACAGATTTTGCCAAAGATTGATAAAAGAATCTCTGGACATTTCTTTTGTTTTACTGTGTGTATTTGATTAATTCCTTACTAACTTTTATTTTATTTTGTTACTTTTCACACCTATTCACACTAAGTTGCTTGCTTTTATGTAAAAAGGCAATTATGCCCTATGAAAAGGACACCTCATTGTATTGTAATATTGACTTATTTTAAAAAGACAAATATAATATCAACATAGGCAGGAAACATGGGTGTCTTTCACCAGAACATGCAAAATTTTAAGACTGACAAGAACAATAGAAAAGCTGCAATCTTCTGACTTAAGATGCATAATATAAGAGGTAGGGCACCGTAAGATATTATGCTATAAAATAATGTATCACTGAATAAAGAAGTTCCATTAAAATGAATGGATTACTGGTCCTGTTTCAAGGCAATACAAGTTTATTTATATTGCACAATTCAGTACAAAAGCAATTTAAACTTAAATAAACAATCAAATATCAGAAAAAAGTGAAACAGAAAGTAAAGATGAAAATATGATAAAAACAGGTAGTACAACAAACTGAACAATTGGACCACATGTAGAGATGTCTAGTGTAAAAGCACATGGTGGCAATGAGCGGCGCCCTGCGCCCAACAGAGAGATGGGGTAGGAAGAAGAAAAGGCTTGATGTAAACAGAGTAAGAGTGAAAAATTAATAGAGTGAACAGCTGTGTTCAACCTAAAAGTTCTGGAGTCTACTTTTGTTATAAACACTTCTACATCACAAACCTAAAATAATAATACCTGAGTTAACAGTTTAACTTTATCAATTAAAGGCAGTTCTAGACAAATGGGGTTTTGACTTTGATTCAAAGAACTTAGACTTTAAACTATTTTACAGCCTTCAGTAATGTTCCAGACCAGTGGAGCATAGGAACTAAATGCTGTTTCCTCCATGTTTGGCTCTAGTTCTGGGTAGTAAGAGCAGTCTGGAACTAGACGACCTGAGTGGTCTGGGAGGCAGAGCATGCGAGCGGAGCGGAAAAAATATGGTGGAGTGTAGAGCGGTTTTCAATTCAAAGGCCAGAGCGAGGATTTCGCCAGTGGATGGACTTCAGAACTGTGATGATGTACTCTATTTTCTAAGCTCTAGAGAGAAAATTGTCAACAGCGTTTTGGATCAGCTGCAGATATCTGATGGACTTTTTTTGACAAACCTATGAAGACAGTTTTTCTAGATCCTGCTTGGACATTAGTCATTTAAACCTGGAGATGTTCCTCAGGTGATAAAAGGCTGACCTGGTAACTGTCTTTACCTGTATGTCCCTTTGAGTTTCAGGTTTGAGTCCATCATGACACCAGATTTTTGGCCACAATCATTGTTTTTTAGCTGTAGTAGCAGCAACTATGTGCTAACTCTGGATCTCTCCTCCTTAATGCCATAGTTTTCCACAACTGGAGAAAATTATGCCGCATACACGTATTGGTCTGTTCTAAGCATCCAGCCAATGCTCTGATGGGTTAATAGTCACCTGGCTTATTGCGATGTAAAGCTGTGTGTTGTCTGCATAGTTATGGTGACTCCTCTTGTTGTTTGTTATAATCTAAGCTAAGGGGAACATGTAGATATTGTATAGGGTGGGCTCCAGAATAACTGAGGATCAATCAATCAATAAATTCCTGTGAGTTAACCCTAACCCTAACCCATTATTATATTTGTTTTTTTTGTTTGTTTTTTTTTTACAATAATGGTGCTTGAATTTTTTTTTCAAATTTGTTTTGTGTTATTTTTTTATATAAATATGGTAGCATTTATATTAATAGATAAACTTAGAATCCGGTATCTTATTGCTGATATCATGTGAAAGTCATTTATTGTATGGCTACAATTTTTTGTAAATTCTTTTGTGTTCTTAAGTAAATGTAATATAAATTCCTTTATTGTCCCACAATGGGGACATTTGCAGTAGGATGCCAATGTGTGTGGCGGTCGGGAACAATGTGGGGTTAAGGAACCCAGAGTGAAAAGGACTTGCAACCTTCTCAGAGCACAAGCTCACTGCTCTAACCACAAGGCTAACGCTCCCCATGCACAATTTCATTTTAGATAGCAAAACATATGTATCCTAGTGATTTATAACACAAAGCTAAACATTTCAAGCATCTACTTCTTGTTGACCATCATAATGTTGATGATAATGTCTTACACTGTACTTAATTAAAACTCATATTTCAATTTCTCAGGTTTGATTTTGAATTCAAAATCAATGACTGAAATTTAAATTTATGTCAGGACTCTTCATCTATGTGCTCTCATTACTTTTGCATGAATTACTCATTATATAGTACTCCTGGGGTTGAATTTATGCTTTAATAGCACACTTAACAGCATCTGCTTTGTTGGATCTGGTACTATGATTTTCATCTTGATAAACCTAGATATATGGTAAACATAGATCATTATGAGATTCCAGCAGTGGTGGGTGTTGGATAGACATATACCAAAATACAATGAAATGTATAGTAACTTATCACACCAATAAATTATATAAATGCCAACAACAAAAAACACTATAAAAACACTTTAAGATAATGATAATGTGTTTATTTAAGAGCAACTATGCATATTACCAAACGTCACGTCACCAATCTGACGAGGAACAAAACAGCTTTACTCATAATCTTCAACTCAAGGATACTTGGATCTCCAAATAGGATACAAACTTTACTTTCAACTGAAAATAGTACTTTGGACTACTAAGCAACAAATCGGTTGTATATGGTATAGGACTGGCTTGATGCAAGAAATGCCAAATTCATAATCTGAATGGATTTCACCCGAAGAGCCTCTAAAGACTGCTGTTATTACCATAACTGTATAGCTTTTGCTGCAGTCGCATAATTTTTCCTTCCAATCCCCTTTCTGTAAATATACCTGAATATAGCACTTTAAACAACTTCTTTCTTTAGCAGTTACCTTTTGTGGCTTACCCTGAATGTGAAGGCTGACAATGTCTTGACAATCTTCCCATTAATGTATACCCTATTGACCCAGAATGACATAATTAGGAGGCTCAGGGACCCTTTACAGGAGTTATGAGTTCATTAGTTGATTGGAATGTGAACACACAGATATTTGACACATTTAATTTTGGGTTTCCTTAATTATTGCAGTTCATCATTTATTTAACAATCTATGTAATATATGATTATAACTTACGGAGATAGGAGATACAGATATTGAACTCAAACAATTTTGTTAAATGTACTTTTACTAGTGATTTCTTTCCTAGTCTTATAATGTTATTTTGAGGTACACAAAAAAAGGGACTGAATTTTATACAATAGCAGTACAGCACAATTAGAGGAAAAGGTATGAAATATGTATCTTCAAGTTTGTTAAGCAAAAAATAAATTTTCCATATCTGTCTTTTCTGCATCACCAGAGGCCTTTACCACAAAGCGAGCTCAACCACATATAAAAGGGTGGGTAAGAGGTAGCCGACCAATCACAATCATGAACCCAGAAGGGAGGTTGTCATAATGGGCTTTAAAGATCTGACCCACATGTGGAGAACCACTCAGAGACCAAGGGTAACAGGTTTATTGTAGGTTAACAAACACAGATGGAGATTTAAACTCTGTGGGGAAACAATGCTGGAACTGAGCGGACTGGTGAACCGGAAACTCTGAAGGGGAGATCACAGTGATCAGTGGGAAAATAGACTGAGGCTTGATTATTGCTGGAGGGGGCACTCATTCTTGGGGGCTCTTGGTTTATCCTTGGATCCAGTTTGTGGGGCTTTAATCCAGAGAAGAGGGAACTCGTTGGAGAGCGGACAGGCAGACATACGTTGGACCCAGAGGAGTAAAGGAGCGGACTGTCACTTGGTTTTCCAGGAGTGGACTTGAACGGATCATGTGGAGGTGTTTCCCCTTGCTCAGTGAGACTCAGTAAATCCTTCCAGGGGTAGAAGTTCCAGGCTTATCCAGTAACACAGGAAGTCCTCCTGCCGATGAACAAAGACAAAAAAAAGTCCAGACTCAGAGAAACAATGCTAAGGTTAGACTCTGCTAATCTCAGTTTGGCTAGAGTACCCAATACTTGCAAACAGTCTGGTGTCGAGGTGGTGACAGCCCGCTGCTCAGGTACTCCTCTGGTAATGACCCAACGAGCCACAGGTGTGCAGGGAGGCCCAACGAGGACAGGGCACCGCCTGGTGGTGGAGAGAGGAAAACACAAAAAATAACCCACACACACTAACAGAGGTGCTGTATTTCTCCTCTGAGGAAAAAAAAACCTAATCGCACAGAAATACAATGAGGAAAAAACAAGTCTCAATAAAAAGTCAAAGACGGTAGCAGCATCAAAGAGCTGGCAAACCACATGGCAAAAGTATAGGTTAGCTTAAATTACTGCAGTAAAACTCACTATAGTTGCAACTTCGTGGGACTATTACACATATAACATATCACATCAAAAAATAGTATGAAGTTGTTTGTGGTTATTTTATTTTAAAAGCATTTATCAAATTAAACTCTCAAAACCCACGTGATTTTAAGTAGTCCTTGCCTATTTTGCACACCCAAATGGAGAAGAAAATAACTCAGGAAATAATTAAATAGGACAAATTCAGGACTGGTAGCTGAATTAAATGGGAAAAATATCCTGTCCTTTTATCTTTGGATTGATTTTCTGAAACGTACTTAACATACTTTTTATAATTATTTAATTATTACAGATTCTTAATTTATTTCTTATTTTTATTTTTGAACCACAGAGGAAGGGTGTTGGTTTTAAATAACCTTGTAGCATCGCATCTGTGGCACAGGCTTTTCTGTTTGGACCTACCTGCTTGGTTTATTGGCTAACGTACAAGCCAAGATGGTCAACTTTTTTTGGAACTGGTTTCATTTGGTGCCACAGTCTGTGTTGTTTTAACAGCAGCTTTTAGGTTCCGCTTCATTCATAAATATCTGTCGTAGCCCTCTGCGTTAGTGTGGAGGAACATGGCTGGCTGTATTTTTAGACATGTGAGCAACTTGGGGTTGGATGCTGCTTTGTTATTAGCGGATTTAAATCTTTTAACGTTAAGGCGATTGCCTAAGTTTTATCAGGGTGTTTTTTAAATCACTTGCCCTGTTAAAATTAAGACTGTACCAAACATCTAACTCTCTGCATTGGCTGTTACAGGACCCCTTACTGTAGTCTGTGGGTCTAGGCTGAACGTGTGGGGCGTCGCAGGACCAGGGGTGTCGGAGGCGCTGCACTGTTCCAAGATGTCTCTCTCCAACGTCGAAGCCACAGGTTCCGCGTAGAGGGTATGATCTGCCAAGCTGGTTTGGTGCTTGCTGTACCTTCAGAGAGAAAAGCTGTTGGCCAAGGAGAGGAGCCTCCTTTGTTCGTACTGCGAGGGTCATAACCATCCAGACTCCTTTCCTGGCCTTATCCTGGATCCTTGCTTCTCCGAGCAAATCGTACCTCTCTGCTCTCCAGCCTAGACCGACAGAGAATGGTTTTATCAAATATGGACCAGAAAGCCCTTTACCACAGCTGAACAAAAGCAATCAACCAAATACATCTTCAGAACTAGCCGGTCTGCATCTGGACAGAGAAACTTGAAACTAAAATTAACTTTTATAAAACTATTTAATAATTCCTAACTGACACTTTTTTTACATCAATAATTCATTGTGTTGTTTGAATTTTGTGAATAAAGTGTTGTTAAAAGTAAAACAAAATGTTTTTGAACCACTGACACTTGTTAAAGATTATTTTAGGTATAACAAAACATGTTCATTAAGTTCTGATAAGTCTATAGTGAGATATTTTGTTCTTTATCTAAATCTTATAATGACCCTGAGCAGGCTTTGATTATATATTATATTTTGAATTTAGAAGACAATTAGAAGGACCTTGTTATTGTTTTAGTTTGTTTGGGACAGAGACAGTAGTAAAAAAAATCTGTTCACCCTGCAAAGTTGGAGCCTCTTTATACACAGTCGGTGTGACATTGAAAAAATTCAGATCAGATTAAAAAGTCCTATGCAGCCGGTGTGTTCAAACCTTTACTGATAGGCCTTTGGCTGGCATATGTTGTTTCAGTAACCTGTTGTCAGATGATACCCTTTGTCTTCAGCAATCACCCACCTAACCACTATCAAACTACCTCAAGCCAGACAATCTGAAGACCATCTGCTACTTTTGTTTTGAACTCCACTCAGAAAACATGTTTAATCTAACAATCTATTTTACTGGATTTATCACCCAGTTCTTACCTCTATGACCATATGAGTCCTTTATTAAAATCAAGAATTCCTATAATAACTGACCTTTGCAATTTATTTGAACTTTTCTTCCAACAGAAGCTGCATAAACCCTTAATTCACCACCCAGATTCATTTTATTTACTCCTAGATCTGTTTCTAATTTGCATCTGGGTAAAAGGATTCCATCACCTCTATTCATATGTTTATTCAGCAAGATGATTAATGTTTTTTTTTTATGATTTGTTATTTTTTGTGGTCAAAACAACTCTGTAGCATGCTATCTTGACATCGCCCCTTATTGTTCCCTTTCATATACTTTGGTCAGCCACACCTTTCTCCCTATGCATCATTTTATCACAAAGACCAAAAAATGGCATTTTGATTCATTGAGAAATTCTATCTAACCTGGTATAATAATGTCTGTTTTCTGTAAACATAAATGTGTATATATAATACCTGGTTATTTTTAGACTTTCAAATCTCCAAAAAATAAAAACAAGAGTTTTTTTGCATGTTAAATTGAATCTGAAGATATCAGATGATAATTGATAACGATTTGTAAATTGTTACATCAGTATAGGCTCTGAATTCCTTCATCTTTGTTATTTCTCATAAAACTAAAACCTACCCCATTAGTTTATATGTACAAACATGTCTTGGCCAAGACTAATCCCAGGATTTTTTTAAGCAGTCTGATAGAGACGTTTAATTAGTCACTTAAGACTACTTTGATTTTGCATTGATTTTATTGTGAAAGTCCTTGTTTATTTTATACTCCTATGTAGACAAGTGCTGCTTTCTAGTGACTGCTCAGTTATGTGTGCCCAGAGTCTATGGACATCAATACCAGTCATATATTTTTTATACACACATATTGAAACACAATATGTAATTATGAATACATTTTTTCAAACGTGTAAACCAAAATGTCTAAGTATGGATGTTCAATCCTTCAGCATCCATAGACAAAAAAAAAATACTTTTTTCCTTCAAGGTTATTTACAGATACATATCTATGTGTGAAACTTTCATTCAACTATTTTTTCTCTCACATTTGAGTGCAAACCTCTGAGTATGAATTTTGCACATATTTTTCCTCCTCATGGCTTATTTATTTGTTTTTCCTGATGCTGAACTAATCTTTCAGAAAACTAATCTTAAGGCACAAGTGTAAATGTGTAGAAAATTCCAATATATCTAATTTTGCTTGATTTGTATGAGTAAAATATTTTTAAAAATCAATAACTAAATTGGTTTGCTACTACATTGTTTCAAAGTTAAGACACTACCTTTTCCTTTTTTTTAAATTAATTTATTTAAATGAAAACTAGTTGAAAGCTCAAACTCTTTGGTGTAACTACTTTGAGTGTTTTGAATTTGATAGTGGAAACACTAGATACCAATGTAGGACATTGTTTCTCAGAGGTTCAACATGTAAGGTCAACAAAAAAAAACTGCATATCAGGATTTTCACATTTTTAAACGGGTTAATATAAGCACTATGCAGCAGAGTTGCTTACTAGGTCTTTTGATGATAACAAATAATTTACAGTTAAGTACACTTTGTATTTTGCCTTCTATCAAGTATCACAGCAGCTCCTGCATTTGGAAAAACAATGAAATTTTGACTGGGCGCAGCAAACACACTGATTAATTTCTTAGACAGCAGAGCCTGTTGTGGGGTATAAGATAAATGTAATGATGCCAAAATTTACTCTGAGATCTTCTGTTTTTCCAACATTGCCATATATGCAACATTATATTAATACCTTGTTAAAATAACAGAAAATGTGTTGTAACGATTCAACAGTTCACAAATCAGTCTGTAGCTGTTCTAAAATAACTGATGTGGCTAGAATGTAACTTAATTTGGGCAGCATCCCTTCATTTTTTTTTCAGTATACATTCTTTGTTGATTTTCTGCTATAGTCTCTCATCTTTTTGGCAGAGGTTTTTCAACTTTATTTTTTTCTATCTATATACTCTTTTTAAATGTCAGGTAAAATTATTATTTGGTTGTATTTATTTCTCTGCTTCCTGTCATCACATAATAAACAGAGACATCTCTCTCCAAATGTTTTAGCTGTGTAAGATCAAATTCTTATAAGCTGTAATATTTAGAAATGTGGCTTAGTAACACAAGTAACACTGCTAAATAAAGCATCAATGAAATAATATTTCTATAAAAGCTGATTGCAGACAATAAAATAGAGATGAATGCATATACTAAGAATCTAAACAACAGGTCTTGATACTGATTTTTTTGTCTAAACATTTGTTCAATTTATTAGTTAGAAATGTATCAGTTAAAAATGAGTTAGAGATCAGATTCAATATATCTATTTATTAATTGTATATATCCATGAGACAGCACAAATCCCTCACCATTTCCCTCAAAATGTGCAGAAGCACTCTGAAAGCATTCTACGTCAAATCATCTTGATTGTAAACTCCATAGTCTGTTCCTCACAATTCATACTTTGACTAAACATCCTCCCTTGGATCAGAACCTCTCTTTTCATCGCAAGTACCTTTTGGTGCCAGAGGGAGAATGTTATTGTTCTCGGCCTGCAGCTGCAAAACAACAGAAACTGACAGTATGCTAAATTACTTTCAAGGCCAATGCTATCCCTCACACTGGTAACAACCTTGTTGTCTTAAAGTTTACGGTTCTTCAAACAATAGTACTTTTGAAAACTTTATATGATGCACTGTAACACACGTCATGATAAAAATGGTCTGTTATAGACTCTTATAGGGAAATGGTCATTTAAAGCTACAATGTGTAACAGGACCATCTAATGGTTAGATTTCAGTGATCCCCCCACACACACACACACACACAAACACACACACTGACTCTCCCTTTCAACAATATGGAGGCCATCATGGTACAAAATGGCTTCCTTGATATCACTTTTCTTTTCTTGATAGGTGGTGAGGAGATTAATTTACATTAGATCATAAGATAAAGCTTTTAAAAAAGCTATAATTATTTGGCCCTAGAAAAAATATTTCATATCCTACCTCCAGCGCAGCCAAGGACCAAGGACCAGCAGCTGCTTCTTTCATCTTGCTCCGCCACTCACTCCAGCCGCACACTCCTCTGATCCTTGGCTGCCCAGAGGCCCCCCAGAGGCCCAACCTAAGAACATCAACACAATGTTTATTGTGTTGATGTTCTTAGATGAGTCCTCAGACAAACATGCAGAAAAATTTTGCGGATCTAGATTTATTTCAAATCAGTGTTATAGAAATCACATAGCGTATGACCTAAATCAACTGTTAAGTTTTATACTCACAATGAATAATAATGCAAATAATAATAATGCAAATAAGTTGTTTTAAAGATAAACAGTACACCTTACAGATGGTGCTTTTTTTCCAACTTGTTAAGGCATTTATAACAATGGATTAGCACATGTGATACCACCACTGTTTGGTTCTTAAAAAAATGAGCTAAAGGTTTTGTATATTTATTCATTCTGTTCTGGATATAGGCATATCTGACCAATGATCTAGCATTTCTGCTACTTTTTAAAAGTTGCACAAAGTCTAGAAGAAACTTGTTTAAGGTCTTAGTATTTTTATACAGAAGTACCCTATATTTGCTAAATGTTTTTCAGCAAAATCTTGGATGTAACCACGTGTAATTTTTAAATGTGGACATATTAATGTTCAATTCAAAGTACTCTTTGGGAATTTTTTTTCTTTAGGCCCATTTGTTAAATTCACAGACTTGGGATGTAACTTTGACATATCTTGAGTCCATGGGATGCCCTCACCTGTCAGGAATTGTTTGGAGGTTTTTGTGAGGACCCAAATGCAGAGGCTGACAGGCAGGGGTGAGTTCTTAAAAGGTTTAATGAAAGAACAGGCAGCAAAAAAGGAATCCAAAAATCAAACTTAAAAATGTTAAACAAAAACAGGTATCCAAAATTCCAACATAAAAATCAAACACAAACCAGAACCATAGAGACATCATGGAAAAACCATCAAGGAGCCAGGGTGAGAAAAAGTAAGACGAGGAACCAGCAAAGAGGGACTGCAGAGGGAGTGTATTTATGGCTGACTGAACAAAGGTAGGACTAATGAGCTGATAAGGGGCAGGTGTGACCAGAGATGAGGAGGAAGCCAAGGGAAAAGAAAACACAAGGGGGCAAAAGAGGACAGACAAAGAAAAACCAAAGAAACTTAAATGAATCTAGAACACACCAATAAAGCTAGAAAACAAGGAAAAACCTGGCTAAACTTGAAACTGAAACCTTAGAGAAAAACCAACAGAACCAAAATCATTATATCACCTACTTATTCTTGAAAACATTAAAGATGAATTATTTTCATTTCTTTTATCAGGGTAATGTTTGTTTTCACTGAATATTTTGGTCATTTCAATCTGAAAAACTCACAAAAAGAGAAAAGACAATAAGGAGAAATTTAATGACACAATTACTCTGTCTTTGGCACCAAGACCTCGGCAGGAAACATAGCACTTAATTTTGATAGATATGCATGAACAGGAGCAAAGAATAGGGCTGTTTTTTCCCCCGGCCTAAAACTGGTGGTGGAGTGGAGATTAATTTGGTCAGTCTGTAGACTGCTGGTTGATGAGACGGTCTGCTGAGCTTTTTGGGGAGATCCAGTGGACTACATGAGTTGATACTAGAGCTTCACTCAGGGACCTGGAAGATGGAAGTCCAGTTGGATAACACAGGTTGAGAGAACCTGTCCATGATGAGCAAGCATGAAGCGACAGTGGAGGGGAAAAACTCCCCGTTGGGAAGGAACCTCTTGCAGAACCAGGCTCAACATGGCACTCTTCTGCCGGACCAGTTAAGATGAGACAAGGAACACAGTAAGAGTCCGGGAGGGATGACACTCTGAAGAAGGTTTAGCTACGAAGGTGGAGGAGAGGCTGGAGGTGGGTTGAAATGGTGTCATCTGAATGAAGTCACAGCCCATCTGCCGCCTGTGCACAGGAGCAGACAGGTGCATATCGGAGGCCTTTTAAGATGAGCTTTGGATGCCGATTGGCTTTCGTGGAGGTGTGATTCAAAGCTGATTGGCTGTGTCACAGGTGGATGTATAAAAAACAATGAGTTTCTTCAGTTGAAATTCTGCCTAGGTTCCATTTTAATACAGATTATTGTAATACAGCTTTCTGTCACAATGCTATTTGTGAACTCCTCAAAAACTCGACTATTTTGTCAGTGATACCAGAGAAAGATTACCGAAATAAGAGAGAGAGAGAAAAGAACAAGAGAAATATGTTAGAACAAGAGAAAGAGAAGACTAAAAAACAAGGGACAATGACAGGGGAGAGAAAGCCAGAGGATAGATTATTTTGCTTCCCCTGCTCGTGACATTGCAGATTGTATTTGTGAAAAAGTAATTCTGTCACAATCTGTTTATTAATCATTTGATTATTCCTTAATGATCATGTCTCACTTCTGTTCATCTCTATTCAAATTTCAGTAGTCTAATGTACATTATACATTGTTCAGGAGATTACCTATGAAAAGAGGCCTTTTGTTTTTTCTGTCCTTCTGTAGAATAACAGGACTGGGAGAATGCTATAGGTTTAAGTTGATCAGACAAGTAGGTGTAAACCAAAAAAAGATTGTGCAAGCATTGTCACAGTTTCTTTCCAGTCATAGGTTTTATATTATTTCCATCAGTTCCAGGTGGGCCTGTCTCTGCTCAACATGCCTGTGCCATCTTTTTTTTCTAGTTCAGCTCTGTCTGTGTAGAGGTTAATGACATTAATCATAACCAATGCACAGCATGTCTGACATCCAACCCAGTGAGAAGGAACTCATCTCCCTATTCAAAAGCTCTGTGATATTTTCCCTTGTAATTTCATGCAGTTGTCTAGCATTTATGTTGGAACTTGCATTGCAGTGCAGACTCAAAGATATTTTGCAAATTGGGCAGATGCATTACTCTAAATGCCACAGCCAACCACCCCCATTTCCTTTCTGCACACAAAACAATCCACATTTTTTTTCCCTTGGTGACTTCTCTAGACTTAAACAGAAATGAAATCTTGCAAGAATAATTTATTACTTTCATTCGCCCTGGTGAATCTACATTTTGTCTCAGAGGCTCACACATCATTACACTTACAGACATAGTGTAACCTGGCTGATACATCTTCAGTGTATGCTTTCAACGTAGAGAGTAATCTGTGTAGTTTGCGCCTATTAAAGAAGAATGTCACCAACAGTGAGAACATTAGAGATCTGACCCTTGAACGGGTCAATTAATTCCCATGTTCATTCGTGCAGTCCAGTTTTCAGCTTGTATTCAATTCATCTGCAAAACTGCAAAGTCACACTTTACAAGGACATAGTGAATCATGATTTAGCATGGAAGTCATAACATTATTGGTTACCAGTTTGTGCTAGGAAAAAAGATACAGATTACGCTTATTTTGTTACTCTCACCAGAAAAAAAAAAAAAATTTAGCAAATAGAATTTCTAGATACTCTATAAATGTATAGTAAATATACCATGAATCAAATGCTATACCATGCATATATCACATGCATAGCATGAATTGGTTGCTATGAACTAAATATCAAATCAATGTATTTGAGAACCTTTACCCTATCATTCTCCAAAAAACTCAAAAACTGTTGACTTATCAGCTAGTCTACACCCAATAAATAAAGTTTCTTTGTCCTTTTTTTCAATGGAAAGCTTTTGACATGTTTAATTTGACCAGAATAACCGACAGAATCTGTCAGGGCTTTGTTCCTCCCACCTTTCTGATAGGTACTTATGGAAATTAATCCACAGGACAATGATGAACTTATACTCCTAAAAAACAAGTTTTGACATTCAGACTTTGGAAAAGGAATATAAATAAAGAAATTTCACAACAGACATCTTGTGAAAGTGTTGCTTTGTAATGAGAGGTTGTCGAAAAATAAAAATTTGGAAAGGCATTTCCAGGAAAGGCAAGCTAAATATGCAGCCGATCCACCAAGTGAGAGAAAAAGTGCGATTGCAGAACTTCTGGATAAATTAAAGGAGGGCAAAGTTAGATTTAAGAGGTTTAATTGCATCTCCAAACTCCACTACTGCTGCTAGTTTTGTTGCAAAGATGGAAAACTGTCCACAGATAAAACAGGTAGTGCTGATGCAGGTATGTGAACTTTCTTCAATTTTTTCCCCAAGTTGTAAAAATAAAAATCACACCAAGGAACGATGGTGACGGAGGATGTGGGATTATGAGGTTAGAGAGCTCTGCTCTGATGGATGTCAGTTCCTGCTTGGTTCCTCATGACTCAATCAACTCCTCCCAACAGAAACATGTCCGCCATTGAAACATTCCTTTATTGTGTTTCTATAATTTCTTCAATGCAACAAAACCTAAACCATGCAGTGAAGGGTGGTGAAGCAGCGCGCGATTAGAGCTTTCACTGGTCCTCCCACACCTCATGCTACTATGTGACATTTGCTTCAGGATAAACATATAATGATGAATGCTTATTATATATTTAAGCACACATAGTCCTTTTCTATAGTGGGATAATACACTTAGAACCTATCTTGCGATATGAGGCATATATAAGACTTTTAAATTTTTGCGGCTCCAGACAGATTAATTTTTTTTATTTTTTTTGGTCCAATATGACTCTTTGAGCAGTTTGGGTTGCCGACACCCTGGGTTAATAAGACAATGATCCAAAATATATAGCAAAATGGAATGGTTCCCAAAGTCCAGACCTGAATCAAATCCAGAATCTGTGGAACAAACAGAAAATCTGCTGTTTAAAAATGCTCTTTATTCAACCTCATTGAGCACCAGCTTTTTTCCTAGTAAGAATGGGTGAAAATGTCAGTCTATCGGTGTGCAAAACTGATAGAGACGTACTCCAAGTGACTTGCAGCTATAATTGCAGCAAAAGGTGACACTACAAAGTATTAACGCAATTTTTTTTTCTTAAAAAATTATGAAATATCCAACAAATTTGTTTCACCTAATGATTGTCACACACTTGTTGTTTCTTCAAAAAGAATTACGAGACCACAGACAGTATGAATGATGCCTATAAAGACTTTAGGTGAATATATATATATATATGTATAATTACTCTTAAAACCCTCAGGCCTTATGCTGAAGTCCTCTGTCTCCAGACATTTTTAGAACCTTATTTCTGGGTGTCTAGGCTTAGCCAAAGGTGAGAAGGGATCTGGTTAATATACCAGCAGATCTTGCTGTTTTTTTTGCGGATGAAGTGGTTCTGCTGGTTCTCTCCTGACACTACCTACAGTGCGCACTGGGGCAGTACGCTGTGTGAAGGGGCTGAGAATAGATTCAGCTGTATCAAGTCTAAGACTATAGAAAATGATGGCTTGTTCCCATCAGGCTGGAAAAAAGTATCAGCCTCAAGTGAAG
>NW_015150520.1:1265596-1269960 GCF_000732505.1 Cyprinodon variegatus | reverse complement strand
ATAAATGAATCTATTCATCATTTAAAACAACTTTAATCATGGAATATGTTTGTCTTCCAATTTAAGCAATAGTTGTTCAATGTATAACAGTGACAGAGTTTATTTTCCTGCAGCTAAAGTAATTCAAAATTGGTTTGATATCAAGGCAAATATCTGAGTGCATCTACATTGTTCTGATAAAGGGTGATTACAAAGCAACCTTCGCTGACTTTATAAGGCCAATGTTCCTTTCTAATTAGGTCATTATTCCTCCAGGAGATGAGATAATGGCTAGGTGTAATTTAATTTTGAAAAAGATTTTTACTTTTTATCCTGGGAATGTGTTGCGTGCTTTACACTTTAGGTGACCAAACCTTCTTAAAGCTTCATTCAAATAGGAATTAGCCACATTATTGAGGTTTAATCTTGTCTATACCCAAGCCTGCTAGCACCCCAGGGCTGAAATAAATAGATACACCAATGTTTAATGGTGAATGGGAGTCAATGCAGCATCTTACTGGGGGAATTAGAGAAGCATAATGCACTACATATATAAAAGTACTACATGTCAGATTAGTATTTTAGGGTGTGTAAAAGGAGAGTAAAATTCTATCAAAAATAAATATTTATAGGTAGTTATGCTACAGTCTGTCTGTAGCATATCATTGTACTATGGTCAGAAATTGTGGTGCCTAGAGAAAATGCTGTGACACTAAGCCTAATTATGGAAGATTTTTCTAGCACTCGGTTGAAAGAAACAATGTAGTGTTTTCCATATAGGTAGTGTTTTTAACTCATTTTTTCAAATCTCCATTGAGAGCTCTAGTGCACCTGAGGCTTAAGATGCAATCCTGAGGTATGGCAAGGCAAGCCAAGCTTCTTATTATAGCACAATTAAGGACAATTCAAAATACTTTACATTAATTAAACAATCGAGGAAAAAAAAGATAATAAATAAAAGCAGGTAGTAAAACAAATAAAACAGTTGGACCACAAACTTAAACTAATAATACCTCAGTTAACAGTTTAACTTCAACAATCCTTTGCAGTTCAAAACAAATGGGTTTTTAACGTTGACTTTAAAGAACTCAGGCTTGTAGCACTTTTACAGTAATTTTGGGATTTTGTTCCAGATTAGTGGAGCATAGGAACTAAATGCTGCTTCTCCATGTTTGGTTCTAGTTTTGGTAAAAAAAATAATGAAAAATTATTTTATCACAGTTGAATATCTCAGCTTTATATGTATATTTTATAAGAACCAAGAACCAAAAACACATGCATGCAAAAACCAGGAGACATCAGGGGAAAAAACACATGGAGAGCTAAGTAAGCAACAAGAAACCAGCAATTAGGAACTGCAGAGGTGGGAGACAGAAACAATGGGAGGACTAATTATCTAATGGGAAGCAGGTGTAGACAGAAGTAACAAAAAGAAGATAAGGGAAAGGAGACTGGCATAAGGGGGAAACAGAGAGCAACTTAAGAAAATAAAAGACTGCTTAAATATAACACAAAATGTTAAAGAAACCAATGAACAAGAAAACACAGAATAACAGATCAAAGCGGAACTGAAAACTTAAAAAGAAACTCAAACAGAAGTCCACAAGGGGAGAAACAACACTTAAAGGTTAAGATAAGACATATTCGTAAAGAAAAAGATAAGTATTACATCGAGCTGAAATCAGAGCACTTTCTTGCTTTTTCAGTATAAATTGATTTTTAAACTGAATGTGTTATAATTTTGTTAGATAAGAAAATATACAGCAACCTTGCTGACTATTTTCTGGTTGTACTGCACATATACTACTAAAGTATACACAGATAAAGAAATGGAACAAATACCCATCTGATTAAGCTAAACCAACACATCATAGGGTGTTTTTCAATAACTTTAGTACAGACCAAATAACCTTTTCATTACATGGAATTTAAAGCTGTTGCATCACTCTGGTAAATTCTTTCAATTAAAATCGATTGTAACAGCTAGTCTGTCTGTAGGTTTTTTTCTAGTTAAGTTATATGTCTTTTCATCCATACTTATATGTAAAACACATATTCAAGCAAAGGACATATTCCTTCTGCCTTTAACATCATGGATCCAACAAATTTAAAAGGATGGTGACGATCACTGGCGGTAACGAAAAATTGCCACTCATTGATAGTAAAGATTGCCTTGCCTTCCTGTGCCTCTTACAATAATGTGAGAGTTAAGCAGGTGCATCCATACTAACTCTTCAAGAAAGCCTCTTTCCTTTCCGGGGCTTTCTCCTCCAGCCCTTCTAAAAAACAAGGCATCCTTACTACAATATATTTTGATGAGACTGGATTCTAGGTCAAAAGAAGATGGTAGGACAGCCAATATAGGCAGTTACAATCTAAAGAAGCAGGCGTCATGAACTATGGGTGCTGCAATGAGAAAATGTGATTATTTGCAAAATTTTATCTCAAGATTTTGGTTTACTTTTGTAGCAAATCTTTGCAAACATGAGGGAGGAAAATTGTTTTTGACTCTTAGTGAATGATTGTGCCTGAATGATTTTGGTAGGCCCGCTAGCCCTTCAAAGTGATGGAATTACATTTGATTACATTTCATCACTGCTGCTCTTTAAGAAATGAATATGTCATGAAAGCCGTACAAAACGAAATTTCATTTATTATACGCTCTGTGCATACAAATTGACAATAAAAGTTGTCCAAGTCTGTCTAAGAATATCCTTTTTAGGTCTGTTCTGCTTTAGGGCTAAGTTTTCTATTAACTGCTCCTTTCAGGCTTCCAATTTCAAAAGGACTTTCTGAAATTTTTGTTTAGTTGGTATGGTAACATTTTATCCCAGCAAAGTGGAATGCGTTCAAAAATATTTGTTGCCCAGACATTTGTTGTCGATTAATATGGAGACAAAAAGCATGGTGGAAAATATATTTTCATGTACAGGTTTTTGAAATAGACATTTAAATTTGAACTGTTATAAAATTGTATTTCTATTTTTTTCTTACTGAGTCCCTGTCCTGATCTGCAGTGTGCAAAATAATTCTTCAGCATATAGTTATGCAAATAAGTATGTTTTCAAATACCCATATAAACAAATGGGCATGGACTTACTGTATGCAGATACAGCTTGCAATAAAAAGATACATCTAATGTCCATAACCTTTTACCTGAATAAGGAAATCAGATTTGAGTATGAGAATGACTGAAGATTTTCTCATTTTTCTTATCATTTGTTTGTCAACAAAGACCCACTGCCTTCTGAGCATTCTTTCAGCTAGAATCTTTTTTTCTTTTCTTAAAATTAGCTGTCATTTCAAAGTTTAGAAAAGTACCAGCCCTCCTCAATGACCCATATCTCTAGACTAAGTCGTGAAGAATGCAGAGCAAATGAGTCATTGCTTGAGCCGCATTTACTCTCTCATAGGATATACAGCAAGGATACATTAATTTTAGGATATTAATTTTGAAAAACACACATGCCTTCATACATATGAAAAACTGCAATATCTGTTCGGATCCTCCAGTGCTCTGATTTATATAGCAGCGTTTGTGCCAGGATTATTGCTTCTCTGCTCAGCACTGCAGGGACTTCTAACAATAAATGAGCAAACAGACTGTAGGATGTATCATTGGATTGTTATTTAATCAGGGTTCATCTGTTATGAAATTATAGATTCCAGCCCTTTATTATATGTCATTGTTGTATATCAACGACTAACATTTTAACTTTATTTAAGGTAAGAATACTCTTTGGAACTAGGACTGTTTATTACAGTACATCTAATTTTTAGTAGAGGGATTAAGATATGGAAATCAAAGCTGTATTATACAGCACTGCTGTATGCATGACAGAGCAAAGTCTATAAAAATAAGGAAGACTCACTTTTTAAATGTCACAATGATTACAAATTGGAAAAACTGTTTATATAATAAAAAGAAGAAAATAATTTATTGGAAGTAGATAAAAGCTGTGGACAGAAAGACAATGAAGCACGAAGAGACATAAATAGAAGAAAAAGGGACTTGAAGATAAAAATGGGAGAGATTAAAGGAAACCAAAATTAGCAAGCTAAACTAGAAAGAAGAGATAAGAGAAAATCTGAGAGAAGGAAAGATAGGGTAAATGTAGAACATCAAAACAAAGTAAAACTTAGAAATCAAAGTGCAGTATTAAGGTGAGAGTTGAGGCAATACTTAAATGGTAAAAGTAAAAAAAGAACTTCTGAGACTATAAGATTATAAAGCAGTGAAGGTTGAACTAGCTCAATAGAAATTACTACAAAGAAAGGAGATCGAGCAGAAAATGATAACAATGCAGAATAAATAACCTTATGACAAAAAAGCCCTTGGTAGTTGCAGATAAAGCGAAAAGTACACCAAAAGTACACCATAAAAT
>NW_015150520.1:1244637-1264762 GCF_000732505.1 Cyprinodon variegatus | reverse complement strand
ACAAACAACCATTCATGCACACTCTCAGACCTTTACAGAGTCAATTAACAGTCATGTTTTGGGACCGTGGGATGAAGCTGGAGTATCCAGAGAGAACCCACACATGCTCAGGGAGAACATTCAAACTCCACACATAAAGACCCTTGGCCGGTAATCGAACCCAGAACTTTCTTGCTGCAAGGCAGTAGTGCTACTCACTGTGCCACTGAGCAGCTTATTGGTTACATAATGTATGGAATATTTGTGATGTACATGCATAAACCACCAGAGAGACCAAGGAGACCCGGTTTCAATTTTTTATATATTGGATATTGAGTGAGGTGGCGGGAGCTCTGCTGGTGTTCATGTGAGCAGAGTATTCCCGGAGGAGATCTGTGAATCCTAAGAGGGAAGAGAAAATGATGAGTTGCTGAAGAGTGGGCAGGTGGAAGGTCCAGCGAGGATGACCATGGAGATTAGTGAACCAGAATTATTTTTTTATGATCGGTCTTGAAGAGATCATCTTGAAGATATATCCAGATAGGCAGCTCAAGAACAAACTTGAAATACCCACAGGTTGAAGGATACGACTCTAGAAAGTACTAGATCTTTACTTGGAACTTTTCTTAGAATCTTGACTCTACCAACTGAGTGGAATCATCTGCAGTGGAATGGCTCTCCTGCTGTTCCTTTAAACACTCCAGCTGATGGTGATGAAAGCCCTCTGCAACAGGGCTACCACGTCATCCAACCACAGTAACATAGAGTGACCCCAGGATCATGACAGTTAATCTAATATTGTGCATGACTCTGGCTAGTCATACTAAACTGTAAATGTTTTTACTGGAAGTCATTTGTTTGTTAATAAGCGAAATGACCTGTACTTGTATAGTGCCTTTTTAAGACCAAAGTGCTTTTTTTTTATCATTTACTCGTTCATGCAAACACTAATGGAAGTGAGCTGCATTGTAACCACAGGAAATTATTCAAATTAATAGCGCATCAGCATCACTGTAAAGGGACATAAAAGCAAATAGATGGGAAAAGTCAGGAAATAATGTTAGGGCTATCTTGTAAGAAATCCTGTTGAAAGTGTTTCAGAAAAATTAGAAAGTAGCTTATTTCTAACACCTTATACAGTGTCATCAACTTATTCACTCACTCCCAACAGCTGCACACTGAGCTATTCGGAAGGTTTTGAGGCGCCTGCATGTCTGTGGAGTTTATGTAATGTAGAACATCTTGTAAACCAACAGGCTACAAGAAAGCTTTACACACTGTATTTAAACATCATGCAAAGCATCATGTAATCACCAATATGTTTACATTTTAGATGCTCTCTTTAGTTTTCTCCACTAGGGAGAAAAAAAAAGACAGACTGATTCAAGATTAAGGATTGTAAAGGATTATTGATCTCTTCTGTATTATTTTCATATAATTCTTTTACACCAAAAGGCTGCAAAAGTTTTTTGGCTGAGGTTCACCTACCAGCATGAAAAGGCTATAAGTGAGAGATGAAATTGTCCATTTTTAATCAAACTGTTTATAGAGGGGCCATTTTAAGTCTAAAAAAGTTTTGCAAGACGGGAGTTTCTGTCAAATTTGTTTTCATACACAAGAGACCCTTACGGTCCAGGGGCATGACTAGTTGCTACTTTATTTGCATCTGACTTAGAATTAAATAGAGTTAAACTAAGTAATCACAGCTCTAATTTTAGCTTTCTCTGATGCGAGCTGAAATAATGGACAAAGACTCCCTGATAAGAAAAAAATAAAAGTCAGGTTGCCTTCTACTTTAAACCCGTTTTGTGGTTGCCATGACCCTGAAGACTCAGAATTTACACAGGCAGAATGCTTATGTCATTCTTGAAATATTAGACAGATAGCATTATTACATATGCTTCTGCTATTTCAGCCAGCACTTTGTAGTGCAGCAAAAAAAAATCCTAGTTTCCATTTAAGTAGTCTGCAGAGGCAAGTAATATAATGAAGAGAAGAGAATATTCTGGGTTAGCTACGGGCATCTCTCCAAGTTTTCGTCTGTCATACTGTTATGGTGAAGCGCAGGGTACTACTTTTTGGGGTGAAAAGCTCGATCTGTCTGTAACTGAACTTGCAGAGAGGATGAAATGGATTTGGCTTGGAATAGGTTGTATTGGATTGGTAAAACATCTAAACATCACTGCTAGACTTGTATCTGAAAGCAGTATATGGAACATTGTTATTTGATTTGTATTAAGTCTCCAAAACAATACTGTAAAATTCAAGACCATAACTCTGGGGTGTCTATAAACACTGAAAATGCAGCAGGCATCTAACTAAGATATACCTTTCCCACAGAAAATTCTTTGACTGATACAAAAAAATTGTGAGTACTGTACTAGTGAGGAGTCAGTTTTTTTATGCCGTGTCCTCTTGACCAAATTTAAAATTCAAGCTGATATGTATAGGCGTTAACTTTTATATTTATATTCAGCAGCAGTGTTCATTTCATCAGCTTTTTTTAATTTAGTCTTAGTCACAATGACAAAAATCAAATGTAGTCTTAGTCATATTTAGTCATTGCCTTCCAAATTTAGTCTTAGTCTTGGTCAAAATTACAAAATCAATCTTAGTCTTTGTCAATTTTTTGTCATTTTAGTCAACACTGTAAATAATAGCATTTCTCCACACACTGATTCTCTTTTTAACATATATGACACTGTACACATTAAAACTTTTGTCAGCTTGTTTCATCATATCCACAAAATCTTCATCCTCAGACTTCCCTTCCTTCCCCAACCTCTGATTTGGCTGTGGTGTCACTGTGTCAGGAATCTAGTTGGGGTGGAATAAATTTAAACCATTAATATCCAGTGTATCAGTAGAACATCTTTCTTCTATGACAGAGAGACAGAAACAGGCACAGGAAGGCACGCACACACATACACACACATCCACATGCATGCACGCGCACACGCACACCCGTTCCTACTACTACAGGCCCATCCGTTCCTTACATTCTTCCATATGGCAGCATGTTGGCATCTTAGATGTCGCTTGATATTTGTTGTGTTCTTCCCTGCCATTTTGAAGCCGCAGAGTCTTTGGTAGCGTCCTTCCTTCAGTGTTATCCTTGGCGTTGTAAACGAAATGGCTCCATACATCCAGGCGTTATTTATGAAGCTCAAGAAACACTTAACAATAAAAAATTACAAATTAATTATAAACAACTACATTTCTTAATGTCCATTCGTCAATGGCTCGTACATTTTGTCTGGTCTTAGTCTCGTTAATGAAAATAATTTTTTATTCTCATCATATTTTTATTTTCTGGAAACAAATTTTTGAGCATTATCGTCTCGTCATCGTCACGGGAAAAAGGGGCGTTGACGAAATTAACACTGTTCAGCAGTATATTAATCTTTACTCCAAAATCCAGTAGTCAATTTTAATTAAAGTGACTTGTGCCTTCTGAATGTAATACAACACAGTCCAGTCAGGTGTAAAGTGAAATGTGTTTGTTGTATTGAATTTCTATCAAGAAAAATACTTCAAGTTTTTAAGACTGTAAGGAATAAGGGAATAGCATGACATGTATATATTCAGCTGAAATACACTTGCATTAGCTCAGGGGAGCCAAGACTTTCCAAAGTAATGACTACTGCAAAATACATAACTTCTTGATTTAATTTCAAATGAAGAGAGATGACAGAAAAAGGGAAATACTCGAGGTAGCAAAATAAAATGTGTTTTTTGATGGCAGACAACAATTCAATGAAAAAGGAAAATATTCCCTGCTCCATCTTACAACAGTATCTAATTTAATTCATTGTTCTGTAAATAGGTTATAACTTTATCAAGCTGAAATTTATAAGAGGTGTAATATAGAAAAGACTGCCTATATTTCATATCACTAAGACATAGTGCAGCAATTGAAAAAACAAGACAGGGGACAAAGTTTGCCGACCTATCTATTTCTGCAGTCTTATGTAGGTCTTATGAGGAAGATGTCATGCCTCAAGAGGATATGAGTCACAGGCAGTGTAAGCTGCAGGATCTCAGGGTGGAAGCATACAAGGTCAGCAAAATCATTTGTCATAACCACCTTGTTTGTTCACATAGTGCTAACTAGTTCTACATTTGGCGGCCCGGCAAATAGTGTGAAAATAATATACCTTTGGGACATCTTTGTGGCTTGCAGGGTATTAGAATAGCAAATATGCTAAACTCAAAAAAAGACTTTTGAAAGACAGTGCTAAAAAGTGGATAAGATATTTTGAGGAATCTAACACCATGGGGTTAAACATTTATTTCTCCTAGAGTGCAACAGTCCATAGTTAAAAATTACTGTCAAAAATCGACCCTCCAATTTTATTAAGGCATCTTTATTTAAGTGCAACACAAGCTTCTGTCCTGCTATGTCTTCTCTGCTGCCATTTCCATGGAAAAACAATAAAAAAAACACCTTTCTATTCAGACCAGTATACCTTTCTGGTTTCTCAATGTCACATGTGCTGTCCTCTGCCACCACCTCTACAGAGATCTTTCCTTCATTCCCTTGGGCTTTTTCCCCCAACAATATGAGGCGGCAACTCAACTCTCGTTTCTGAACCAGCTTTCTTGTATTCTTCTCCATTTCTCCTCAATTGTTGCCGATTTTGTAATTATACTTATATGGGTTACACATCTATCTTACCAATATTTAATTTAATTTAATTGATTTCTTGGTTATTGTTGGTTATTGTCACAGCAATTTATAATTTACATTGATTTAATTTACAATTAGAATCAAGGAGACAATTATCTAATTAATTTCAGTTCTTACTGCACTTATATTGCCTTGAGAGGATGATCTGTACATTTCTAATTTGTTTTATTAACAAAATAATATTTTGATTTTGGTTGTAGCTTTTTTATCATGTCAAGAGTCACTATCTTTTGCCTGTTCCGGTAGTGCAAGCTAAGGCCATTTTAAAAGCAGAGGGTGTAGTTATACCCTTTAGCACCATCAAGGGTACTCAGTTTAACAGTGAGGGTGCCTCACAGCCAGTGTGTTGTGTAGGGTGAGGGAGAAGCCACTTATTGGGAAAGGTCCATATTCATGCATGCACACACAAACATAACCGGGAAAGAAAGAGGAACAGCAAACCTCACACAAAATGGGATATGTAAAAGATATTTCAAATTTATCAAATAATGGCATTGCAAAAACAAGCAAATTTCTACATTTGGCGGCCCGGCAAATAGTGTGAAAATAAATATTTGCAGGGTATTAGAATAGCAAATATGCTAAACTCAAACATGTGCACAAGGGTCATTTGTCTTTACATAATTTGTATTTACATATTGTGTTTTTAAATATATTTGATAAATTATTTAACTTGACTTGAGTAGTTTGTTAAGACTTTTTTAAACAACATTGGGAAGCTCATGCATAGGACTGGGCTGTGTCTGAAAGTGTTGAAAAAATGTCTTGGTTGAAACCACATGATTTCTCTCTGCTGGCGAGCCACCTAGCAGGCTAACTTTGTAGTCTGCTCACACTCACACATGCCCCTCCTTTAGACAAACACAGCAGTCTTCTTTGTGATGAATGTGGAGTCTAAGTGCCACCACTTTTTTTAGCCTTCTAAATATTTCTGTTCTTGCACAAATACTTCCATGTGCTTGACACTGGCTTCTCTGTATTGCCTCTTCATTGGCAGTATTTGCACCGAGTCCATCCATCTCTTTTCCTAACATGCTTGTTTTTTTGTTTTTGGTTTTTTTTCTCTGTTTTGGAATTTAGGGTAGTTGGTTTGCTTTTTTTTTCTTCTTATATGTCCTATGTGTCTCAGGAAAACCTCCAGAACTAATATATCCCCACTTATAGAAGGAATTCAGTTACCACCATACATATGCTACTTTAGACGACATATATTCATTTTGTAAATTACTTCACAGTCTCACTACTATTTATATGCATTCTGTATGCTGATCTAGCGTCAGCAAAGTTAAAGTTTGCTGCGAAGAAAATGATGCTGCATTATTATAAGTGCTTTAAACTTGCATTTGAATTTAGGGAGCTCCAGTAGCTCTTGTCTCTAAGGAATAATGACTCATCTGCAAGAGAGGGCAAGTGCCTATCACTCATATTCATATCTCTACTGTTATGTAAAATGATATAACTAGAACACTGAAAGTTGTTTAACTACAATTTCAACCATTCCCTGTGTCCTCATATATATTTTCAGGTTCATTATTGATGGTTTACATCAAATATTTACATAGTGTGCTCATTATCATTATGTATTTTACAGTAATTTTGGCGTTTATTAATTTATTTAACCATTTCTTTCCTAGGTGGACTAATATTGCAGAATTAAATGTTAACCCTTGTTAAATATAACATTATATAGTTCTTAAGTTTTAACATTTATGAACTAGTGTCAATCATCATCGCAATTTGTTAGCCATTACAAAGTTGCATTATAACCTATGAGGGGCTGGACAAGCTTTTAATCATACTGATAGTCTCATGTACATACATGTTAACACTTATATCTGTATATTTTATCTCTCACCTGCATACATTCTGCATATATATATATAGTATATATATATATATATATATATATATATATATATATATATATATATATATATATATATATATATATATANTATATATATATATATATATACTGTATATATAGTTGGCTTGGCTAACTGCATGCAGTGAGGCTAACGCTTTACTCTGCTGCCTTGACTCCCTGCCTCCTTTTTCAAATGTCAGGATCTCAACCAAAATGGAAAACAAAAGGACTGATTTAAAGCACTTTTTAGAAAACGCAAAGAAGAACAAACAATCTGGGATTGACATGGAAAATAATATAATATATTGTACTTTTTCTAGTATTTTTTAAATTGACATAGTTGTTCTTAAACACATTCTCATAAAATACATAGTTTTTATACATTTAAAAAATATAAAGCTGACTAATAGCTTCTCCATTTTTAAACTGGTAATTTTTTTTTAGGTTTGTGACATCATACTGGAACATGCAAAACACTGATGTGCATTTACAAAGCCTCAGAAGGGCACAATTGATACAAAAAATAAACTTGTAAATTAAATCATGTTTGTTGATGCACACATATACACAATGCCAAATACAGGGTTCCATTTACTCTCTTTTTAATTTAGGTTCTGGGGAAAGAAGCAACTATTTTCAAGTCAAAAGCCTTAAGTCCAAATAAAGTGATGAGTTGGTGATGTGACAGTTGAGGTTGTGTTGCAAGTTGTGTTGCTTTTTACATTTTGTCCAGTCGAGTGTAAAGACATCAAATTCATGACTTGACTCTGACTCAAGACTCTGCACCTCTCGTTCATTCCTCCACCATTTATTAAAAGAAAATTTTCTTTATAACCTGCACTCTAAAAGGATCCCAAGCCACGAAGATGTCCCAAAGGTATAACTTATGATATAAATGTTTTTGTTGTGCTTGCTGGATCACTAAAGCAACAGACCAAGGGTACTGTATTAGCCTAGTAAACTAGTCCTACCCGTCATTTTTGCCTGCGAGTGGGTCTAGCCTCGTACAATGACCCAGGCCCCAGAACTGGCTGGCCAATCACAACACAGAGATGTGTTTTGAATTTTTGGATGCAAAGCGGGCAGGGTTTTGAGGGTGTGACGGCAAAGCTGCACAACGACTGTGTTAGAAAATTAAACAGACAGATTTGCTGTCACTTTTCGTAGTTATATACTGATAATGTCAACTTAACTCAGTTATATTCCGCAGAAGAGTGACAGATATCCTTGGCTTGTCTGTGTTGTGGCGGAGCTTTTTTAAGTCTCTCTGGGTTTTCGAGGGAGTAGGCTCCTGAGCTCTCTGTTCAGCAGCTGTTTGTTCTGAAGGGAACCTTGCTTCAACCTAGTTTTCAATCCACCTCCAATAAATTGGCAAAATCTCTGTCCAGTCTATTCAACACAATTGTACAAGCTAGAGAGACTCGATCAGATTACCCCGGTGTAATCAAAACAGTCACTCCAACTTTCTCTAATCTTTCTGCCACTGACAACGGTGGATTTGAACTTCGGAAAAGTGGTGTACGGTGTGTAATACACTCGCATGTCTTTTTTGCATAAACGACAACAATAGTCCAACTCCATGATCTCAACAAATTATCCACTGCTCACATCACATGCTGTTTGTTTACACTCCCCCACCAGCTTTTACACGATTACTACGTCACAATCAGTTGCACTCATTGGTCAGAGCGTTGGCCAATAGGCAAAGACATGGTTTGAAAGACATGTCTCATTCATCGGGGCCAGACTAAATGACACATTTAATCTCACATTTAGTCTGGTTTATCAGGCTAGTACTGTGTGGCTAATCCAAGAATGCTGCCAAATCTTAGTCAGTTCCTTGCAGCAATCTCTCAGTTAAAATAGAAGCTTAATACAACAGCTATAATCCAACAATGATGGAAAGACAAGAGTGCTGGGTTGTCTCCTGTCTCTTTGGTGGTGGAAAAGAGCAATGCCAGGAGATTGGCTTAGAGTCAGGAATGCACTGAAGGGTGTCAGTAGAGTACAAAATTGAATTAAAGTGTAATTAGGGAAATCATTACCTGACACTTCTGCAGTTTGGGGATTTGGTTAATATACTGAACAATCCTTCGGTGAATGGACTGTGTCTTTTCAAAGATTTTTATGTCAAGGGTGAATGAGTGCCTGTAAGTGATGTAGTGGCATGAATTCATAATGCACTCTGCCATCTTGAACCAGAGTTTCAATCAATCCTGCTTTAAAAGTAAATAATCTAACCCTATCCCATTCATGCTTTTTCAAAAGCATTTAGAAATTGAAGATGAAACAATAAATATGTTTGAAAGCCTTTCCAAAAAAACATGAAAAATCATACCAAAATTATTTGTTTTTTCTGAAGTAGTAGAAGTCAAGAACAATTATTTTCAGTATGCAAATAAATAGGTTGAGAATTTCCATTTTTGTATCACAGTGCATCAATCTATATTTAGAAAATGACATTTCATTTCCTTTTAAAAGGGTTTCTGTTCATTCACTATGAACAGAAAACCTCAATTTTAAGTATCAAATGAAAAATGGAATGCACAAGGTTGTTCAAAATTAGCTTTTACAAATTGCTTATGATTTATGCTTAGAAACATTATTCCAAACAGCAAGAATACAGTAGAAAGCAAAAAAAAAAAAGTACACTAATAGCTAACTAACCTAGTGGTGCCTTGAGGGAAGGAGAGAGATAGAGAGTGGGAGAGAGAGAGAGCGATGCCACTGGCCCACAGATGCTGCAGGGGCAAGTACCTGTAAAGTTGGGCCAGTTGCGATATCCCTCATCGTATTTTGCATATAATATATGCATATTAATAATAAGATCACAGCAAAAATTGTCAAGCATAATTGTATAGAAATAAATAAATATTATCATTTTTTTTAAAAACACATAAAGACTCAGAGTCTTTGTTTAAAAGCCAGTGTAAAATATGTCAATGTAACAAATGAATTAGCCCTTAGATAAAACTTGCACATTTTACAGGCTTTGCATAAACATCTACTTTTGGATATAAATCAAGTAGCATCGTTACTGACATTGTTGCAAGTTATGTACTAATCTTTTTTAGGCTAAACAACACAGCTACACACAAGTTTCATGACCGCAATTAGAAACAGTAGATCCCTTGGGGGGAGAGATTTATGAGCAGGTATGTTTGTGAGGTTGTGTGAACGCGATTCTAAAAGTGTTGCACTTAGTAAAGTAGTATAATGTGTGTTACTGCAGTGTTGTCCAAGCAAATCTTCCTTTGTTGTTCTTTCTTAAATGATTAATTTATTCTTGCCAGTTAAAAACAAAAGCAGGGGAACCTTGTAAAAAAAATCCAGAAGTAGCAGAAGGAAATGGAGTGTCAAAACAAAAGTATTCAGTATCCCAAAAAAATTAATTAAACGATTTAATAAAAATATATAAAACTTCATATAAAAATTCTGTGCATTCCTGATTTTCAAGCTTACTTTCTAAAAGAACATTTGCATATTTTCCACTATGCCAGACTCCTTAGCAGGACGAGCACAAAGGACGGCCTTACGTAAACATCATCAATCAGGAGGACCACTTATTTTAATAATCCGCCCCAAAAAAGTCAGGAGTGGCGGCCTAGTGGTTAGGGCATTGCACTTGGAATGCACAGGTTCTGAGTTCAAGTCCCACTCCCACAGACTGCCACTCTGGCTCCCTGAGCAAGACCCTTGACCCCACACTGCTCCCCTGGTACCGCACATTGACAGCCCACTGCTCCCCAAGAGAATGGGTCAAATACAGAGGTGAACTTCTTCGATGTGAGATTAATAAACTTTAAATAAATCATATTATTCAGTAAAGGTTTAATATGTTGGCTATTCTTCAAACTCTGTAAAAATCTGTTGCTCAAATAAATACAGAGGATTATAACGATGAAGATCCTTTCAGAAATAACAAAATGTGTAAAATATAGCAACATCAGTCGAAGACACCTTTGGTTTAGACTCTTGGTAATGATCAAATCCAAACCATGTCCCTGTTAGTGCATTTTCTGTTTTGCATGTTAAAGGAAAAGTCCTTTCATATTCAGAATTCACCCGTGAGTACTATAAATATGAAATTATTATACTGTTCAACAAATGATACATTTTTTCTAAATTAAGAGTAATTTTTATTTTGTGCTTTACTGGAGACATCCATGTTTCTCAAAGAGCACTACTGCCACCTACCGGTTTGTGACGGCACTGTGCGGTATCGGCTGTTGAGTAAGTCCCCATGCTGTATCTGGTGTTTGTCCCAACACACTATTAACCAAGTCATCTTGAAAACATTCTTCTTCAAAATGTTGGCTACATATTACTTGTTTTTTTTTTTCTCTGACCAGAAGTTTAATGACAAATCCTCTTTCTTCAAGATGGCAATCCAACGACAAACCCGTTCACTGAGGATCATGAATCGGAAAGGTGAAATAAGTAAATTTATTTTTTTACTTTTACCCAATTTATTACAGCATCCAGCTGCCATGAACATGGGCGTGTCAGTTTAGTTATTGCTCTCGTAAATTTCAATGGTGAAGTCCCCTTAATCCTCAACAAATAATTGTTGTTTATTGCAGATGTATCTAGTTGTTCCCATTGATATTGCTTGTAAAGCAAGGAAAACTGCCTTTGGCTTACCGCACAGTGAAGTCACTGCCTGAAGATGTCAGGAGTGAGGTGTTACTATCTTTGGGCATAAATAGCCAGTCTAGGACTCAGTGATTGTGACGAAAAATATTAGTTTTTTTTTTTACTGATTAACGCTAAATTCATTAAATCAACGCAGAGTTCATAATGTCTGATAGTGGGCTTACAGTAAATCAATGATTTGGCGCTCATGCCTCCGAAGAAGTGGACGGGAAGGCAACATTTGAAAGATGTTTGTGTCGGAGCAGGGCCTTGGCAATGGAGGAAGTTTTATGAGAAGATTTAAAAGTTATTTTTAGTCCAGTTTTATATGCCTCATGTTATAAGTGAGATAGAGTAGAGGAGGGATGAGTGGATGGAGATGGTCAAGATAGTGGAACATTAGGTGCAGTCTTGGTTGAGGTCTTTGAGAGGAGAGGTCCAAGGCCATTTGCTGGGGTGACGGAGGGGTCCTCTCTTTGTCCTGTGGGATTTGGTGTTGAGATGAACTAGTATAAGGTTAAGGGAATCTTTCTGGCTTCTTTATATTTGCTGGAACAGGCTGTACTGGGATAATCATTTGTTTACGGTATGTTTTGTTCAAAGGCAGAGCTCCTGTAGTGTGATTCACAGAGACTAACAGATTAGATGTGAAAAGTTTTTTTTCGTTTTTTTTCTTTAGAAACCATCATTGTTGAAAAGATTAAGGGTTTTTATCAATAAAGGTCAGATTTAGTTGCACATACACATACAGTCTTTTAACCATTTATTAATCACCATAGGTCTCAAAAACATCCCATCTCTGCTGTGAAGAGGTGCAACTGGTCGACTGAGAGACATAATGTCATTAAGATCTTTAACTTCACAAGCAGATTAATGGAATCACTTCTTCAGCACTTCTGATTTACTCTTCTGAAAGTCAGTATTACCTTCAAAGTGTATGGTGATATTTTCCAAGGTCAGGGACTTTTTTGATTGCCAAAGTATTCTATGAAATACCATACACAATTTTATGCATACAAACAATTACTTCTGTGTTGTTGTGTGTTGTTGCCGAAGTTCATAATCCATTACACTGCCGGCCGGCTGGCTATCAGAAGTTTTGGCCCAGTGGTTCTAAATATACATTTACAATTGCAATAGTGAACAAATCTACTAATATTATGAATTCATTTTTCTGGACAGTAATTTGGCTTGAATTGATTTTATTTGATTTTTATTTAATTATTTAGTAGAGGTCTTGTCTGTGCTTTCACCTTTCTCTAAAAGCAGCTGAAAAAAAATATGCAAATCCAACATTGTGGACCCATAAGGTTTGGGATAATTTCAGTAGCTGTTGCTTGTGGCAGACTTTGGGGTGGATTAAGCAAAAGTTTTATTTTTCTTTTCTCAGTTTGTTTAAGACATATTTATACAGATACCAGTTGTACTACTGTACTATTCTTTTGAATAATAATTTTTGTGTCCAGAGTCATAATATTTCCAACACCTAGACCTCTGACCATTCTTGATGAGCCAAAGCTAATAATTCCTTTGCAAATTATATTCCCCTGTTAAAGGACAGTTCTCTTTTGCTCCATCTACAACAACATACATTTAAAGAACAGTAAAAACACCTTCCGATCACACCATTCCATTTATTTCATAAGTCTTTGTAATCTCATGTAATATTTTTTCCTCCATTGTCCCACTGTTGATGGCAGCTGATGAGGTCTTATAGTGCCAAGGCTTTCATTCCCTTGAGGTCAGGTCCCAAAACGGTATTTGGCCATGCCTCGCAGCTAGACTCAAAATAAGTCTGCCTTACAGGCAACCACACACACAAAGTGAACTATATTTAACCAGTTTAGTTTACAGCTGCATTAGTTCTAAACATGTGTCCATCTGCTCTCTTTATCCTACCATCCTTCATTCTGCTTGTGTGTGATTTCAAGCTCTTTTATATTTAGTTAAAAAACAAAAATGTGCAGTTAAGGAAGGAACACTCCAAAATAAAGATCTATTATTGAAATAAATTTGCCTGTCCAACCAAAGGCAAATAGTTTAACAAAATTAAGACTGGGAATAAGAAACAATGGAGCAATATGCATTAAATATTTTGTTTTTCTCTTATTCTTTATTTCTTCTTGTCAATTATTTAATGTTTCTACTCAAAAACCATCACATTACCAAGTGGTCAACTCGTTAAGCACTTCATCATCAGAGCATCCCTGTGCCTTTAAGATTTAAGATTGTTTTTTTTTACTGTAGAAGGAGAATTTTAAATTCTATTCAGAATTTAGCCAATTAAGGAAGCAAAAACAGAAGAAATATGAACTCCATTTTAATAATAGTAAAGAATTACAATGGTCCAGCTTTAATGAAATGTAAATCCTTTATTGTCTCACAATGGGGAAATTTACTTTATGCATTTGAACCATCCCCTGGAAAAGAATCTAACCGCATACTTACATCCTTCTCAGAGCACAAGTGCACTGCTCTAACCACTAGGCCAACACCCTCTTTGTAAAAAGTGATATTTATATAGTGTTTTTTTAGGCCACGGGACTTCAAATTGGTTTACACTACAGTATATTCAGTTATTCACCTACTTGTGCATAAATTCACACGCTGATGGTGGCAAGCAACATTGTCCCCACAGTTCCCCTGGGGCAGACTGACAGAAGCAAGGCTTCGATTCAATCGGCACCTCTGGGCCCTCTGACCACCAACAACATGCAAGGCTAATGAAGTTTCTTGTCCAAGGACACAATGATAGCTGGGATCGAAGAAAATGCATGCCATTGATGGTATATCTGGCACTCTCCTTTAAGGAAGAGAAGAGAAGATAAGTGAAGAGAACATAAAATAAAAGAACTGAATAAAACCAAGCCAACGTAGTACAGAAAAGAAAGGAACAAAACAGAACAGAAAATTCCAAGACCTCTACTTAGGTAGAGTGTGCATGTCATTATAGCATAATAAGCTGGTGCAGCCTCTGGGGTAAAACAATGGTGACCTCAACAAGGTTATTCATAATGTGGGCAAACAATGACCATAAAATTACTGCAAACATCTTGTGCAGCACAGTCCCACATTTGAAAAGTCCAATATTTATCTCATTATATCCCAATTTTTTTGTAGTGCACTTCATCTGAGAATCTCACACTACTTCTCATTTTATGGCAAGTTTTCCCTACCATTTAAAAATGTTAAGGATAAATCAAGCATAAAAGTAAAAAAAAAAACAAAAAAAACTGAAGCTATGCCCAAAATTGTGAGTTATAGGTCACTAACGTACATGTTTGTGACAAATTGACATCATAAAGATGTGACCTACAGTAAGAATTCAATTGCAGATACAGGTGATTACAGCTCTTTATTAAGAGACACACACATGCAATTTGTATCACTTGTTAAGAATAGGAACAAGAAATAATCAGGCTCATATCTGAAGCAGTTCAAGCCAAATTAATAAAATCAGGGCTTACTATGATGACACTGGAAAGACTGAAGATCAGTGTGCTTGTTTTATAGTCAATCAGGGTGCAATGTGGATGATAACCTAATAAAAGAAGTATGGTGTATTTATAGCATTATATTTGTCAAATTGTTTTTGACAAATATATATTTCATTAAAGTACATTATCACCAAATAAAGTTTAGCAAAAGCCAAATACATTGTAGCCAAGTGTAACCACTGATATCAGAATCAGAAATACTTTAATAATCCCAGAGGGAAATTACTTAATTTACTTACTGATACAGAGTGCTGCATAGTTTTGAAACTATCAGAACCAAAAAGGTGACCTAAAAAAACCCACAAAATCATGTTTTAGATGTATCATGGTAATCCTATTGAGAATCGATGAAGCCTTGATCATTTATTCTTTTGATGATCAAAGCTTTAATCAAAAGGGTCAAATCACTTTTTTTTGTGTAAAAAAGTGCAGAATTTAGTATTGGTCACAATGTTTGGGTAGATCAGTATATTATTTAAATATACTATTTAAATATTTAAATTTAAATAGACTATATATATTTATTTCAGCAGAGGTTGTATCCTTTTCTATAGACCTGTCTGACCTAATGATTTGAAATGATGAATGAATCATTTGTATTTTTTAAACAATACTTAATTTTTATATGATTTTTAGCATTCTGTCCACAAATATATTGTGATATCAAATATACACCGACCCTGAAGGATTCTAGAAAGGAGCATTTTAAAATACATAAATTAATAAAGTAAATGACCATGGCAGCATTACAGTAGCACATTAAACATTGGTGCAATTGCTATATAATCATTTTTGTTCCTTACTATGGAGGAATATATTTTGAGGAATGAACTTTTTTGAAAAATCTATCTAGATCAGTATCACAGTGCCTTAGACACATTACATGAAGTAATTGTTTTTTTAATTTATCTAACATTCGTATCGTATTAAAGCACTTATTATACTTTGGTTTCATATTCAAAGAAAACAGTGCTCATTCATAATTCAATGAGCACTGTTGTGCTCTTTTGCCAGACAATGCTGCTCTTTTGATAGCTGTAGCGTGGAGAAACATTTTAAGGAACTCTTTATCTGTCAACAATATACTGTGGTCTTCAAGACCAAATTTAATTAAAATTTATTTTGAGGGGGCACGTGAGTGTGTGAGGAAATTATTACATTTTACTGTAGATCACTCTTTTAATTAAGAAACAATGCCACTAGTCTTGGCTGAAAAATTGTTTCCAGCATACCCATATGGTTATGACACAATGGGAAAATTACTATAATGCTGTAAGAGCACTTGTTTTTTGGTTAAAATGTAATACAAAATCACTTAAGGATTCTCAAGGCCAAAACCATTTACCCTAAGCTATAGGGCAGCTTTCATACTTCAATCACTGCTTCAGTAAATGGGCAATCATCATACAATACCCACAGCATGCCGATGATCATTGCAGAGCTATTGTATTTCTGTTGGACACTGCAATCAGAACACTCTTGCTGAGGCCATTCAAAAGAGATAAAGCAGGACAGGCCGATAGAAAATCTAGTAAATGAAGACATTGCTGGCAATGCAGTGTTGGTTGGGTAGGAAGTTCTTTCCTTTTTAACAATTATCGTCCTCATTAACACCTAGTTGAACTTGTAGTTAAGGTCAAAGCTAACCAAGAAAATATACTGTACATATAGTATATATTTTTTCTCATTTCTTTATGTCACACTTCCATATAAATGTTTTATATTTTTTTTCCCATTTTATTAGTCTTTGTTAATCATTTTACCCAACTTTTTCCCTTATATAAAATAAGATCATTATTTTTTCAGCACTTTGTTGCCAGTCCATCTTTTCCTACTTCTGTTTGAAGATGTATAAAAACATATGAACAAACCATAACTCTTTATGGCTTACAGTTAGTATATAATGCATAGTAGTCTTATAACAATATTTTGATAACTGCGAAATATGGTTAGGCTATTGAAAATTACTATATATAAAATATCACCTTAGCATTAACAAACTGATGCATGTCTGGAAGGAGAGGGTCTTAGGTCAAATAGGGCCATATTTTGACTGTGAATTGTTCTGTTCCATTTTTGGCCCTTTCAGGAATGTAAACAGAAAAGACAAAAAAAAAAAATAGTAAAGTGACCAGTACCCAGTTTGATAAGTTAACATTAGGAATTGTAAAAGTGTAAATTGTCCGCTTTTAGTATTCTTATATTGCACTCATAAAGGCAAGGCAAGTTTATTAATACTGCCCTTTTCAGTGGAAAGACAATTTAAAGTGCTATATATCATAATATTCATAATATTGATCATAATATTCTTTTAGAAAGACTTGAATATTTTGTAGGAACTAAAGGAACAGCACTAGACTGGTTTTAATCTTATCTATCTGATCGATTTCAGTTTGTCTACGTTAATGACAAATCTTCCTCATGCTCAAGGATTACCTGTGGAGTACCACAGGTGATGCAGTTGTCACAGATAACTTCCTAGTTGCCAAGATCAATGAAGCCGCGAGTTTAGAGTGGAAGAGACAGCAAGTTTTCAGGAAGATCAGTGAGGAACAAAGAATAAGAAAAATAAGAGAAGAACCACAATCACAACAGGAAGCAGAGATTGGTGCAGTGGATGGGAGTGAACACACTATCTCTGTATCTCCAAAGGTGAGGACACAATCTAGAATCAATCGCAGGAAATCAGAACTTCTTGACATCATAAATCAACTGAAAGTTTATATAGTGGAAATTATAGGAGTTATTCATGAGTCACAAAGATATTCTCCACAGAGCAGTCTAAACTGAAAATGGGGCTGTAGGAACTATCAAGAGTGCAATCAGGAAGGACAGTGTGCCCATTGTTTTAAATGTGGGCAGGGTGGTCACTCATCAAGAGGTTGTTAGGCCCAAAGGAGACCCATGGTCCAAATTGAATAAGTAAATGTGTAAGCCAGTGGTGTAAAAGCACTCCCACCACCACTGCTTCCTAAATGTAACAAAGCATCCAGCAAAAAAAATATTATGAACTCATAACAGACAGCATCCATTATCTTGAAAACAAAGCAGCAGGAAAGTCGACAGTAGCAGTTACTGTAATGTCAATCTACTGTCACCAAGACAAATACAAATACAAATAAACTGCTGAATCTAATCTGTAAGAAACACATGGCTTTTTTGCAGGTTTGATGGGTTACAGACAAGGGCAGTTTGGGAAACACGATCACAAGTCTACCATCTCCAGAAGTTTGTGATGACTCTGCCATTATAGGCTGTGCTTCTGAGGGGAACGAGCTGGAGTATCGATCAGTCATCATGAACTTTGTGGACTGGTGTGAGGAAAAACCACCTGTGTCTTAACACCAGTAAGACCAAGGAGATAGTGATCGACTTCAAGAGAAAATCCCCACCTCACTGTCCCCGTAAATATCCAGGGGCAGGACATAGAAACTGTGGAAGTTTCAAATACCTGGATGTTCACATCAATAATAAGCTTGTGCAATATCTAATGTGCAACTACAATTTACACGCTGTGCAGTTGCAGTAACCTGTTTTTTTACATTTGATACCCAGTGCATTATATATATATATATATATACTGTGTTCGGTATATATACAGTATATACTGAACACTTTGAAAACACATCAGATCTCAATGGGGAAAAAATTCTGCTGGGTGATTTGTTAGGAACAAAAAGATGCCACATGATTTGATGGAAATAAAAATGTTTAACCTACAGAGGGCTGAATTCAAAGACACCTCAAAGAAATTTCATTGCAGCAACTCTCGCCACATGAGGCCGGGTATTGTTGTGCACCAGAAGGGAACCCAGGACCCAATGAACCAGCATTGGGTCTGACAATGGGTGCAAGGATTTCATTCTGATGCCTAATGGCAGTCAGGGTGCCGTTGTCTAGCCTGTACAGGTCTGTGCGTCCCTCCATGGATATGCCTCGCCAGACCATCACTGAACCACCACCAAACCGGTCATGCTGAACGATGTTACAGGCAGCATAACGTTCTCCACGGCTCCTCCAGACCCTTTCACGTCTCTCACATGTACTCAGGGTGAACATGCTCTCACCTGTGAAAAGCACAGGGCGCCGGTGGCAGATTGCCAATTCCGGTGTTCTGTGGCAAATGCCAATCGAGCTCCACAGTGCCGAACAGTGAGCACAGGGCTCACTAGAGGACGTTGGGCCCTCAGGCCACCCTCGTGAAGTCTGTTTCTGATTGTTTGGTCAGAGAAATTCACAACAGTGGCCAGCTGGAGGTCATTTTGTAGGGCTCTGGAAATGCTCCTCCTTACACAAAGGAGCAGATACCAGTCCTGCTGATGAGTTGTAGACCTTCTATGGCCCTGTCCAGCTCTCCTGGAGTAACTGCCTGTCTCCAGGAATCTCCTCCATGCTCTTGAGTTTGTGCTGGGAGACACAGCAAACCTTCTGGCAATGGCACATATTTATATGCCATCCTGGAGGAGTTTAACTGCCTGTGCAACCTCTGTAAGGTCCAGGTAGCGTCTCATGCTAACAGTAGTGACAGCGACCCTAGCCAAATGAAAAACTGGTGAAAAAGTCTGAAAAGATGAGGAGGGGAAAAAATATCAGTGGCCTCTACCTGTAAAACCATTCCTGTTTTGTTGGTTGTCTAGTTTTTGCTGCTCTAGTGCACCTGTTTTTAAATTCATTAACACCAAAGCAGCTGAAACTGATTAAAAACCCCCTCTGCTACTTCCTGACCAAAGCAATATCCCAGAAGTTTAATTAACTTGATGCTATACTCTGATTACATAATTTTCCTTTATTTATTTATTTTTTTTGAGTATTGTGAATACCCATCTATATAAATACCCATGTTAATACCCTATGCAAAAACCCTGTATAATATCCCTGCTAAATATATATGGGCCGCACTGAATATACTGTATATCCCCCATGCACATTTTTCTCCTTTTGGCACCCTCTTTTCTTTTTGACTATTGAGCCGATGTAAGGAGTAAATTTCTCCACTATGAGATCAGTAAAGTCAATCAATCCCTCAATCAATCAGGTCCCCCTAATAAGTGAACAGTAGTGACAGCGGAATATTCCACATATGACAGCAACAGATTTTAGGCCTCAATACATTAGTGGGAAGGACAGTGACTCAAGCCCCTATTCCATTCAGCGGAGGGATGGAAGTCAAGTTTGAGCTTGGTGCAGCTGATGAATCAATATTTGGGTTCAATGTAATTGAGCACCTAGTAGACAGAGGCATAGACCCACCATGTGCAGTGACAGATGTGGTGAGTACTGCAGAAAAAAAAAAAAAACTGAAGCTGTTTTTAAAAGTCATGAGGAATAAACAGGAGGGACTAAGTGAGGGCACAGCGATGGGGAGAGAGCTAATCAACAAACAAAATTGTTCAAAAATAACATTAGACAAGGTCTGTTCCCTGAACACCAAGATGCTTTGTTTGTGCCCATTCCTCA
>NW_015150520.1:1238964-1241876 GCF_000732505.1 Cyprinodon variegatus | reverse complement strand
GCCATCTGACAGCATTAGTCACACTATGGGGAATTTTATGAATGGGTGAGGATCTCCTTCAGACTGTCATCCACTCAGATAGAGGGTTATATAATACATCCTGTAGACATCGCTCCCGTCCAAGCGTTAAAAGAGAGGAACCCACTGAAATCTGAACTGTTAGAAAATTATTGGGATTTATCTCCTATTATCAAAGCTACGCTCCATACTTTTTCACGCATTGGTCCTGGAAAGCTGAGATTGTTTGGGGAGAACAAGTATAAAGTATATTGTTACACAAAGTAAACATGAAGACAACCCAGTATATGAGATAAAAACAGAAAATGGAAAGGACCAGACCTGTATCATGCACTGAAACCCTTGTGAACTCCTGCCAATGGAAGAATAGGATCTACCTATACAAAGCAGAAGACAAAATGTTACCAAACAAGCACAAGAGCACAACTCAGATAATGGGAAAGACACACATCATTGGATTACACGAAAGGAGAGGAGACAAGAGGAGCAGTGAGGAGATTCAGAGGGGCCAGTAAACCTTGTAGAAGATGGAGAAGCAGATAATAGGGACTCAAGAGCTGAGGAGGAAAACTCCAACAAATCCACCACAAGGTAATGGATGCCCCTTGCGGACAAAATGGAGAGGAGGATTTTCAGTCCCCTGAGTCTGCAGACAGTGACCTAGAAGATGCTGCTTCTTCTGTCCAGCTGAAAAAGTATATTTTAAGATTAATAAAACTAAAATTGTTGTTCACTTACAACAAGTTGGGATAGCCTTCACTGTCAAATTGAATATTTTAGTTTACTGTTGAGTGAACACAGGTTCACTATTTCTGTTTAGTTAAATGTTCACTTGTTTGTTAAAAACATCCATCCATCCATCCATCCACTATCTGACACACTTGTCCCGAGTGGGGTCGCGAGGGGTGCTGGTGCCTATCTCCAGCAGTCAATGGGCGAGAGGCGAGGTACACCCTGGACAGGACGCCAGTCCATCGCAGGGCATTGTTAAAAACAGTTATTTATATTTTTTTATGTCAGTAGTGAAAACTTGCTAAATGAGGTTTAAGCACCAAAACAGTTAAGTTGTTGAAGTTATGGTAAGAAAACCACACATCATTATCATTTACAGTGTTAATCTAATGATGGAATTTTGTACTTTTGCAAATTGGATAAGATTATTGAACTTTGTCCCTCAGTGTTCATACTTTGGTTTGTTCATGGCAATAATAATATATACTGTAAGTTATTTGTTCCTTCATTAAGGTAGAAGAGGAGCAATTTATTCTGATGAAGCAAGGGATTCATTACAAATGCATGGTGGCACCTAACACTTCAAATATAATTTAACGCCACAACTTAGCTAAAAAAAAACACATCCCACAGGACAGTGCTGTGAGTCATTAAGTAGAACAGTACTAACCTCTGTTGCAGTCTACCACAGGAAACCAATGTGCACTGAAGGAAGTTTGAAATATATCCGATTGCTATAAAAGATCATTCATCATCTAGCCCAAGTCACATTGTGGATTTTTATGTAAAATGTATACACTTGCTGACTGGACTGCTAGCTGATGCCGGTATTTTTCTGTATTTATTTATTCATATACTTTCATTTTTCATTCCCATATTCAAGCCAGCATCATAAATCTTTCTGTCCTCAGTCCCTTGAACTTGTTTCCATTACAATATTACTAAAATATGCAACATTATTTCAACAAGTTCAACAAGTTGTGTAAAACCTTTTTGTATATTATATTCAAAGATGTTGACAAAAGGGGAGAAAGTATTAGAATGAATTTATGTTTAGACTGCAGTACATTATACTCATCAGCAGAATTGTTGGTACCCCTTGTTTAATGAAAGAAAACCCTACAATGGTCACAAAAATAACATGAATATGACAAAAGTAATAATTAATAAAAATCCTATTAAAATTAGAAGATGAAAATCAGACAATGGCATTCTTCAAAATAATGATTTTAAACTAGAAAAGCCCCCAGAGAGTGCTGACCGCCAAGCAGCACATTTGTCTGAAGTTGTGAGTTACTGCTCTAGCTAAAACTTGAATGTGATCTGGATCATTACTAAAATTTAAGGAGTTTCCTAAAAAATCTGTTTTTAAGTTTTCCGTTGATTCTTTAAACAAACTAACAACACTCCTTTTTCTTTTGTTTTTGTCTTCATTGTAATACCTCCAGACTTTTTTTAGTCCAAAGCTGGGGCTGTCAATAGTCAATGAAGCCGCCCTCTCGTTTAGGGGGAACTTCTTGTTTTGCCAAATATCCCTATCTCACAATGTTAGGGAATCGTTTAATTCCTTTATCCAGATTCTGATCTGGATCATCACCAAAATGTAATGGATTTTTTATCGTCCTGAGGTGCATCTGGTAAAAATTTCATTAAAATCCTTCCATAAACCAACACCAATGAAATCATATGCTTTCTGGTGGGGTGAAACAAAACTCATACAACAGGAGCGGACAAAAATAATGGCATCTTAAACTTAATGTTTTGTTGTGCAAACAGCAGGTATTTTGGCCCACTCCTCATGAGCAAACTGCTGAAGGTAAAAGCTTGCCTTTTCCAAACATGTTTCAGCTCCTTCCAAAGATGCTCTATAGGATTTAAGTAGGATTCCATACACCAACTGAAATTAATGGGTTAACAGTTAAAAAAAAAAAAAAACCATGAGCTGACCCGCTAATAATTAGCATTTGCCTCCCTTCTCATTGGCAAAAAAAAAGCTGGGCCTGTTCACCTACTGGCAAGCAGTGATACCATAACACAGAGTTAGAGATGATAATGTCACCAGTGCAATACAGTAGAAATGAGGACACTAAACAAATGAGAGTAAATGGAAGGGAGCCAGGCCATACTAAGTGTGCTTTATTGTTTGGCTCTGTTATCCATTC
>NW_015150520.1:1177348-1236478 GCF_000732505.1 Cyprinodon variegatus | reverse complement strand
CTATCTATCTATCTATCTATCTATCTATCTATCTATCTATCTACATATGTATACAGTATGTGTGTGTGTGTATCTGTATATATATAGATCAATAGGTAGATTGATATACTATTCCGTTAAAGACTGAAAAGAATCAGTAAGAAAAATTTGTAGTATATATAAGTATATACTTGTACTGTATATATGCAGCGAGAAGGTTCCAGGTTTGATTTCTGCATGGAGTTTGCATGTTCTTCCTGTGCATGTGTGGGTTCTCTCTGGGTACTCAAACTTCTTCCTAAAGTCCAAAAACATGACTGTTAGGCAAATTGGCTTCTTTAAATTTTCTTTAGGTGTGTGTGTGTGTGTGTGTGTGTGAATGGTTAATTGTCCTGTTTGTCTAGGTGTTACCCTTTGATAGACTTGTGACCTGTCCAGGGTGTACCCCACCTTTCGCCCGTTGACAGCTGGAGATAGGCACCCCTCACGATCCCAGTTGGGATAAGTGTGCAGAAAAATGAATGGATGCATATATATATATATATATATATATATATATATACTTTGACCAGTCCTGGCGAGTTATTCTGTCAATGGCTACATTTAGAGATGTGTGCCTTTATTCATGTGGGGAGAAAGAAAAAAACTTCTAAATTAAATTTCAATGTTAGTATTCAAGGCTGTAGCCCTAATTCAAAGCTGTGAAAAGTTTGTAAGAAGTTTAACCATTATTTGATTGTACAACTATTTGTTATCGTTCTAACTGATTTTCAAAAGTTCCAAACTAATTTAAACCTACAAAGTGTCAAGTTTGTACCTCATCAGTTTTATGTCTTTATATCCCATATTTCTTTAGAGTTGCTTGTTTAGAGTTGTGTTGCTTTTTAAAAATGATTCTTACCAATAACAATTTGTTAGAGAGTTTAGTTTATATCTAGGTTTCTTGATTATACAGGCCTGGCAATGCCTTGTCAAAGTTGTCACTAGATAAATGGTTATTTCAAGATACATTTTTAAAAAGGGACAAACTTCTTTGGACAGATTTATTTTGAAATTACATTTTACATTTGAACAAGTTATTTAGATCTAAAAATACATTTTCAGAAATGATGTAAATCATTTAACAAGCAAAAAAAACAAAAAAAAACAACAACAAATGGCATGCACTTTTTCACCAGCTATAAACCTGGTAAAGTCCTTTTACTATTATGTTACACAATCATTTATAATCTGTGGGTCTTAATTTTGCAAATTCTAATTCCATAAGTGAAGAAGGATGTGATTCATAATTTGCACATACTTTCATGATAGGCTCATTAAAGAACTAGTTTATTTAAGTAGCTAAATATTTATACATAAAAAATAGGAATACTACCAAATATTAATTAACATATTTTACCAATCAGTAAAATGTGTAAATAAAATTAATATATCTTACAGAGTAAAAAAAAAAACAACTTTCAGCAATTATTTTGTCTCAGTGCTTGCATCACAAGAAATAAGGTAAGTGAATTATAAAAATTACAAGATATGAAAAAAAGGGTTTTCTTGAATTGAGTAATGGGGAGTCTGAAAACATAAATAAGCAATAACTAATCTGTGAGTTTTTATTAAAGTTTATTCAGGCATTTCTCCTTTAATCATTGTTTTATCTCTGCTTTTGACACTAATAAGAGTATTTTCAGGTTACTGTAAGAGATTAATACTTCACAAAACACATTATTAAATGTAGTGCATGTTGTTGTCATCTGATCTGATAGAACAAATGTTAAACGGTCATTTTTTTGAGCATATTTTTATTTATTTGGGTTAAGTTTGCAGATTGGGAAAAGGCTAAAGCGGTTTTCTCCATTGTGCTTTTCTCACATAAAAAAATCAGGTGAAGCCCATAGTGCTGTGACAATGCATTGTTATAGCCTGACAGGTTCTCCAGCTAATTAAAACCTCTGACTCATTCTGTTCCCTGATCACTCCTTACAAATTCTCTTGAGTGGCTTCAGTAAGCACGCACAGGCTTAAGTGAATGTTTACCTCCCCTAATGACTATCTGTCTCAGCACTGAGCAAATGGAAGTGCTTTGGTCCTTCGCATAACTCACTGGGGCTACAAAGACTCACAGTTGACTCCCCAGAAGAAAGTTTTTGGCTCAGCTTTATGACTACAAAGGCCCATTTACAGGTTGTCATGACTGTTGATAAGAGTAATAATTGCCGAACATCATTGCAATTTGCTAATGCACTAACATGAAGAAAGATGTCCTCACTTCTTCTCCGCTGGAAGATGCATATCACTGAAAAGGAGAAAAAAAAACATACCAAAATGAATGTAGGAATATCAATAATTCCATGTGAGAATCTAAGATTAAAGTTTGTAAATTTATTTTTGTATGTCCCCATACACCTTTGAGTTAATGAGTTCTTAGAAAATCAATGGTTGTTGATAAACTTCCCTAATTTGCACTCTGATTATGTACCCATATTCCATTTTCGTCTCTTTTTCATTTAGTTTTGCTTTCACAAAAAACAGAACAACACGTTTACATTTACAGTAAAACCTCATTTAGGGTTTGAAATATTTTACTCTACTTAATGTTTTTTCAAGGTGAAAGGATATAGGTACAGTATGGGTAACTTTTAAATGATTTACTTTCATCAAGCTGCACATTAATTATCAAATTCTCAACCCTAACCCTGACTTTTAGTAATACGGTAACATACTTCTAATTGTATGAGCGGCTTTATAAATATTTCAACATGTGTTTGATCATTTCTCTTTGTTGCTGAATTCAAAGTATTTACAGTAACAGTGCAAGGCCTTCTTCCCATAAGCCTCATTTACTAAATCTGCATCAGCAATTTTAATATTATGCAAGAAAAACCATGGATGGATGGATGAATGCTAAAACAAAAACAAACAGACATAAACTTTCTTATTTGAAGTTATGGTTACTTATCAAAAAACAGGTCCAGTGTTCCCTTCTATTTTTTTTTACTAATTCCTAACCTCGTAGTACATGTATGACCTCTGAGATAGAGACGTTTTGTCATAACAATACTGTATGTTGAATTCAGTTCAATTCTGTTTATTTCCATAGTGCCAATTCACAACACACATCATCTCAAGGAATTTTACAGAGACAATTCAATCAGTTCGCATAGTCAGGGTGGTTTTTATATAATTTAATTAATGTTTCTTTCACTCTAGTATTTACCTTGGGGTTTTTTTTTGTATGTTTTAATTGTGTGTATGCAGGTCTGTAAGGACTTAATTATGCTTCCTAGTGGAGTTCACAGATTTGCTGCTGCATCCTCCATCTCACAGACTTAAAAATAAAACTCCTCTCCAGTATTTTTAAATCCAAAGCCCTGCTGGAAAAGTTATGTTCAAACAGAGTTGATTCCGCCTTTGTGATATTTGGATACTAGGGCTTTAAAAGAGCACAGGACCATTCCTGATTGCAGTTCACAGCTCAGCTGCTATGACCTGCACATTTTGCACACCTTCCTAGTGCCTTAATGAGCAGTTTTCTGTGACATTGTCTTTGATCTCTCTCCCTCTTTGCACTTGGTTTATATCCACACAGGCCAGACAGACAGCCTTATGTTGCATCAATTGGCAATCAATTCTCCAGCCCTGCCCGTCTCTGCCTGAAAAAGAAATAAGCGACGACACTTAGTACACACTCCGGTCTTCATATAAGAAATCCTATTCTTTTCTTATGCAGTGGCACTCTCAAACAGATGAATGATTTATTCAAAATTGTAAATAGAAGGGTTTACTTCCCATCTTCCCATATGGATTTTGGTCCTCAATAAGCCACTGCACACATTTCATTTAAAAATTTGAAACAAAATTGAAATTAAGCAAATAAATAATAGGTTTTTTTGTTTGGAGACTAAAATACTGGTCAAGTGCAGGTGCAATGTAAAAACAGTGAGGAATAAAATTCCCTTTATTCAGAAAGAACACGATATACCCGAAACTGTCTGTTCCTATTAGGAAGTTGTCCTTCACAAGTCCTCATTGCTGCAAGGCAGGGTCAGAGGAAAAAGGCACCCAATCCCTGGACATGATGATGAAACCGTGACAAATCAACTCATTCTTTCACTTCAGATTTTGCAAGTCTCTGCGCCATGGGATTTCAGCCTCTCTTTGAGAATAGGAGCTGGAGAATCTGGAGACTCAATAGTGTTCATTTTCTCTAATCCAATCCCTGTATAAAACCTCCCTTTGAACGTCTGCGGAGAAGCTGAAAGGCACCACATATTCTTCCCTCAGTTCGTCCGCTCTCTGATCCAAGCTCGGTGTCCGACGCACAGGCGCTCGAATAGAGCAGATCTAATTAAGTTTGCTGATGGTGAAAGTGATGATTACTGTGGAGCACACAGAGAGGAGGGAGGACCAGGGCAAAAAAAAGATAACGAGTATGTAGGGTGGGGTGTGTGGGGGGTGTACTGTGGTCATCCTTTCTGATTCTTCTCGTGAAATGAAGCTTATCGCCTTTATTAATGACGTTATAACTTCCGCCGGATTCATATATGAGATAACATACGATTTTACAACCAGCACTTTATAGACTCCTCTTTTCACTGTTTAATAAATCATTTTTTACTACAATAACCAAATCTTTCCTTGTATCTACACCATTTAAAAATATGTTTTCAATTCAGGGCTTGAAGTATAAAGTATGTGAAATGTTCAAATTTGCTTTCCTCATTTTCGTTTTAATCCAGGTAGACGCACATATATTTCCCTCCTGTATCCTGTTAGTATTAATACCGAGTGCAGGTGTTCTCCATCCTTTCTAAAACCAAGCGCCCACTCTCACTATCAACTGACCATCCAGTCTGCCACCTTTCACCATCCACTGAACGCCTCCTACTCGCACTTCCTCCGGTTGCGTCCCAGCCAACCGGGAGTATTCTAGCCGCTGGAATACATTAAATTGCATGTTGTAGGAGGGAGGAAGAGCGCGCCCTGAATGCCATTCACACATCCCACTAGCTGGGGAGCGCAGTCACCGTCAGGATCGTCAGCAGCTCTAAGTGCGCTCTGCGTGCGCCCTGAGCGCACTGGCAATATGAGTTAGAGGACGGCTGCTTGCCACACGTCGGTGGACTCTGCTTGGCGTTAAAATAAGTAGTTCACGCGGAAAAAGATGAGTGTCTACAGATGCGCTGCGACTCACTTGGAGAATACTTAGAGAAACCTTCCTGCTGAGCATCTTCGGAGTTCTCCGCTGGAAAAAAAGAAAAAAAAAACGCTTTTTCTTTAAGCAAGTGGGGATTTAATCATCTGTTCAGTTCACGTTGCACACTCCTTTTGCGCGCAGCCTCTCTGAAAACACCTCCGATGCCCCTCTTTGTAGTCGCTAAACCGACCAGAACTTTGCCGTCCTATGACTGGATTTTATGGATATTTTTTTCCGACCTGTCACGGACCCAAATACTTGCCCAATAAGGTAAGGGCACAATAATTGAAATATAAAAAGTGATTCTAGATGTGGATGTTTTCAACTTAAATTTAGAATTTTGGATAAAAGCCATTTTTCCTTATAGTTTCAGTTGAAATCGGTTATTTGCCAAGTATTTATTTTTGTAGCCTCTGTATCCTAAGCAAAATTCCAATTATACACCTAATTATTTACTACCTTTCTGCTACCTCTACTACTTGTAATCTCTAATTTCCTTCCTTTCATACTTCACACAGGACTTATTAGGATTGCAAGAAGAATGAAGAGTCACCGGGGCCGGGGGAAGCACCATGAGTGGCCCGTGCACCGCCACTAGACTGACGGCCCTCATGTTTTTATGGAAGTGGTTGACATTAAGCCTGCTCGTGAGCTGGGTGTCAGTGGGGGCCAGTGCCGCGGACTCCACCGGCGCTGGTTTCAGCGGCTCAAATGGACCCCTGGGCTGGCTGCTCTCCGAGAAGGGTCCCTTTCACAACTCACATGGGTTTGTTGATTTCACAGAGCGCTACCAGCAAGGATTCACCACCAAATACAAAATATACAGGTGAGAAGGCGAGTCATATGAACTATAATTATTTGAAAGGAAAAAATTAAATTGTGAAATCTAATTCTGAAGTGAAGAAGGAACAGATATATAAAGGGACTGCAGTTGCTTTGGCTCATTTTTGCAGCTTTGCCCTAGGAAGAAAAAAAAGTATGTTCAAAAAATCAGGCTAGAAATCACATAAGACTTTCCTTTTCACCACAAAGGATGCAGATTTAGTAGGTGGCAAACAGAGGGATGAGGGACTGAGAAGATTACCCCGTGGAGTTTTGCATACAAATGACAGCTCCGCGTGCATTCTGCACAGATCTAAGCTTCTTTTGGTGTGCTTATGCACCTCCTCTTTTTTAGTAGGTAGCAGATACATGGATGGAGTATGATACAAACTCTAAATGGTGCATATCAGTGGAAACTCAAAGTGGAGATACCACAGGAGGGCATGAGCAAAGCAGTGGGATGTTACAGATATCTGACTGAGCCTGTTGATGTGTGACAGTGGGTAGATCAAGTGGCTTTAGAAGTGTGTGGTGGTTATGTGTGAAGACACAGTGGGGTGTAGTTTGAAAGCTTTATTCCTTGTATTAGGGCATTTTTTGGTTTAGACCAGAGCAAGGGTAAGCACAAAACATAGCTTATTCAAGTGTTAACATAGAAGATATTAAATATTATACAGTTAACTATTTTGATTAAGTAAATTATGCTGACCGATTTTCAAAAAATAGTGCATTTTATACATAAAATATCAAATGTAGATTAATGTAATGGGCATGAAAAATAGATACTTTACAATCTTAGGCCTTGCCTAACCTCTGTTATTATTTTACTGTAAAGGATAAGAGGACAACTGACTAGAGTATATCTAGTTTATGGCTTATGCCGTTGTCTTTATGTATAATATTAAAACTACCCCCCGAAACACCAGATGTCATTTAGACATTGGTTTTTAGGCTAAATGCGATCAGTCCGTCAACGTATTGATTTAGTCCAGAAATAGTTGTTGAAATTGGGCTGTGTTTTGTCAGTGTGATTATGTCTGCCTTTAGTCCAATTATAGATGCTGAATAGATGTTACAAACCCAGTTTTCAACGCTTGAAACGATCTGAAAATTACAGCTTTTAACTTTGACTTTTCAACCAAATGGAGACCATGTTTGGACGTAACCCTTTTCAACCAAATTTGCTCATTGGGGGCTTTTTTTTTTCCTTGGTTGATGCTATTTGGTGATTAGCAGTTCAGATATTTGAAAAAAAATATTATTCTAATGAATAAATAATGGAAAACTAACAACACCCACTATTGTTGGTTTATAACCACATGAAATAACAGCATTATCCTTTGGTCCTTTTTTATATGTACGTTTCATATAATCAGGTCAGGGTTAAGGACTATGATTATCTTGAAATCTTTTCTTCTTGTAGGAATTTGAATTTCCACCGCTTTTGAAAAACCTCCACAACAGTTTCTCTTTTGCATGCTTTAGGTATTACAAAAGAAATGGAAACCAGAGATCAGGGTGCAGAGAAAACCTGAAAATTGGTATTGCACAGTAAAAAGCCTTGACTGTGTAAATGTTCTTATACTTCTGCTTGTTTAAATAATGTTAAAACAACAGTTTTGTTTCCTTCATGTAAAGAAACAAAGACTTAACAAGCATTTCAACATCAACACTAAAACTCTGAGTGATTAAGTCCTTTTAGGCTGGTTGTTCAATAAATATCTGTTTCAGCGAGTGTGACCTACACATACTGCTTACGGCAAAAACAAAAAAATGTGTTGGCGTTTGCATATTTATTTTGGGGGGGGGAGGGGAGTGCTAAAACATTTAATTAAGAAATCACTATACCATTGCAATTATTTTTTTGTGTATGTGTGTCCGATCAATTTTAACAAATTCCTCTGACCACATGAAATTTCGCTCCCTGCAAAATGCTTGTCATTTAGAATTAGCCCAAACCACATGATTGTTTTCTTATTATACTACAGTTTCGGTGTGTCGTTTACCCACAACCAATTTTCATCAGTGGTTGCTGTGCTGGTTGATTGAGCGTTACTTACTTGGTATACTGAGAGTGTTTGTACTTGTGGCTGGAAATGCAAGGTAAGTCTTTTGATGATCCGTGATGAGGGTGTCGGCCACTGTACAGTAGGAGGACCACTGCCAACTGAACAGAGGTTTGACTGACACTGGCATTTAGCAGCTGACAGGGCAACAATGCCATGAAAAGAAAGGGAATGTTGCTCCGTTTGCTTCCCTACATCCATCATTTCCTCCCTTCTTCCGTCTCTGTGGGTGTCCTCTTTTAATTTTTTTGAATAACTTAATAGCTTGTTTACTTCTCACTACATTCTTATTTTAAACCTTTTTATAGACATGAAAGCTGACACATATTAACATACATTAGTTAAATTGATGCACAAGAGTAACTGATTTACATAACAGAATTTATTCTGGTTTGGAAAGCCAAGCTTAAAACCTTCCTAAATATGCTGTATTGCTTTTATTGATCTCCACCTTTAACACAATTATCTATCAGAAAACATTCAAGGACGTTGATAAATAAACGGAGAACATTTTCTTTATTATTGGTGTATTGAAGCAAAATACTCAAGATTTTAGGTAGAAAAGGCAATGTTGGAAAACTAATTTATTTTGCTCTGGGCCTGTACAGGACAGCAATTGCTAGCGCTGTTGCCTTACAGCAAGAAGGCCTTGGCTTAGAATTCCAACAAGGAGTAAAGCATAGGGTGAATTTTCTCCTGCCACTGTCCAATAGTCTGTATTTTAGGTTGACTGGCTGAGCTAAATTGCCATTGGGTGTGCATGCTTTTCCTGTGGGCCTCTGTGTTGTGCTGTGATAGTCTGTCTTGGGTGTACACTGCATCCTGCCCAATGTGACAAATGGAGATGGACATGAATCCTACTCTGATCCTGCAAGGTCTTAACTGGTTGTAGCAGGAAGACAAATGGTATTGATCTTCACTAATATTGTGCGTATACATTTTTCAAGCAAAGTTAATTTCATGGCTATACAGTTAAACTTCTGAATCTAAACCTGACTTTATTTAGAACTTCAGAGAATATTAAATATTCTGAATTGAGATGCATATTTTATCTGTTAGAACAGTACTGACACATACAAAGCATCAATCAGAAAAAAAAAAAAAAGATTTTTAACCCAGGTTAAAAGAAGGTTGATTAAATAAATAAATAAAAACAAGGCTGTCATTGGTGGACGCATTGTATATACTGTATATATATCCCATGCACCTTTTTATTCCTTAGTAACTGTTGTAACGAGTACATTTCTCCACCGTGAAAATAAAGTCCTTCAATCAATAAACAGAAAATAAACAATACATTCTAGGCTCTTCTCCTTTATTTCCATGTCTTTTCGCATTTTCTCTCTCTGTTTTCCTCCACTCCTTTCTTCTCCCACCTTTCATCTTTCGCCAAATGATTTCAAACCAATTTTTCTCTGCCACTCATAAATATTCTCCAGAGCTGTGTTGGCCTTTAGAGTCAGGCGGCAGGGAAGTTGTAGTTGTATTTGAATGTTATGGAGAGAACTAGAGGAGTGGGGAGACTATATCCCCACCTGCTGATCAGTTATTTTATCAGAAGAGTCCCAAGAAAGTTATTATCGTATTAATAACATTTTTCAAACAAATTCTAAATCTTCTAGGGGTTGTACTCAGGTGAGGAATGATGACATTTTGACTTTTACATTAACACTTGGTCGTTTTGCGGCATAGCATTAAGTGCAGATTTAAAAAGCTTGCAAATGTTTGGCTTTCAGTTGCAGCCTGCAATATAAAACAATATAAATCTAATTGGAGGATTGTTTTTTTTTATGAATTATTCTTTTGAAGGTCAGATTAAATTCAATATTGGTTAATGTAGATAGATAATTTAGATTTAAGCTTGGAAAAACAAGTGTAGACACACTTAACAGTCTTTCTTTCTCTGGGATTGCCAAAAAAATCCACCTGAATGTCAAGGATAATAGGTTTAAAAAAAAAAAAAAATTCTTCCATTCTTCTTTTTCTCTGAACTGCGAGTTACAATCCTCTACACTTCTTTGTCACTTTTATTTTCTATTAAAAGCAGCCGACAGGCTCTAGGTATTCTTGTCAAGCAGACGCATGTTGCTACATTGTATAAAACAAATAAAAAAAACAATATCCCAACATTTAAAGCCGTTCTTGCAAATTTCTAATTGATCATATTTTCTGTATTGACCGACACATTAGGCTGATACATTTTCTTGAACCTGAAGTTAATTGAACAGAAAACTAGGCGTTTAGCAAAAGAAAGATGTGTTTGATTTAATAATATAGAAGCTTATGAAATCATCTCCGCTCGTGGGAAGTTCTTGTCCTATAATATTTTGGGTGCACTGAAGCCATATCGGGACAAAGTAGCATATTAGTCATAATGTCGGCACCTCCTTTCTTCTTTTTCATGCGCCATAACTTTTACATCACGCCTCATCTCCTTTGTTTTCTCCTTTCGTCTTCCCTGTTAGCCCACTGGCGTTCACATTGACTTCATTTGATGTAAGGAGACGTCTCTTGTAATTATGGTCTGATTAGTGTTTCAATTATATACAGGCATGTTTGTGGATAGGTTGGGCTGCCGAGGCATGATTTCAGAACACCTGTCATTTTGCGTTGCCTGGTGTACTTTATCTATCTTGTGTTTATTACTTTGTCATTGAATTGTGAATGCTTTCGATGAGAAAGCACATTTAAAACAGATTACAAATGACCATACAGCTGCAATGAAAAAGCAATGAAGAGAACAGAGAGGAAAGAGGTATACTGGAGAGAAGCGATTAAGGAAGGCAATACCATAATGCACTGCAATGCAGCTTAAAAAAACATTTACAGTATAGATCCGCATGAATTCATATTTCATATTTAGGCTTGAAAGATAAAATATTAGTCCTAAATTATGTGTAATCAACATAACGCATGATACTTTGTACATTTACATGTTTAATTTTGCTGTGTTATATGAGATACTTATGCTGAAAGCTTTAACACACCTCTTAAAAGTACCTTATAAAGACTGGGGAGTGCATCACAAGACATTTTTGTACTTGGTGCAGCAACACTGTAAAGACCCTTTTGGCTGCTATCTCAGAGACTAGTCACAATAATAAAATGCTATAACAACTACTGTGTAGTAAACGGTCTTTATTTAACACAGTTGGCATTTTAAATGGAGTTAAAATACATCTCAAGGTAAACAGCTTTGCGTCTCTAATCTAAAAGACTGAACACGCTTACATTTGCCTGTGACAATAATGAATACGCAGACTTACTTAATGCATATCAAATAAATGTGTCAACATTGATTTTATGAATTAATTAGTTACATTAGACTAAAAGTTTCTAAAGCTGCATTTTCTCACTTCTGTCATTTGTCAAGCACACATAAAAGTGCTAAAACATGTAATCGAATTAATCATGATTAATTGATTGTTCAACTAATTGCCAACTAATTATGAATTGAATAATCATCAGCTGGAGTACCCTCTAGAATACTCTGTTTGCTAGTGCAACCCACAGAGGAGCAGGTAAGCTAAAACTGTGAAAAAATAAATAAATAATACATTAAGCTCTAAAGATAAAACAGCATTTTTTCTGTAAAATATGCTCTATATCCCAAACTCCACAATGACATTTCTGAATATTTAAGTTATTTTACATGCACAGTATATTTAAAATGTGCAATAAATATTTATTTTTAATTGGTTCATACACTTGTTTATTGACATATTTTAATTGAACAAGAGTATGTTTTTGAATTCATTGACTAATCAAAAACATAAACATGAGATAGAAAAATTCCAAAAATAACTGATTGCTGCAGCCCTACTTATTTGATTTACCTTTTGTGTGTCAAAAACATACAAAGTAGTGCAAATTGTGAAGTGAAAAGAAAATGACACATTTTAATTTTTCTTTCTGTTCAGACAGAAATCTGGAAAAGGTTTGGGCACATTTGTATTTAATTTGTCAAAGTTTAGGCATTGTAGAACAGTTTTCAATCAGAGTACAGCTGACTGTCTTTTGGGGTGTGCCTCTACCAGCCTTCCAGCTATAATCTAGGAACCAATGTTAAATCAATGACAGCAAACAGCTAACATTGCTAATGCTACACCCACATGAACGCACACACACAAGTCAACTTCTAATGCAAGAAAAAAAAGGAAACATTTGTTTGAATGAGCTCTATTTAAATTTAGTTTTTGTCCAAAATACAATTAAACATGTATTTAAGGACAATTTTAGAAGGACCGTATTTATAAAATACCAGGTTATTACTCTTTTAAGCAATGGTATGTCTTTCTCTAATGAGAGGATATTCCCTTTGATGTTTAATGTAATAATAGTTAGATTCCAATATATGGGCTGAGATTCTCCGAGATAATCCATCTTTGTCCCTAATCCAAAAACATCACTGTTTAATTTATTTATAATTCTAACTTATCATTTGGAATAAATATTATTTTGTGTCCTGTGTGCTTGTGCCTTAACTTGTAATAGACTGCCGATCATTCTAAGGTGTACACTCCTCTCTCCCAATGATGATGCCTATCTCTGCTGGAGATCGAAATCAGCTCTCCTATCTCCCTGCACGAAAAAAGCAGTTACAAACAATTGATTGATTCATGGATGTTTCACATGTGATAAAGCTTCATTTTGGAACAACAAACAGTGTGTCAAAATCCTATGATCCATTTAAATGCTACCCAGCATGACATATTCAATGGAGAGGCTGTCTAGTGCTACTAAAGCTAAAGTCGATGTGGCATTTGTTGTGCTTTCAGTCTGTTGCAACTGATTTGGTGCAGCTCCAGTTGACAAGAGGTTCAATAACACACTGTCAACTGACTTATTGTTATAAAGCAATTATTTAGAGTCCAGTTTCAAAATTGGCAGCAGTGAAAATGCCAGTGTCTCTGGATATTCCAGCTTCCTGTCAGACTAAAAGTATGTATGTTAAGGTAATTACACATTCTACACTGACAGTAAGGAGTCTGCATGACTGATTGTCTTGTCATCTAAGGTTAACTCCACCCCTGTGGTATTTCTGCAAAAGACAATGGAATAAAAAAAAAAGGACAACAAATTAAAGTATATAATCCTTCTGTCACATCAACACTTCATTGTGTGGACCAATTTTTTTTTCTTCAAAATATCACCAAGTGACTCAGTAATGTAGTTCTTCCGTTTGACCTTAGTTCTTGAACTGTTGACTGAAATTCAAGCTCTTCTTCTGGCGAGATAAAATAGCCCGAGGCTTATAGGATTGAACAAACCAAATCAGATATACAGAAACGCATTAGGAATTGATGTTAAAATTATTGGTAGCATAATGAAATATTTATTTTTAAAATATTGTAAAATAAACACACTTTAAATATGTATTTTAAAAACACTCTTCATGTTGCATGCATATGGTATTCATGGGGTTTATAAAATAAGTAATCTTGCATGTCTAATGAAAAAATAAAATACAACAGCATAGCTTTTTTTTATATTCTTTATGTATGCATTGATCCCTGCCTGGCCTTTTTATTCCAATGTCAATTGAAAAGTTGTTTTTCATAATTTTCTTGTAGGTTTGAGCTGTCTTTAGGAAAAGCCAGACAAGATTGTTTCCTCTAGATCACCAGCAGCAATGGCAATGAGAGGGAATTCATTCCATGCAGAGCTTATGGTATCTGACAAGAGGGTGACAAGGGAGTTATCAGGGTCAGAGTTCTATGGAAGAAGCTTTTATGAAAGATAGATTCACTGTAAATGAACACTAGAATGAGATTCCAGAGTTACATAGGTCTGCGAGGGATGATGGTATCTATTTATTTCTGGGGGTTATCATTTTTTTGTTTTATTGTTACCTTTTTCCATTTCCTAGATTTTTCCTTATTTAAAATCTGATAGAATTAGAGAAAATATGATCTGCACATTCAGAAATTATTAGGGCAGCAGTGCTGCATTTTGGAAATTATTTTCCAAAGCACATTCGCTGGGAGTCAGGCTGCCAAAAGGCAAATAAAGTAACACAAAAGAAAACCAAAAGTCCTTATGTGTTGTTCATGAAGTGAAGTTTTACAGTGGTTCCAGTGAAAGTGGCACCTAAGTGGCTCTACTGGGCTGTTGTGGCTGATCGCAGCAATGCTTGGCTTTCAGAGTGTGTCACCGCATGGGCCGGTCTGTAGTCAGTCTTAATTTCACAGGAGTAATCAGACATTGTAATTAGTATTATTAATTAGTGTAACCAAATTACAACTTTTGTCATGTAATTGAGCTTGATGAATTTAAATGTAGTATTTTCAGCTTCAAAGATTGCTGCACAAATGTGAAGATTTGCAAACCAGTTTGGTTCCACCCATTAAATTTTGCAAAATGCATGTTCTATTAACAGTTTGAGTTGCTGTAAATAAGAAAAAAAAAGTGATTTTAAGTTTGAAGCTGGAGAAATAGAGACATTTACTGAAAAAAAACAAAAAATGATGATAGTAAATAACATTTATAGGCAGAGTCATAGTATTTCTTAGTGCTATGAACAAATGTAAAAATAAACTAAAATACGGGCCGCAATTGAATTTTTGATTTGGAATATAGCCTTGCAAATGATATATACAGTATATATATATATATATATATATATATATATATATATATATGTTTGCATTTTCATATCCTCCACCCTTGAATATCCATATTTTGGTCGAAGGAATATGATCTGTATATTGATGAAGGAAACATGCACAACATGACTTGCATGAATTGCAAATGCAAATTACTTTGCACCTTCTATGGAAATTTGCTTGGTGTATATGGACACATTTGCAGTTGTTTTAAGACATGCAAACCAGAAAAACAAGTGGTGAAAATTGGCTTATTGCTCCTTTGAGCAAAAAATCTGGATAATCTGAGCTTTATAGTTCAGGGTCAGGTTCAGACAATCTGTTTACAAAAAGTGACAAACTATAAAAAAAAAGGGATGCAACATTTTTATGTAAAAAAAAGCAGCAATAATGGGTTTTTAATTAATTTGAATGAATGAATAGCTTTATTTATGACTATTTAAATCTATGATTACAGTTCCCAATAGCAGATTTTCATTCAAGGATAAACTATTGCCATGCACATAACAACAAACTGTTAAACTAAATGGTTTATTAAGTTATCAATTTGCCTCTCTCTCGAATTCTGCCTCAGAATTTGCAGGTTACAATGTTTTAATCATGTATCATTCAAAAATAAAGAGGTTCCTAACAGAATTGTTTTGTTTTTTGTTTGCTTGAAATAAACTTGTCAGAGCTTGAGGGTAAAACCCATCATTTCTGAAAGCAAACATCTCTTGCCTGTTGGTTATAGAAACAAACATGTCTTGAAAAGAGGGATTCATGCATAAGTCTGTATGCATACTGTACATGTGCCATCATGAATATTATCTTTCAAGCATCTCATGTTTTATGAAAATGATCAGTCTGTTGTAAACAGCATTATGACAAATCACAGAATGAAAGAAACGGAGATAATCTTGCTGCTTTAAACGAGCACTTTTTCTGAAAAATCTGTGATATTAATGTAACCTACAAAATCAACATGGCTATCCTAAATGGCTCACATAAAAAGAACATCTGTTTTTCTTCTTAGAAAAACTCAAAAGATAGTTTTTTAAGGTGTACTGGCAAAAACAAGCCAGTTTTATTTGTCATTTGAAAATGTCAATCTGCAATAATTCATTAGTAAAGAGAAAAGTGAGGATCTTTTCTTTTCTTCAAAAAAAATATTTCTGAATGTACGCAGGGAAAACAAAGCATAACTTAAATGTATGAAACTGGTTTCCTGCTAAACACAAAAACTTATGGAAATGAAATTGAAGGACAAATGTGAGAATTTTGAATCAAGTAACTGCAGAGTACAAAAAATGAATTCTTAGAACTAATATTTCATGTTTAAGTATTTCTAACTCACTGAAAGCAAGACTATTATTGGCTCAAATATAATTTGCCCTTGAACAAATCTTTCATTTCATCCAAAAGAAAATATTTGAATATTAACTCCAATCTTTGGTTTGTGGCCTTTCAGTTTTTCAAGCACACCAACCATGGATTTTGTTCTCCTGACAAATGACCACTTCTATATATCATATAGTAGTGATGCAGTGGTAAAAAATAAAAAGTATGATCAAAATAATGCACTTCTAAAGCAGTCTCCTCTCCTTCCATCTTCCTCTACCTGTCACTGTCATGATTTGATCACATCGAGCTCGTACATTGTGTTATGTTTAAATTCCTGTATGAATCCACTGAGGGTGCTGTTCATGAATGGAGGTAGGATGGAGTGGGAGATGAAAAGATTTTGAGTTCCCTCTTACATTAATGCAAGTGCTGCTGCAGTCGGCTATATGAAGAAAGAGCTGAGCCAAAGACAAAGCTCCTGATTTATTGGTCTGCTTTCATTCAATTGTTCACCTATGATTCTCAGATATGGACCAGCTGACCGCAATTCAATCTTTGAAAGGACTCGTTGAACATTTCAGCAATTATGTTATTGAGAGCTCTAACTCGGCAGGTATAGTGGTTGTCCTTCAGCTCAAATGCCAGCAATTTGTTCAACAAGTTAAAGAGCCTTTGGGAAAAGCAGTGAACCCAAACGTTGTTCCTGACATTCTAATTAGTGCCTAATTGCAGGGTAGAAGCTCTGACTGTACAGACTTTAATGCATATTGTGCAGAATGTATATGAGTTAGTAGCTCAGTGGATAAGCGAATAATGTAGAACTTCTTTTAATACCGTTTTACTTCACCAAACTTTGTTTTATTGTATTTGAAGCAAAGAAACCTAAACCTTCCAGAGATAAAAACGTTTAATTTCCTGTCATTTGATCCCAACCTAGATGGGACTGAACCTGTTTGTTCAGTCCTAGTGTTAAGGCCTGAACACACAGGTTGCATGCGACTTTTTAATCTCTGATCCGATTTTTTTCCATGTCACACCGACTGCGTATAGAACGGCTCCAACTGCGCAGAGTGGGCATATCTGTGCAGATTTTTTTTTCCTTTTGTCTCTGTGTCACACAAATTAAAACAATTTCCCAAATTTGACTTGGACAGATTCTGAAAAGTTATTAAAAAAAATTTTAATCAGCATTATATAAAGCAAAGTCCCACTTAACAAGTCTGTTCAGCATCTCAAACCAGAAAAGATAAAGAATGTTAAAAGCCCTATATTAAACACACAATGAGATCTACGTCTAAAGAAAAGAAAAACGCAGCAATAAATGCTGTGGGACGGTTTATATGAGGAAGTGCAGGTGATTCTCAGAGAGATCTGTGAAGTTTATCGAAGTTTTTTCATTGTTCTTTTCATAAAAGAGAGAAATACCAAGCTTACCTGCTCTGTCTGCCTCTCGTCATTTTGTTTTTTCTTGTGAGGCTCAAAGAGGATCACTCTTTTACTATATCCGTTTTTTTCTCCTCCTAAAGTAATGTTTTTTTCAAGGAGATTGATAAACTGCGTTTTCTGTCCATGGTTGTTTTTGCAAGTATGAAAGAGGATAACTACTTTATCAGTTTTCTGTCCTCCTGAAATCCCATTGAATATTCCTTTTTAATATTTCATTAATTCTTTTTGCCCAAGTCTGTCCCGCTTACTATATACACAATGTGCAACTCCAAAACTGACTCCGTCCCGGTGCGATTAACAGATTTATTTTTATATTTTCAACCAAAGCGTCTCTTTTATTGTCAGATCCATGAAATTTCTGCTGAATTTCTGCGTAGTCCGACTAAAATAGACCTCTGACTGAGATAGACCCGAGCCCCTTGCAGAAAATGGTGTTGGGTGTGATCATCACCATTGACTTTCAATGAGCGCTGTAACTATCCGATCCATGCCGGAAGCACGATCCGTTCTATGAATGCGTTAATAGATATACATCTGGGTGTCCATAAATATAGCAAATAATAATTATGGTACTAAAACTACTTATTTCTATCCTTTACTCACTAAAGAATACTAATACACATCTATAAAAAATGTTTTAAGACTTTTGTGAGACAATGTTTATGCTTTTTACATTTTATTCGTTTAACTGCTTATCTGACGTCATCATCAGACATGCTCAGAGCAGTCCTGGAAAATATGATTAAACCATGTTTATCTACATTATAGTTGTTTCTTTCTTTATATTATGCACTATATAGCATAACGTTAAAACGAAACGAAAACATAAAAATCAAAAGACTAGATTTATGTTTAAATCCAAAGCCGAAAAAGTTACCGACCGGAAGTAGCATAGCATCCCATTTCCGGTGCAGGTCGGGAAGATACGAGTGGTAAAACAGAAAGGATTTTAAGGCATCTTTTTAGTCAGGAATTACATCATTAACCTTTAACACATTATTTTAGTATGCTTACTGTTTTTGGGGAGGGAAAACGTCATTTAGGTATTTTAAAAAAAATAAAATCGAGGACTACGCGGATGTACAGTATATCTGGATGCGCATGCACAAATGAGCTGATGCCGCATGCGCAGAACGAAACGTGCTTCTGGGACGGATTGGGTAGTGACAAGCGCAGCGACGATTTTCTGTCAGATCGGATGCAAAATTGTATTCAATGTGTTCTGGCCTTTAAACTGAAGACGAAAACACACTAAAGGTTAGCCATGCCTCACTAGAATCCTCTATCTGTCGATTGCATAAGAAAGCAGAACGCAGAATAAATGCAGAAGGTGAGAGCAGGAAAGACAACAGAAGCTCCAGACACATGTTGTGCCTTATTTATAAACTTATGAAAGGATTTTAAGGATTTTTTTTTTTTTTTACCAAAAGTGCACCTAATGCCAAGGAACAATCCTTTGTATTTGGTAATGATCCAGATCATGTGGGAGCTTTAGCTATAGGTGTAAATCACAATATAGGGAACATTTTGCTGCTGGTAGAGGTCTGCCCTCTCCGAGTGCTTTTCTAGTTCTTTAGTATATTTAGATTGTTGCGTAATGTGTTGAAATTTGAAAGCTATTTGCTTTTGATCTCTTCTGGTCTGGCAATCAGGTGTTGCTGTCGGGATGGAATTACATTTTACTTTTCAAAGTAGGATTTGTTTTTTTCTCCTTTAGTTAATGAAATCATAGTTTTAAAATAGTTAAAGTTGTATTTGCTCACATTTTATTTGTATAATATTCAAAAATATATTTTTATTATTTCGAAACATTAAAGTGTGCCAAAAAAACTATGAAGAGAGGAGATATTCGTAAGAAATGATATACTTTTCCCCAGCATCAATAAAATCCCCTCTGTCATCACCACAGTTATTTTCACTTAAATAAAACGAGGATAGAAATTTGCCATGTTGGACAGTGTTTACTGGAAGTTGATGGTTCAAAAGCTTTTGGGCCTTTGAGCATACAGTAAGGCTTTTATTCTCTGTTTGCATGTTTTGGTTTACCCCACGCATTCCAGTTTCTTTATGGTCAGCAAATATGTCTGCTTACTTAATTGGAATATATTGCTGTGCATGTGCAACATTGTTTGATTAATTTATTTTTGTCTTTTAGAGTAATTTATGTCTGTATTGAGCCTGACTGATTAGCTCATTAGTGTTTGCATCACCACTTCTCAGTTGTCAAACGGAGAAAGGTAGTGGCTCCACAATGCCAATCTACATACCTAAAAAGTGCCCATGAATATTTTTGGGCAATTTAAATCTAATGGAATGGTATGCTATGGTATGATATCTCAACATATTCGGAACCTATTACTGTAAAGTATCTATAGTGTGGTATGTCTGTTAAGCTTGGGTTTTTCTTATTTCAGCTTCAATATAAAAATAACTGGTAATAAAATCCATATGATTAAAAGACTTTCACTGGTCTAGTTTGGAATTTATTTATAGTAATAAGGGATAACTTGGTCTGTTTTCTTGCTTTCAGTTGGTTTTAACTTGATTAGAAATCAGTTGTCACATGTTCTTAAAGATTGTTGAAGACTAAGCTTCTTTATAGGACCTCTCAGCAAGCTTTAACAATTTATCACAAATTAACGATCTGCAACTTGTTTGAAGTTGTTTTGATAAACTCCTAGTGGTAATCTGTAAAACATTCACAGCCAATGGCTCTTTCCTGCATCATTACACATTTAGCTTTCCTCAGTCATGATCTTGCATCCTTTTCCACTGTAGTTTGTCTCTGCGGTGGGTTGATGACTAAAAGAGGCAGACAGAGACATTATCCTTTTTTCTTCCATCTCAGCCTCTTTCTCATTTATTTCTCTCCTAAACTCTCTCTAGCCGAGAGACAATCATCAGTAGTTCATTTGAAAAGTTTGTAGCTGCTACCTTGAAAGTACCTTTCAGGAAATGAATGTTAGGATTTCCTTTTGATCTCAGTAAGAAGAAAAGCTCTTTGCATTTTTATTTTCCTAATGTTTTGCAAAGCGGGTTGTTTTTTTATGTTGTGAAGAGTATCCAGCTATAAAATAGAACAAACTGTATTTATTTAGTTTAGCTTTTGTTCATTAGAAACCATTTTTGTACACAGTATCTATGAGTAATTCCCTGAATTACTTGGTCAGTAGTGTTCAAAGATTATTAAAGGTTTCACAGAGTTTTCTTTTGACTGAATATTAGATTCTTACAATATGAGAAATTTTTAGGTCAAGTTAATTATTTCTTAGCAATCCACAGGGCTAAGCCCGCTGACCAGTATTGTCAACAGATGTGGAAAGAAAAGTGCAACTTGCTTCCATGCTCTATGTCTACAGACAAGATTGTTTGCTGAGGCAGTTTATCTGGTGTATATTTTCAAAAACTTTTTGAATTGTATTGAATTGTAATTCAAATAGTTTCGGAAATGTACAATTTGTAGGACTAATATTTTTTTCTAATGATTGATAAAGGTTAAGGACAGAGCTTAGGAAACATAAATTTAGCATGCAAAATTGGGTTCATTACTTGGATTTTATAAGCAAACTATAATTACACTCTAAGCTCTCCTTTGCATAAATACTGCATTTAAATTTGGGATGACAATGTGCTTTAAATTACTGTGTTACCCAAGTTCCAACCAGTAATTGATTGCCCTTCTTACTCTCCAGAAAATCTATTTTACATCTTTCAAAGGGATGCTTCTATTGATTATCAAATCTCCAATTTAGTAGTAACAGTGTGTTATTCATTCTCACTGTGGAACAGTGGATCATATCTTTAAACTTGGGTGCTTGCTGAAATACTCATGGGAATTTGATTCTGTATTTGGTTGTGGTTCTGGCTATGGCTTACAGAAATGTTTCTTGACATATTTGTGTAAGGTGGCGCAGAACTACAGGTTGCCAGGGATGCTTTAAAGGGCTATCAGTCCTTGTATGAACGAATCTCAAATAATTAAGTTACTGCAATTACTGCAATTCTTCATAAGTGAGGGTGGAATTTAGTTGGAGATAGACAGTTGTGTTGAAGCTTCATCTGTACTGAGGTTGGTTCTGCTCTGATCTGTAGATCAGACAAATCTCAGTATAGACAAATCTCAAGCAAAAGCAAAGTAACTGCTCCATCTCCCACCCTCACCAGTAGTCATTAGAAATGTGTTATGCCTGTAAAAACTTAGATCTGGAATAAAAGGAGTTTAGCTTCCTTATTTCTTTATTCCAGCGGAAACTCCAAGAACAAGGCTGCCATCGAACAAAAACAGTTGAGGTGCCTCTTGGATGAGACCCTGGATCATATGCTAATTGTAATAGTATGATAGTTACTGGTTTGTGGACACCTTGGGATCCCCTGTGTTGCATTGTGGGAAATCTGGGCATCCTACCTGGAACTGGTTAAAACACAATTATGGATAGCCAGAGAATGACGGACAGATGGCTGGATAATTTGATGGATATTTCTTTTATCCCTGAAATGGCTGTGAAAAAAAAGGTAAATCTTTTAAGTTTCTGAACAATTCCTCTGTTGCTTTCCATGATTTCCATCTTTCATAATAATGATTTTACATTCCAGTGTTTCATATCAAGATCATTGATGTAAACCTAATTGCTGAAAATTTACTGCACACCATCTGTGTGAAGCACTGAAGAAATGAGCAATGGAAGAAAGCCCTCTGATGATAATCAGCTCCCTGTTGGAGACAGTACATCAATTTGAATAGTCAAAACACCTGCAAAGATAAGTCAAGCTTTTTAGCTTTGCTTCTGCCTTTACTCTCAGTAACAGTTTAATATTTTTAAGTAAGGGAAAAAAGAGAATGTAATCTCATTTATGATTTTTAGCAATTAATGGGCACAGAACAATATACAACACTTTATATAGTCAATACAATTATTTAATTATCCTGCACAGTATAAAGATAAGAAATAGTTTTTATATATAAAGACACATACAAAAAAACTCCCTTGGGGTTGTTTTAAGCAATGCAAGCAAATATCTACTGTTGCCACATTCTGGTCCTGCAGATATATTGTGAATTGATCCTTTATAAATACACTGGATTGAGTTCAAGCCAGTGCCCTATCATTGCTCATGTTTGAAATAAATACATACAAACATGCAGGTGATGTTTAAAACTTCTTTCTGAAATATTTTATGTTTTACAAAAAAGAAACCAAGATTATTATGATTTTTTTCCACTTAGGTTTTTTCAGCCTGTTCAGAAAAGTACGTTTGCTTCCTATACCATCACAGCTTGCTTTTAAAAAACCTGAATTATGTTTAATTAGATCAATATTCGATGAGCTGCAGAAGTTTTTATAACAAAAACTGGTGATCATTTGTTGATATAATATTTTGTGTAGACTAAGAATTGTTGCCTATATTATAAAACTAATCAATAAATGAATGAATAAATGTAAATTTCAGACAAACCAGGTAAAAATCACAAATGTTACACATGCAAATATTACTTATAATTTTGACATATACACCTGCAAGAATCCCTTCTACATCTTCATCGTGCAATTATTACCCATGGGCCACACGACCAAAATCATTGCAAAATTATTTACAAGGCCATCTACAGTGGCTAAGAGTACCCATTGATCTTCATCACCACTTCTTTGATTATATATATTTTTATATCTCATAACTGAACATTTCTTTAAACCAATTCTGAGTTTCTTCCATACATTTTACATGATTTATTGAAATGTGGATTATTTTCCTGTTTGTTCAAGCAACTCAGATTTTTTAATTTAGATTGTCCCTGTACTTATACACTCTATTTCTTTGCTAAAAAGAAAAAAAATGTATGCTGGATGATTGCTGTTTATTTCTTGATTCACCCCTTAATTGTGAGGTTTGAAATGCCGCCTAATCATATAATTTCAGCAAGGAGGAATGAAGAGTAGTCATTGTAAAAAGCCTTATGAATTATGCTGATTGGTCTTTCTGCTGCATGATAGCATCCATCCATCCATCCATCCATCCATCCATCCATCCATCCATCCATCCATCCATCCATCCATCCATCCATCCATCCAGAAATTCAGTAAAATTTGGTAATGATCCAAATCATGTGCAAGTTTAATCTATATATGTAAATCACAGTATGGGGCAAAAGCTGCTGCTTGGTGGAAGTCTGCACTCTCTGAATGCTTTTCTAGTATGTTTCTGTGACTAGTTGAAATGAGCTGATTTATTTATTTTTTTCAAAATGGAACCCATTGTTGTATTGCTTTAATATGAACAGTAAACAGTAATTATGTGTAATAACAAATAAGTCCACTAAAAAATAAGGAAACTGGTGGACTGGATTTGTATTATATTTTTTTTTTTATCTCAGTCACTTATTTGATTTTCTTAGTCTTTTGAACACACTTTGGGTTAAGCTTTCATAGAACAAATGAACGAAAACACTCCCTTTTGTTCCCCTAGCAGATACTAAACTGAGCATAGCCTTCACAGTAGTGCTCAGATGCATGTTTTATCTGCATCAGTTGGGTATTCAGTGTGTTGATTCCCTGATTTGTTACATTGGGTACTGCGAAGAGCCCTCAGGCAGCTTGTGCTTAGTGATGGATCTGAGACAGCTGTGCTATGATGAACAGAAAGAAAGGTACAACTGCTCTTCTCTGATCAGAGCCCCTGTAAGTCTGGCATCTCTTCTATAACTCTTTTGTTATCTAGCTCTGCATTGGCTTTCTCAGAGGAGGGCTGTCAGTCACAAATCGAGGGTTGGGAGCTGACCACATTGACCTGGTTGTATGAGATGAATTTGCATGCGTATGTACTGTCAATCAGTATCTATCTGAAAGAAGCGAAAAATGAAATAAATATTTACTTTTCCTAAAATGCAGACCCTTTTTGACATTTGTGTTGATGCAGACAGTAAGGTGTTCTGAAATGTACAAAAGTCTGTGGGTGTGTGTTCTTTTGTGTGTACTTGTTTGTGTTACCTGCTTATGACCGTTTTTGGTATATTTAGAAACCGTCTGAGGACCAACAGGCCTTGATGGGACCAAAGGCTGATCCTAATGTGCTTGAGCCTCATTCTGAATGTGAGAGAGTCAGTTTGAAGGTATGATGTGTTAAGGTTGGGTTTAGGAACATACTGGTAGTGGATAGGTTTAGGGTAAATGTTAAGGTTAGGCATAAACGCAATAACTGAAATGTATGTAAGTCACTGTAAAATCCTATTATGGATAGAAATGCAAACTAGTGTGGGTGTTATTGTATGTGTGAGTGTGATGCTAAGCTGTGAAACCGTTCATAAATGTCCATCATAGTGAGCCAGTGTGCTGATCAGCTCAGCTTAGCACACTCAGCTCTGCATCTTTATCCTAGCACTGCTTCTCTCTTTAGCTGGCCCCAGTGGATGGACACAAACACTAATGGCTGCTCGTTAAAGAGAAACACCGACATGAAAAAGGCTTTAATGAGCTGTTTTCTGTTTGTAGTTTGCTTTGGGGGAGGCAATGCTATTGGTGGGGGATTGATTGGCAGCAGTCCCACACCCATGGGGGTTATCAAGTTCTGGGAAAGAGCCAATGTTTTCTGCTGCATTGCTGTATGTATATGTCTGTATGTGTTTTGTTTTGTTTTGTTTTATTTTTGTTTGGTTGTTTTTTGGTTGTTTTGGGGTTTTTCGGTGGAATTTGGAGAAGAAAGAGCCAAGTACAATTAAATGTTTCAATTTGTTTATTTGATGAAAATATTTTCAAGAGTATGCAGCTTACACACAAAAAACAGCTTGCTTTTATACATTCAGGGAATGCAGTTTGAGGACATGTAAAGGCTTTAGCCTAGAACAGATACTTTATGTTTTGAACCAATGAAAAGCAGGGGCCTTTATGATATCAAACAGAAATGGCAGGCAAACATGGTTGCACAGAAGGACATACCTGCAGATTCAGTCTGTTTTCGCGGGACTAACCATCATTTTTATATCAAGCCTTTTAGCTTTTAGCTAGGAATATTTATTAGATTGTACATCTTGGTGTATCATATCTTTACGGCGGGTCCAGAGGTATTCACGTGATCCTCCCCCGGAAAATTTAGAAATGTAGTTACTGTAACTTTATTTCCTGCATTTTGAGGTGGAATGCATCTACCATTTTGTCTTTAATAAACACTGCTTTTCTCCTCATTATGGGGAGTATGTGTGCTTGACTAGAGGTAGACATGAAAACATTTTTAGGTACAATTTTATGTTTCATAGGTTAATCAAACAATCAGAAAGCGTAATGCTACATTCACACCACACTCGCTTTGAGCATTCAAAAAAGTGCCTACTGCTTAATTCTGCTTGCACACAGGTCAGAGATGCTCCTGAGGCGCATTAAGTAAAGTGTGTAAAGATGCATCTATTGCTTGTGCTGCTTCTGTGTTCAATGGCAGAGAGTCTCTTTGCTATATTTGCTGTGATAAGTGGGTAAAAAATAGGTTTAATATATTTTTATGCAAGAAAGTCCACCTCAACACATCGTCTTTTTAGTCAGTTAATCAAAATTAGAATTCTGCCTTAGAATATTATTTCTCTGTCAGAGCCATACCGACCCCCACATGCACCGTCACTGGGAATAAAGCACAAGCTGCCTCAGGCCTGGTCGCTTCTTAGGTTTTTTTTCCCTACTCTTCGTGGTGGCTGGAGATGTTAGCATTTTCAGGTACTGTATATGGCACAAACTGCAGGCACCAGAATAATAAAAGTGAACATATTTTAATGCCAGGTTTCGTCAGGTTTAGGTTAATTTAGGCATTAATATACTGTTTCAGTGGCGTGATCATAAGCGCCCTGCATCATCAGTGCTGTGTCTGTCTCCCTGCCAGCTCCCATATGAGCTTCTCTGATTGGTTGATATGGCACGTCAAGCAACAACACTCAATTTTTCCCACTTCATTAGCTGCTCCTTGTTAAATTAAGATTTGAGCGACATTTCCGGGGGAAAATTAGGGCATGCCAAAGCAGTAAATCCCCAAAACAAGGGCGTGCAATTTGTCTTTTTTTTTAGTAAAGGAAGTACAATTTACGCCTGTATGCATTGCTAGTTAAAAGCCTGGTGGACAGGAAAGATGTTTGCGCATTTCTTTCAACCAGATTTGGCAAGAGTTAGATTTAACAGTTAACTTTGCAATTGTGAAACAAATCAAGAATGTGATGTGTCACAACTGCTACTGCTGCTGTGATTGGCCGACATGTGCCACTTGGTGATTTACACATTCAGCTTTATGAATTGTTCCAAATGTCCCTCCCTTTTGCAAATACTTACCACAGGAGCCTTTCTATATGGATGTTGTGTAGAATTCAGATTGAACTACAGATAATAACCTGGTTTGTACCAGATTAGATATTTGGTAGGTTAAGATAAATGAATTAAAGAATTTTGGGGAGATTTACAAGAAGTGGATTGAGGCTGGAGCCTGTATTTTAAAGACCTCTATGCATAAATAATTGCTGCACTTGGCCTACAAAACCCTTAACTGGGCTAAGAAGAAAGAAAAGAAGCATTTGCTCAGTGGCCCAAAGTAATATTTTTAGATGAAAGTAATGTTAGCATTTTATTTAGAAATGTAGACTCCAGATCCTGGAGGAAAAGTTAGAAGGCACAGAATCCATGTGGCTTTAAGTCCACATGTGATTCTTCCACAGATAGTGAAGATACGGGGTTCCATTTGCTTCTGCTCTTTCACTTTGTTTATGAAGCCAGCAATTTACATTGCCATCTATTAGGAATTCTTTTACATGACCATGATACCAAAGGTGGTTCAATGACCATTTTTGAAATATTTCTATGTACATGTCTGCTTAACATGTGAATTTCAGGTCCTGAAATATACATTTCGTTGCTCTCTATTTGTGACAGTGTAATGGCAATAAAGTTAAATTCTATTCTGTTGTATTCTATTCTATCTATTCTATTCTATTCTATTCTATGAAACAAGTGAGAAAATATTAGGAGTTTTTCATATTTTAATTTCCAGATTGTACCAGAATTTTAGTTGTGTTTTGATTGTCAACAACAACAACATACAACGGACAATAAATCCCCAAATTATCCATACATTAGATGAAAGTGCCTCTAATGTAAAACTCTTTAGGTAGTCAGTTTGACTAAAACATGCTTAAAAAAAGTCACTCCAGTTATGATTTTTTACATGCAACCTTTTAGATAAAAAGCAACATCAATTTTTGATTGTCTTTTGAAAGATGCCTGTTTCATATCCTGTTAAAAAATCAATACAATGAAAACTATTTTAAGATGAATTTTTCATTGTTATAAACTAGTTTAGAGTTAAGTTGTGTGTGGGTCTACAACATGGTTTCTATTTCCATAAAATTCAACCTATGTACATTTTGCAAAGAGAGACCACTTACAAAAAAATGTGATATGCTATTTGCACCTCTTTGATCAAAAAGCCAGGTCCTCTGCCCAGAATCAATTCAGAGGTCTTACATTTTTCTCCTTGAAGGCGGAAAGAAGTATGTTTGCTAGCAGCTGTATTTGAATAGTGCTAATCTACGCATCAAGCAACAGTATTCAGTCTGCACTCAGATGATAAAGACAGCTGGCATTCTCCAAGGCCAGGCTGAATATCAATAAACCACATATTAAGCCAACTCAATCCGAAAGAGGCACCAAAAAGCAGCAAGACATCCATGATTGCTGCCCTTTTTGGACACAGTGCCTCAAAAGCTGGCTCAAGATGAGAAAAAAAACGATAGAACGATCATTTAAAATTGGTTCAAACACAACACTTTTTCCACTATGGTGAAAACCAATTACTTTAGCTGCAGCTTGAAACTGCATGAGATTGCTCTTAAAATGGTATCACATAATATTCATTTAGAAGTCATCATATTTTAAGTGTGTCTTGGTGGGAATATGAACGCAGTTTTCAGTGTGATTAGCATTTACCTGCTCACTTCAAAAGGAAAAAAATAACAATATTTTAAAAAATGAAGGGAAAATATTTTCTAGACTATAGCCTCGTTGTATTTTAGGAAAACTGTCTAAAAGCAGATTAGCTTTTTTGGCTAAGTTTTACCAAAAATCTGACCTATATTGTGTAAGTCAATATGAAACATCTGCTTTTTTTCTGTAATCTCTCTCATATGAGTCTCATTGCATCATTATATTTTAGCACCATTGTTTTTCTTCTGTGTCTTTCTCTCACATAGAGCATGTTTTTATGTGATATTTCAGGGAATTTGGCCGTTGGAAGGTGAACAGCTTGGCCCTAGAAAGACAAGAAAACAATGGCTTTTCATTGCCGCTGGACCCAGAGTTCCTCCAGACCATTCGGCATCTGGGCAGGAGGCCCACTCTCAGAGCCATCACTGACAACATCATAAGGAAATACGGAACTCACTTCCTGCTTTCTGCAACACTTGGAGGTACAGCAAATCACATGTAGTGTTTCTTTTTGGTGTTACTACCCTAAATGAATACAAATTGAAAAAATAAAAAGATAAAGGCCACATACTGTATGGGGATTTTAAAGGTCAAGGCTCAGAACATCTGTTGCATTTTACACATGGTGTTGTTTTTTTCAAAATATATACTGATCATTTTACAAATTTTGTCATTTCTAAAATGAATAAGAAATCACACACAATAGCACAATGCAAAGTTGATGGAAATTGTCCAAAGAGTAAGTTAAAAAACAGAAATTAAAACCAAACGAAAAGCATTGTCAACTTCCACACAGGAGGGTGAAACCGACAATCTAGAATAGAATAGAAAATCCTTTTATTATTTCACAATTGAGGAAATTGTGGATTTATTTAGTGAATAATTTAGTTAATTACAAATAATCAGTGAATTTACAAATAATAATAATTTTGATTTTTTTTTTCTTTAGATAACCATGTCATTGACACCCTGAAACAGCTTTCATGATGACCAAAAATGAGACACTGACTCTACTGACTGTATGAAATTATTTGTAGTTGTTTGGGCTCACATTCCCTTGTTGAGCATGCAAAAAATGTCTTTGAAGTTCCTGTTGACAAAAGAAATGCCACTGGATCCTTTCCAGAACAATAGATCTAAGTTACCCAGAAAGCAACGTGCGGCGTAGCTTCTATGGCCATTGTGTGCACAATCTCCTCCCTTTTGCTCCTTTTCAGACTTCTTTCATCTTTTATATTTGTGTGGAACCTCTCAAATGATGAAAACCAGCAGTGTTAAAAAATGAAATCGCAGTGTTGCCCATTATCTGCTGGAAACTAACAGAGAAACATGACTTTTGCAGCATGTCAGACAGCTCAAGGCACTGCCACTATCCTGTTTTACTCATGCCCTATGGAGGTTTGTTAATATTTCAAGCGACTTGCCAAAAAACATGATGTGTATTCTAAAATGATGTTAACTCTATCTTCATTAAATATGTACAATGCTAAACCCAATACATAATACAGTAGTCCCATCCCTGTTTTAATGTCAGTTTTAAACTTCTTTGAAGTGCTTCTTTTTATGTGAATTATGTTCATTTTAATCATCTGTGGGTAAATATTAGAGCTGAGGCTTTATTGCATGAGTTTGATTTAAGGGTTAGGGTTTAAAAAATGTATGACTTTAATAGCGCTGTGGTATGTTATCCCATGTTACTTGTGAAATATAATACAAATAAGTTAATATAACTGTATGTAATTGCAGTGATAATGATCTGTGAGCTGCATATGCTCCCCTTTATCTTTTAGCCATATACTGTAGGAGAGGGCAGTGTACTATGCTGTCCAGTTATGTGATTAAACTGCAAAGGATAAAAGGAGTGTGAGCAAAATTAAACACTGTTTTTAAGGGGAAATTTCACATATAAATTTACTTTTTCAGTGAATTTAAAGGTTTAGTTTATTGCCTTTTGGTGAATTATGCATCATTCATTCAGGTGGGGAGTTGTTAAGACAAAATTTGCATTTGTACAATAATCCATTGACTGATATGAGATATAAGAGTGACACAGGGTGAGGACTTCTACGTAATGAATACAAAATTCCTGTGCTTTTAAATTTCGAAAGTATCAAGCTTTTTTAAGCGTAGTAGCATTTTTTTCCTAGCACTGCATACAACATCTGCATTGTGTGGATTAAATTGTTTATCTGTATTCTTAAAAAAAAAACAAAAAAACAATTTATCCCAGCAGCATCTTATTCAGGTATTATCATAACACTGTGTCTGTAATGGAAAGAACTTTGGCTTTATATTCCATACATTTTTTGTGTTTAAAGATTCTTATGCACAGTTAAGTATCTAGTGATCTTAATTTTTGAGATATTAAGCTATTTACATTGACCCGGAGAGGCAAATCAAACAAGCAGCTAAAGAAACCAAGTTGTTTTACTGAATTTGCAGGATTTAAAGAGGAGAAAATCTTAGATTTAGTCCCTTCTCGATATAACTTTCTCAGTAACTTGTGGAACTTTTGCATTTACCAGTCAGTATCTGTGAAAACTCCTTTATGGGGTTTGTTTGTCCATTTACTGTAATAGTACAACATCTGGTGTGTCAAAGCAGCCCAATAGCTTTGACAAAACAGCCCTTTCTGACACCCAGAGAATAAAATAGATCAAGTGTTACAAATCCAGCATTTTCATCCGTAACTGCCAGCCTAAAGTCTTCTTTTTCTCCTTCTGCTGCTTCATTTTTGGCAAAGTACCAACACTTGTAGATCAGTGGAACAGCATGAAGCTGTGAACTTCAGTGTACAGTTGTGTTTTTGCTTCACAAACAGGATAATCTAGTTCTCTGAAACAAAATTATAAAACAGCAGACTGAGCACAAAACTTAACACTGCCTATGAGAAACAAAAAGAAAGAAAATGCACAGCAATACATAACATTTTCTTAAAGTTAGAAGATACACAAAGGTACTTCGAAATTCTCATAGGCGTAAAAACTGATTTGCAATATTTTCTTGAAATAATCTACAAATCAGCCAGATATAAAATTTGAATTGTTTTTCCCTTAATTAACTCTGATTTATAGCAAGCAGGTTACATACAGGAAAATCTTTTTTTCTATACTTAAAGCATGTTAAAGAAAGTCCTGCAGTTTTTTCTCTACAAATCCATCGACCAACAGCGTGTTTTTTATACTGTGTTTGATATTATTTTACAAGTTGAGTTACACTAAACTAAATATTTACCACGTTTACTATCATTCATAACTAGGGAAAAAATATTGTAATTTTTTCCTTTGGTAGCATCTAAAACTTCTACGTCAGTCAAAGAAAAAAAAAAACGCTAAATTTAACGTGGACCATAAAAATCTTTTATGATAGATGCATGTATAAAGGAATACATGCTATAAGAGGAAAACATAACAAACCCCGTCTCATGAGTAAAATCATATTTCCTAACTCTGCCCTAAACTACGTTCCAATCGCTTATTTCAAGTTAGAAGAGCTGTTTTTCTTTAGATGTGTTAACTTGCAATCAAACACTGATAATCCATTGTCTTCTGCAAAGGAAAACCGCCTGGCCCATAAAACCTAATCCCATTAGAACTGATTCCTTTTCATCGATCTTTCACTCCTTACACAATCTGTCAAGAAGCTGTCCTCTGAGAGCTTTTGCTCATTTTTATTGAAAGATATGTTCTATGAAGTATCTGGAGTTATGCTTTTTAGCACCACTTATCACATCAAGATTTAAGCTGAAATAAAATCAACAAATTTGGGTTTTCAGCCCCTATCTCACCCCGTTGTTTCTGTTTTTATGTGATGGTTACCTACATGGGGTCAGCTTAGCTCATCTAAATTAAAAATATTATGTGTTCATAGGAGTATGAATCATTAAGAAAGAAGCTATTGTATCTGTCCCTGTCTGTCTCTATACCTGCAGGGGAAGAGTCCTTAATGATCTTTGTGGACAAGCGGAAGTTGAGTCGGACATCTGAAGCGGGTGAATCCAATGGCACAGCTGTGACGCTGGAAGCTCTGCACCAGCTGGCTGCCTCCTACTTCATAGACAGAGAGAGCACCTTGCACAAGCTGCACCACATCCAGATTGCCTCTACTGCCATTAAGGTAAAAGCATTCTTCCCACCAGGCTTCTGATGAAGACAAAAGCACTATTGTTGGATCTTATTTGAATAGTGATTAAAGCCCTTGCATTGAAACTTTTAAATGGATAACATTTGTTTTAATTGTATAAACTTTATAGTTGTATTTTAATCTATTTTATCTTAATACTTTATTCATTTGCTAAGCAGCAAGGGAAATCAAGGCTACCACGAGGGCATCAGACGTCATATCAGTAACTGTACAATTAGCAGATAAGGCTTATTTTAACAAATGCATCCGAACAATTTAGCAGAATACAGTTTTTGTTGTCTTTTTTTGAAGTAAAACGTTTTTTAATTAAGTGGACAAATTTTTGTCCACTTTATTAGCTAACATTTTCTTTATAATATATCAACTAATTTTAGCAGCATGGCATCCAATAAACATAAAAAACCCAACAGATACCGACTGTCACATTGTCTTTTATTTTTACTAAGTTCCAGACTTCAAGTATCTATTGCTGACTAAATGAAGTGGTATACTTGTGTGCATCTCCTGGGGAAAAATCCTAAACAAGTTAAATAAACCCCAAACTCAAACAGTAAATCTAGTATTCTTCCTAGTTTAACACAACAATGGAGGGTAAACTAACACGAGCTCCAAATATCTAACACAACTTCTTAAACAGACTTGGTTAACTGCACTCAAAAGCTACAATGTATGCACAGACTAATAAACTAAAGTTACTTTCTTGCTGCATTTAATTAATGAGCCATTAAAAATGCATGCACTTTCAGACCTCCTAATGTTCTAGCTAGAAATGAGAGACACTACCTTTAATGGGGCAATCAATTAATTGCTGAATAAATTTGCCAAGAAAATTATGTACAGCTGCAAATTTTGTTTTCTACATTTCATACATTTATCTTACAAAACGTAACACTAAAGCAAAGATAAATCAATTGCTGACATTTCTCAAGTATTGTGTTATTTTTCTCATCACGATTGTTGATTTATAAAATGTTTTAAAACCCTTAATGCTCTACTGTACAATAGTTATTGATAATATTATTAATAATAATAATAATAATATGATGGTGATAATGATTATAATAATTATTATGTTACAAAAGCAAAAGAATACAATGTTGACAGTATTAACAATTAAATTAGGATATACTATACATAACAGACATACATTCATTTATTTTTATTAGGTGCTAACCACAACCTTCAACCTTTAAGGAATAAAAAAAAAAAAAACACATAGTCTCTTGGATCCTCCCTAAAGCATACATGAAAAGGCTAATTTTGGCAACCATTGACTTGTTAAAATAAGATATAAAGTAGAACCTAAGTACATATGAGGCTATAATTTGATGAACAAAACAGGGGAAAAAAATCTTATGTCATCTTATGAAGTGTATGCTTCTTGGAGGGTGGTGTCAAACAGGAGGTAGAACATTTTCAAAGTTATTAGAAAGTTATTGAGAAGAAGTTGACCTGAAGTGAACTTTGGTAAGTCTGGGGACTTAGTACAGTTGAAAAGTGAGAAAGGAAATTAGATTTGCAGCACCCCAGACCTAGAAAACGCACAAGTTCCCTTTCGATTGCTGACACAGGGTACTGCATAAAAGTAGAAACTTCAGCTTAAACTGGGCTCACACATCCACGCACAACGACCTTCTCTAAGTAGGCAACAGTTTCCTCTTCAAACTCCCACTTTGCCTGTAAATGTACAATGAACTAATAATTGTTTACGTAATGATTCTGAATTCTTCTGCCGAGTATTTTAGTGAAATATATTGTTGTAAAATTTAATCTTTCTGCCTACAGAAAGATATCCCAATGTTTAACAACTGAAAAGAAAAAGAAAAAATAGGGATTGATTAACTAATCATTCCCTATTTTTTTAAAGTTCAACAGCCAGAAAGTTATCTAAATTCATGAACATTTTTGATCATTAAAGGTGACTGCATGGTCAATTTGCCTAGTAACTAGTAACTGCCTAGTAACGAACTTGTACCTTTGACTAGAGAATGGAATAAGTACCAAAATTACTTTTTGGGAAAAGTAGCTACTTTTTTAAATTTTTGTTATGTTTTAAATATGCAATATAAGATAAAACTTGTCATCTTTCTAATTCATATAAAAAACACATCAGCTATGCAATCATTAAGCATGTATATTATATCACCCTTAGTTTTTTTCTGCAGAAATATTTTATGTTTTTTGTTGTTTTTTATATTTAGATGATTACATTAGCTTTGCTAGTTTTGTTGCAAACATCACATGTTGTGAAATGCAAAAAATATATGCATGCTCAACTAGCTTAAAATAGTTGAACCAGGAGGGGACATAAGGCAGAATATTTTTTTATTGCTCTTTCATGTGTATATTCATAAGCTCACATATGGGGCAGCATGCTCTGCATGTAAAGATATGCTTATGATCCAAATATCACTCTGCATCTTCTACTGCTTAATAACTTAGTGGTGAGTTCATTCATCACTGTGTCAGTTGTTATCAGAGCACATGAACTGAATAAGCTGAGTTTGTCGTTCTCACAAACATCTCTAGGTTTTCTGAGGAAATGTTTCTTTGTCACAGGACTATATTGTGCTGTCACCTGCTTGTGGCAAACAACAGATTAATGCCACAGAAAACAAATAATAATAGTAAACCTTTGCAGCATCAGTTGGTGGAACTATTTGCTCCCATTGCAGGTTTCTTTTCTATGCCTATCTACTATTGCTTTGACAGTTTTTAGACTGGATGTGCGTCCGCAGTATGCACTTACCTTACTGAATTAGCCATATTTATTGTTTTAAGACCCTTCCTGTAAATATGCAGTTAATGGGTTTGATTGGTAGTTAGTGCTATGGTTATGCATGGTGGAGGATTGTTAAGTTTGTAAGGGCTAATGTGCTAGGAACAAATATTTTAATCATATGAAAATACATGATATCAAATCAATATGTATGAGATCGTTCAGCAAACAAAGAATGTCTTATTCCTGTAGAATAGTATTTTAAATTCAATAGAAAAAAAACAATAAATAAATGTGTAAAACATTTTTTAGAAGATTTTTTTTTTTTTTTTTAAGATTCCTTTAAAGATCCCTTTACCACAGGTAAATTACTTATGGAAGTTGCAGAAGAAATAAAAGCACAATTGCAGCTTATGGTCTAAGGTTTTTTTTCCCTTTGTGGAAGTTCATATATGGACCTAATTGTTTATGGCTAACAAATTAAGGTTGAAGGAACTAATTGTGTTCTGTTCTGTGTTTAAATTAGATGCATTTTAAGGACAATGGTTCATGACATCATACACTAAATAACATATCAGTCATGTTGTAACTCATTTGCATCATGTCCTTTTTACTTCTTTTTGTGATATACCGCATTATCTTCCAATCTGTTTGTAAACATTACGAAATTTATTATGGTCAAATTATCAATACAATTATACTCCATATTTTTCTCTCTTCAGGTCAAAATGAATATGAAATTTGTCAAAGTGTGAAAGGCGAAAAAATTTCTGCAATAGTAACAGGCTACAGCAAAAGTAATTTCTATTACAGTGCAAAATGAGATGTTTCCAAAAAATAAATAGATAAATAAATAAATATACATAATTTACTTTAAAGAGAATTTGGAAGCTTTCTTTGTGAGGTTTCACGCCAAAATGTACCGCTGTTTATTTGTTCTAGTAGTTCAGGAAAAACTTGCTACTTCAAATAATCACTTTCCTGAAATTAAGAAGCATGATTATATATAGCAAGCTAATAGTCACCTGCATCTTTTACTTTGGATTACTGAACAACAGGTACATTTGTTTACTCATGCTAATATAATTTAATTAAATCTATGTTTAATATGATCTTAACATCAGAGGCATTATTTAGAACAAATCATAAAAATAATGGGGAATGTTATATTGTCACATCTTTATCCCATTGTCAACCAAAAATATTACAACCTAATACCTAATATTGTTTTTTTGTATTTGTAGACTTCTGCTATCACTGTTTAAAGACTGAGGTCAGGTAGAGCAGGTTATATTTCACGTGATATGTGAGGATTCAAACTTGTTTTTTTTATTTTATAAGAAAATAGGAGTCTCTCAGCAAATTAAAAAGTAAACATATATGGAGCATATAACATATTAATTTTGAGTCCTATACTGTATGCTGGAATATAGCTGCTCTTAACATTATCAACATTATGAGGCTGCTGATTCTGCTAAACCCAGGTTATTTGAAAGCACACTGAGATGGCATCTCCGTCTCTCAGTGTAAGGAATAACACAAAGGGCAGTTCCTTATTAAAGCAAATTTAGCATCCAAAAATCTGAGATTAATCTCCTCTAAACTGGTTTTAGGCTTAAGTAACCCTGGTGATCTGCCCATGTTGAAGGAGCTGCATTTGTGACACTAAAAACTTTAGCCTCTGCATGCTGTAGTAACCCATTTAGCTTGCTCTGTAGTAACCCATTCATGTTATTATACTTGATACTTTCACATTTCACTTAGACCTAAAATATAGGGGAAGTGGTGAAAATCATAATGCCAGAAAGCACATAAAGGGTATTTATAAACTTTTTTTTTCTTTTTTTTTTTTTTTTTAACCTTGTTTCCAACATGTGTTTAGTACCAAAACCTTTTTCTATTTTTCTAAATTCTTTTTTTAAAGTGCCAGCAAAATTGTTTTATATATCCTGTAAATGTATTATTTAAATGCATTAATGAGTAATATTCATTAATACAGACAATTTTGTTATTGTTTATAGACTTAATCAAATCCAAAAAAAATTCTAATAAAGAAAAATGAATCCACAGAAAGTAAGTATATTAAATCTTCAGTACGAATATAACACTGAAATATCCTGCCAATACGCATGCACCTCTGAATACAATTCAGTTTTCTATTATCCTTAGCCAGCATTTTCTATTACACATGATGGTCACATTGTTGGAACATAATGTTGTGAGTGGGTGGAAACATACATTAGGATCTCTTAGCTCTCTGTTTGCACGGTAGACATGTAACTATTCTCCTCTTTCAGTCTTTGCTACATTGAGCTTGAAAAACGAGATTGTCTGTCTTTTTACTAGCTGCAACCCATTTTTCATTGACCTATCCTTTGTGATGCTCCACTATAGAGTCCATCAGAGATAAAACTGTGGTTTCTCTAAAGTGACTTGGCAGGGGGATGGGGAGCCAATTTGGCTTCCACCCCTGAACCAGTGCTGCTAAAACCCCCTCTGATTGAGATGGATAGAGGGAAAAGCCCTTAGCAATACATTTATTTTACTGCATTTCAGGTGACTAGTATTAAATATTCACAGAATCAGCTGCAACTATTATTCCAAAAAAGGCTTGCTTATGTTTCCTAAATCAAGATAGATGCCAAAACAAAGCAGCCTTAGAGGAGAGTGTTACTCCCCTGGTTGTTGGAGATAACATTTTTAAATAGCAGGAAAGCCTGCCCTCAAAGCCTGCAGGACCAAGCACAGCAACAGAAAAAATAATCAAAGAAAAGAAAAGAATGAGATAGGAGGTTAAAAAATGGCACTGCTGTTACACAGTGGGATGAATCAGTTCTTCCATTTCAGTAATTTCCTTTGAGAGCCACCATCATTTGTCAAACACTGTGTGGTATGATTTAGGGTGTTATATGCAACTGAACAGACAATATGAGACATAGACATAAAAAGACTTTATCTAGAGGGCAGTTTTGGAAAAGTTTAAAGAAGCAGTGAGTTCACAGGAAAAAAAAATGTTTTGAGAACGGTCCCTTGTGCATAGAAAGATGAATTAAATGGAAAAGTTTAAGACAAAAAAATTTAAATCAAAGTTTTGGGAAAGGGAATCTCAGTTCTAATATGAAGTGTCACTCTTGAGTGTTTAGTCAGTCATGTGGTATCACACCTCATTTGCCTCAATCAAAGTAAGACTAAAAATATTTGAGGCACTGTGAAGGATCTTAAAATGGCCCCCCTTTTAAAAATAATGAATCTCCTGGTATTAGTCCCAAAATCATATTCAGATATTCAAGTGTATTTTAAGTTTAAGTTCTTCCTGTCCTTTTACCTTTAATTCTGTTGCAGCAGAAAGAAGTAAGACATTGAAAGCAACAACAAAATAAATACTGTAAAATTTTGTCTCCATGGCACGTTCTCACTGTTACGTTCTGAAAAATTTAGTTTTTAGCTTTAACCCAGCTTAACTTCGCAGGATAATGAGTTCATCCTGCAGAGGTTGATGAATAAATAAATCAGATTTTATAAATCTGCAAACTTTCTGCTTTTATCATTGATTTTGGTTTTTAATCACAGGTTCAGCCTGTTGACTAGCATTTGGATATTCGAATAAACCAACATGATTGTGAACTAAAAACCCTGCTGGTTAGTGTTTTCTATCCGTTATATAACTGGATTTTATCACCATACACCCTCCTGTTGAACTTTCATATTTGACCCTGTATATAAGCTGTGGGATTATGACACCACATACAAAATTAAATTCCAATGTGTCCTGCCATTTCTTAAATATATTTATAAGACAACTGCCAACTTCCTTCTGCCTGCTGTTTTCCTTCTGTTACCATTTTCCTTGTTTTCTGCTTTTATGCTTTGCGTCTAGCATAAGCACGGCAACTAAGTAGGTTTGCAGCTTCAAAATCCTAAAATAAAGAAAAGAACAACAAAAACGTATCATTAATGCAAATGTGGATTTACACACTTCCCAGTTCTGCCGTGATTAAACTAAGAACTATTCTTCAAGGTGCAGCAAATGAGGCAATTTTGAGATGAGGGATGATTACCATGGAATATTAATGCTGTCTTGTACATTATTTTCCTCCAGCAGGCAGAAAATGCAGCAATTTCAAATCCTTTGTTGCTTGAACAGAAACCACAACATGCTTCCTCTCTAACCATGTGTTCTGTATAGTGGGATTATTCATATGAGGATTTTTGCACTGGTGCTGAATCTTAGTTAATGCAATGTTATCTAACTGTTCTTATGATAATATCGAGGCCCTTAGATTATGAAATAATACGTGGCCATCTGAACCATCTTTGCACATTCTTAAACTACCATCCATTTTATGGGAATTTTGATAGAAACAGTCTGGTTTACTGAGATTTATACACATTATTATGAACTTGTGGGATAATTATTTTTTTAATCAAGTAAATTTTACTAAATTTGTTAGACTTTTACTTTACTTTTAATTTTAACTCAATTAAATTTAACATCTTAGATATACACTGCATTCACTTATGCAGAAGTATTTCAACAAATAGCAGTAAACTAATCTATTTCAGTCAGCTAGCATTATTTTATTTTCTTGATGCATAACCAACACTTATGTTTGAACTTAGTAACTGTTTTTTTAGCATAAAACGAGAAACTGATCTCAGAACAGAAATGTTTTCTATGTGCACAAACCTTTTGATGAAAAAACTGCAAGACACCATCATATTTGCATCAGCATCAAACATTACAACACTTTAACTTTTGTATCAAATATTAGCTTAATTGAGATATGTAAAGGAAAGCTTGGTGTTTACACCTTTAAGCTTTCTCTCCCCTAATCTTTACTGTAAAGAAATCACTCAGAGCAAATATTTTAAATAACACTTTATAATAGGTATTAAATTACTATGACAGGTGACAACAGTTTTTTGCAGAAATAGTAATCTTACTTAGACCAGAGAAATGGCTCGTTTTACAGATGGCAGCACTTACCACCAGGCTCACTTGTTCGACAAGTCAGCCCCGAATACTAGTTAAAGAAGCATTTTATACACACAGCCTGCCACATCATCACATCGTTACTTCATACACGTTCGTAAATGAGCATACATCCCTGGCTCCAGTCATATCAAAATATTACACAGTGTTTTTAGATCAAGGGTCAAGAGATATTTTGCAATCAAGAATTATCCACTCTGTTTGTGCTCTCATTACATTCCCAAATCTTGTCCTAATAAGAGAAACTACTTGGAAAAACATGAGTCTTTGTCATAAAACTGGAAAGATGGACCCAGTATTCTGACGAGTTGGACAGTGGGAAGTTTTAAAACGTTTAATGACAGAAATTAAAACAAAACTGAACAAAAAATAAACACGGGCTGTTGTGGATAAAGCTTGGCATGCACGCAGCTACAGCTTATAATATACAATGAAACCGAAGGGTTTCGTCGTACCACCAAGTAGCCAGGATTACGGCACTACAACTGACCTCCCCCACATTCAGAGCAAAAACCCTTAGGGCTATGCGGAGAAGTGCCAGAAACCGAGCTCCCCCCCTGCACACCGAGCCCAAACCCTGGGGGCCGAGTGGCGAAGAGCCGGGACATTACAAGAAGACAGGAGACAAACAACATGTTATTTAACTGACTAAGACAGAAACTGTGCAAAAATCAGCATAATTATAATGACTTATTAAGGTTGTTGGGAACAGTGATGATTATAAAGTCTTACAGCTGCTGGGAGGAAGGATCTGTGATAAAGCTTTTTGGTGCATTTAAGGTGCATCACCCTGTCCCTAAAGGAGCTTTCCAGTTCGGCAACAGCTTGATGTATTGTGTGGGATACATTATCCAACAGAAATGTTAATTTAGTTAGGATCCTTTTGTTTCCCACCTCCTGTACTGAGTCCAGAGGGCATCCACTCACAGAGCTGGCTTTCCTGATCAACTTATCCAGCCACTTTCTCTCAGCTACAGATAAGCCACTGCTCCAATAGGCAGCTCCATAGAAGATGGCTGATGCCACAACAGAGTCATAGAAGGTTTTTAGGAGCGACCCCCACACCCCAAAGGGCGTCAGTCTCATCAGCAAAATGTGCCTTCTTTTAGAGTGCCTCAGTTTTGTGAGTCCAGTCCAGTTTGTTTTCCAGGTGAACAAAGACCAGGTACTTATAAGAGTCCACTACCTCAATGTCAATTTCCTGGATGTTCACCGGTGTCGGTAGGGTGGATCTGCTTCAGCAAAAGTAGACCAGAATCTCCTTTGTTTTCCCTGCATCAATCAGAAGGTGGTTTTCTGTCACCAAACCAGAAAGTTCTGGGTCCACTGTCTGTACTCTGAGTCATCCCCACCTGTGATGATGCCAACTATGGCAGAATCATCAGAGAATCGTGGGCACTGCACACAAAGAAAAAAGAATGAAAAACAGAGCTTTCCAGAAAAACCTGAGCTCCATTATGTTAGAAAGAGTATGATACAAAGTCACACCAAACATGAAAATAATAAAAAAATATAGATGGAACTAAACTCAGGAAAATAAAGGGTGCTGCTAAAACAGACGGCCTGCTCTTTGCTGAACGGAAGAAATATGTTTGTTCCCAAAATTCTTCCTGCATCTCGATCACTTCTTAAACTAATTGATCAATTCAGAGTCTTGTATGGTCTCCTCCACAGTCTCTTTGGATCTCCATGTTGTCCAATGACGCTGAAACCACATGGTGATCCCCATGGTGTGCTCACATCACAGTCCAGCAATCCGTTCCTCCAGGATACCCCCAAAAATATAGTAAAACATTTTAGATGTCAATATACAGAATTAGCACATATTAATTATCCATGCTGACTGCTCCTCTACAGAAGCTCGACTAGGTAGGTTAAAAGGGTTGGATTCATCACTGCAGAGAAGTCTTAGCTGACCATTAACACAAGAGCTAACTATTCTAAAAGGTGCTAGGCAAAAGAGATACCACACTTACCTAATCAGACATATTTTTGATTATCTGATTTAATCTAGTAGGGTGAATATGGTACTTTATTCACAACTAATTCCATGATCTCTTTGTCCCCTGGTCCAAGGGGATCTGCTATGAGATTCCAAAGAACAAAGGGAAACTGTTGGATTTTGCAACATTGCAATGTAGTCATTTGCTCTAAAACTGGAAATTAGAGGTGTAGTGCACATAGTGGCTAAAAGCTATGGAGTCTTGCTTTAAGTTTTAAAAACAGCTGTGCACTGTTCAGTATTTTTAGTTTTTGAAGTGAGAATCACATCAAGGTTTGCAGTGCAGTTCTCCCTTACTGAGAAATAATCAAAAAAGTGAGGAAAGTGTCACACTGCAGCTCCATACGCATTCCACTTAATTTAATCAATGTTTCAGCCCTCAGGCCATCTTCATCTTGATTCAGAGCTTGATCAGTGTGATTAAACACAACCAGCAGAGGGAGGCCTGAGGGCTACATCAGAATAAAAGTGATGTTTAATACACTTTAGTGCATGAAACTTTGCAGGCCTCTTCAAAAGGCAATACTTCCCTGGCAAGTTTGAAAGACGGTAGACATGAGAGGATTTTTAGGGTTAATCTCTGTGGTAAAAGAAAAAAAACAAAGCTTGCTTTTGAAAATAAATCAAGAGAAGTAGTTAAGAAAACTGTTACATATAAAAAATTATTTCATAAATACACAAGTTGGGAGATGTACAGTAAAACATAAATTTAAAGAGCTTTTTTTAAGCAAAAAATTCGCAAGAGAAGGGAAGCAACTCAGAACAAAATGTCTAATTACTAGAGCAAAGAATAACACTCTAGCTTTGGTTGGTAAAATACTTCTCAGAAACGTGTTTTAAAAATGTTATACTCATTACAATTGCATGTTTCAGGAATAAATCTAGCTTGTAAAAATGACTATATTGATGTTCACAGTTCCTGATTGCAACTGTAATTATTGGATTATTGGAAAGCCAATAGGTTCAGCACAGGAGAAATTATCTGAAAGGTCATGTTCACAGTTTAATAGCACATTGACACAGACATGTGAGGTGCCTTCTGAAAGGATTCACAGCTGTACTCACTTTTTCCATGTTTTATTACGGTTGCAGACTTCCGTTTTTGTCATTTCGGTTTTAAACATAGGCAACATTATTATTAAATGAAAGATAGAGGATACATGGTTTTGAATATGTCATAATATATATGTTATATAATACTATTTGGAAACTGTGGTAGCATTGTGGATCAGAAGTGTTTGCCTTTCTTACTAGCATAATATCTCAAGTTCAATTAGGTTATTGTTAAGAATATCGTCCCTCGGAGTCATGCTCAAATCATGCCATGGATTGGATTTAAATATGGACCATTGCTGGGACAGAAATTAGCTTTGATCTTAACCATTCCTTGGGAACTGTAGCGCTTGCTGTACTGTTTGAGAGTCGTCTTTTTGAGACAGACAGTCTCGATGCTGTCAAACTCTTGTAGGTGTTCTTCCAGAATTGCTTGTATATTAAGCTCTATTCATCTTTCTATATTACTTAGAGTAGCTTCATTGTCGAGCTCTGCCAGGTTAACATATTCTTTTTCTATCTCCTTAGTAAAACCCTATGTCATTGAATATTGATTAATTCTAATTTAGGTTCCCTGATGGGATATTAGTCTTCATAATATTAGTGCTAAAGCAGTGAGACACAGATTGATTTAAAAAATATGCTGGGAAGTTAAAATTGTAATTTCAAGAGTCATATTTAGATTGTAAACAGACATCAAACAGCAGACCCTGAGGACAAACTGACATACTTAACAAGTCACATCCATTTTATGAACATTACAACCACTTCCTTTAGGAATGTGCAATGAATACTAAATTAAATGCAGCGTTTCCAACAAAGTTAGTACAAGTATGTTGTGCTGCATTCTGGTAAATAAATGATTTTCTTACAATCTAATCCATGTCATTTGTTCTTCATTAGGAATGAAAAAATGTAATTTAATAACCAATTAATTTTTAAGGAAGTTACAGAGACCCAACCCATTTGATTAGCTGAAAAAAGCAACCTACTTAGAGCAGTTACTACTGTATGTAAAATTGTAAAAATTGTATTACATGTCTGTAATATCACTCTGTCTAAAATCCCTTAAGTCATCATCATCATCATCATCATCATCATCATCATCATCATCATCATCATCATCATCATCTTTATTTGTTTAGCGCTTTAAAACAGCTACATCTGGAAGAAAATGTGCTGAACATAGCTAAAAATAATAATAATAATAAAACACAATAAATTGATAAAATACAGCATGGAATATAAATAAGGCAATAATAGAAATGTGTTTAAGCTAAATAAACAAGGTCACAACAAATAGGTCCTGCCAGTGTTAAAAAAAACAGGGAGTAAAATTAGGTTTTGAGCAGTGTTTTAAACTTTGGCAGTGAAGGAGCCTCCCTAATGTGCAGCAGGAGGCTATTCCATAAAAGAGGAGCAGCTATAGAGAAGGCTCTCACCCCTCTGAGCTTCCTCTTAAATCTCTAAAAAAAATTGAATAGTTTTACCTTTACTTAGTTAAAATGTCTTATAAAATCATTTTTAAGGTGCCTTTTGCTTTGTGATTATCAATCGTTGATAGATTAATTAATTAACAAAATATTTGTTAGTCACAGCCCTTATTTAGATAACCACAGCAATTATCCCTTTCAAATTTACAAATTTATTTGTATAGCACAATTCAGTACAAAGACAATGCAAAGTGCTTTACATGATTAAAATATAGGAAAATAAAACAGAATTGAATCAAGTAGGAAAAAAATAAAATAAAAATAATAAGAAAATGCTGAAACCAAAAAGAACATAACATTTTTTTTTCAGAGAAGTATTAAAACAAATTCTAAATTAAACATTAAGGATTTCATTTATTTATTAATTTTAGGGATGTTTTCAAATGGAGAAGGCTGACTGTGCACAGATGCTCTGCTCCATTGGGTTCTTTTTTACAGACGGTCGTATTGCTTTGCTTAAAGGACCACTCATTACATTTGCATTTCGACGATTTCCTCTTTAAGTCTAACATCTGTCTGCAGTTGAATTTAAATTGATGGTCCCCATTGAGGCTGAATGGATATTAATATTTTTTCTAAAGTGCTAGATAATGAAAAAAAGAAAAAAGTAGAACTCTATATGAAACCGATTTTGTTGAAATGTAAGTAGAAAAAATTATAGTGCCAAGAAAGACATATAATATAAAAAAAAAAAATTTAATGGTTTATTTAAATCAAAACTTATATACCACCTTGCATCTTACAGTATTTCTCTTATCCTTGGGCTGTCTGTAGTTTTAGCATTGACCTTGTAGCTCTTAGAAGAAGATGTGAAGTAAAAAGCGTCGTTTCTGCCTGCAGTGGAACAAGTCTCACCTTTCCTTCTAACTGGATGCGGCTGGATGCTTTTTGGCAATAGCTGAGCAAGAAGGCCTTGTTCCTTTTAATTGATGTTTGGAAAAATATTTTAAACAATTTACTAGTGACAATGACAAAGATAAATTTACCTGCAGGGTGGCAATTTATCTTAGCCATACAGTGCAACCTGGATGTATAGATTCTTAAGATCAAGTTGTTTGACCTAAAGTGATTGAGCTAAGTGAAAAATAATTATGGTAAAGAATAGTTGTTTTATTCAATGGGTTTATTGAATGCATTTGGGTTTTGCAGGCAATAGTTTTTAACAGTAAGAGAAAAAAATAACTTTACCTACAGTGAAGCTAGAAGCTAAGTTATTTTAATCAATCACTAATTCTCTTTTTCTTTTTTGTATTTTCATAAAAGTCACAGATCTGTTTTGTTTTTCATTTTCTGAACAGTTTTGATTATCTTACCTGGTTAAACACTCATTGGATGAATCTGGGTTAATCTCATTTACTGTCTAAAATGATGGTTTTCACTTTAGTCTCTTGAGTCCACTTTGTTGCTCTCAAAAAATGATGTAGCTGTGCTGTTAGACATTTGCTGACAGTAAGCCAGATTTTTTCAGTTCCTGTTTTGGATGCTGCAGATCTGCGTTACGTGGTAAACAGATACTCTCCGTTTGAGCTTCAAGCCCAAGCCACACTTGTTGCATTCAAATTTTATTCTCTGATGTGATTGTTTTCCATGACACACTCATTACAGTGGATATAGAAAGGCTATATCCACTCAAGGTGAGCAGATCATGATCTGTGCAGATTTTTTTCTTCATTTCTGTCTCTGTACTCCATCAACTGAAACAATGTCCCACATTTGACTGGTCAGACTGATTGGTGAAATAAAAAAGGCAGCCAGTGACCATGACCAGAAAGTGCAAAGTTGACTTAAACCAGAACAAATATCAGCATCAGTAAATCAGAGTATTAATTATTATTATTAATATATAAACAAAATAAAGCATTTTGGGGGGTTGTCATAAGTTGTGCTTTCCTCTATTGGTCCCCATAGTTTTTTTAGAGACTCAAAGAGGATTACTATTTTACTTTATCTGTTTTTGCCCTTCTAAACTCCTATAATGAGTCACTTCGGTCAGTCAGTTTTGCAGCTGAGACTGCAGTTTAGCTTGCCACCATCAGTGTGTGAATGCATGCGTGAATGTGTGAATAACACTATAGAGTATAGTGTATAAAGCTATTTGGAGTCATTTGATTTAAAAATGCACCATATAGGTGCACTTTACTCAAAGGTTAGATTATTTTGATACTACAAATTTAAAAACCTTTAGCCGATCCAAAACACTGCAGCCATTCTTCTGATATGCAAGAAAATTGATACTTCTCATATTATTGCTTTCCTGCATTAGCTTCCTGATAAATCTAGGATACATTTTAAAATTCCCCTCTCACATGTTAGACCCTAAATAACAATACTTTATCTTATATCTAAGATCTTATATATTTAACAAAGCACTTTGCTCCTGCAGGTTTAGGGCTCGTATAATTACTCATTTTAGAGTGGGAGGCAGATATTTTAGTTAACAGGCTTTGCTCCAGTGGAACCAGCTACCAGTTTAACAGGGTGTCTGACTTAGGTTAGGCTTAAAACCGTTTGATAAAGCTTAGAGTTGAAGTGGCTCATGTTTTCCTGAGGTATCCCTATGGAGTAGTTATGCTGCTAGATAATTAAGCTGCTGGACATTTTGGGACCACCTTTTCTTATTCTACTTCATTCTAACTTATTTGTTAGTTGAGCCCCTGTGCTGTCCTCATCCCCTAACTTTACACTCTCTTTGCTTTTTCCTATCACTGTAGCTTTGTTTGGCATGATGTTGTGTCAACATCCTGGTGAGGGCAGCAGTTGGGCTGCTGCCATTAACAACTTCCATTATAATTGATAGATTTGGACCTGGTTTCTAGTGCTTAGTCCTGTTTCTATCCTACACATAGAGCTTGTACTCGTCAATAAACCTTACCCAGGGCTAATCTGCACATCTTTCGTTCCTAGACAGAGCTTGATCATTCACCTCATTAATATCCACCTCATTTCTGGGAAATGAGGTGGATATTAAGAGGTTAAAAGGAATTGTTGGTGACCAGCCACCACCAGGTATGGTGCAGATGAAGGATTTCGTATGATGAAAACTTTGGATTGCCAATGGTGCATAGCCAAACTGGAAGGACTATGAACAGCAGCTGTATCCTTTTGGGGAAAATCCACCTGCTGTAGTTGTGTCTCTAGATGGTTCTCTGCTCTGTGACTTGTCAAAGGAGGAAGCATAAAGTTTGGCAGCAGTAGCTAAACAAATCGTCTGGCAAGATGAAAGTTCTATGAAAAAAAAATCTAAAAGAGAGAAAAGATACATTTAAAAGTCACAGTTATAGCAAATAGTAATAGTCACTATGTCCCCCAGCACCCCAAGCCTATAGCAGCATAACTAAGCAAATTATTCATGAGCTATCTCTGTAGTTGTGCTGCTGCTAAATTATCAAAAGCCATTTAACTTTAATTAGGTTGACATCTTCAGATACATTTACACCTATATGTTTTCAATACATTTTGAGGCATTCATGCGTGTGTAATACTAACTGCACAGAATGAGCTACTGCCCACTTCCGATAAAACATTTTGCCTGAAATATTTTTTGTTCCATTTTAACTAAATCACAGCATCATAATTTTAAGTCTTACAACTTAATCCAGAATAAGCAGTTTCTCATCAATTAACTTACTCTTAATATAAACGTTTCCAGCTTGAGTGGAACAGTGGAGTCATTTATCTATTTCAATAGCTTCAAAATGTTGATTTTTTTCCCCCAGATAATAATTTCTTGTTGCTACAGCAGGGCGTAATTAAAAAATATGTATGCAAAGATAAAGGACAAAGACTGTCTGCAAATTCATGGGTGAATACGGAGAAGGAACAGATGTTACACAAAAACATTATCTAATCGTCTTCTTTGTTAGATTTGCTGTCACTTACTTCTTGTTTTCCAAAATGTTACATTAGCATTGGACACTCTTCAGAAATGCCACATCTGTTTCAAAGGCTGCCATGATTCTTTTGTCTATTCTTCAGCCCTCTCTGTTGTTAAGGTTTATTGTCATTTTGGGCTCTGTAACAGATGAGCTGCAAAGCTCTTAGTACAAATCACAGGTGGTGTGAATTTCTGAAGCACTTACTTTATTGCTGCTTTATCACAAACACAAAGATGATTATACAGAGTGCCTCTCTGAAGACTGCTTGTCACAATGATCTGAGCATTCTTTGAACAGATAAGTGACTGCTTGTAACTGTTCAGTTTATCCACAAATTTCTACCACTACCACATCATTCATAAATACAAACTAAAAAAGCCAAAGCAATAGCGTTATGTATACTTTTTAACTCCTACCTACTCCTACATATTTAAACCCCCTCTTAGCAAATTAACCTAACTACAGTAGGAATAGCAAGTAAAACAAAAGACACTCACCACTTCCAGAAAAAGCTCCTCACTCCTACGCATAAAAAAAACCATTCTAATTTTTACGGATTTGCCATGAATGTCAATTGTGAAGCTACAACATGCATTAAAGGCCTGAGGGCTAGGTCACAAAAATATTTCAAGGAAATCATGTTAATATGAATGAGAAAAGCCGGCAGCCGGTATTCCATTTTTCCAAAAAATAAAAAAAACAAAACTTGAATGATCAGAAATAAAAGTTAAATGTTTTTGCAATATGTGTTTTGTTGCAGAGGTTTATAGCTGTAGAAAAGATTGATTTTTTGTAGCGCTCTCTCTTGCACTTGACTCTGAGAACTGAAAACAGTGTCGTTTAACAGTGTAAAAGGAATAGTCATAATAGTCTATACTTTTTGTTAATCTGATAAAGAAATCTTTGTAAAATCATCTCAAGAAGTTCAAGAGAATTTTATAGAACAGAGCCAGCCTTCTTTTTCACCTCATTAAGCTTTTTAAGTCATTTGCTCTGATGCTGTTACCCCAGCAGATGATGGCAGAAGAGATCCCACTCTCCACAACAGACAAATCGAAGACAAGCATATTTCTTCTGCAAACACTCAAGGATCAAAGCTTCTTAACAAGCACAGTCTGGTCTGTCTCTTCTTGTAGACAGCTGCAAAGTGTCTCCAGCCACGTCTGTTGTCCAGGTGAACAGTGGGATAAATATACTCCTCCACCATCTTGACTTCTTGAGCAATGTTTATTACTGAGTCGTATCCTTTTACCTTCATTGTTTCTATGATATAATGATAGCTTAGAGATCTACCATCAGGATGCCATGTTTTTTTAAGGAAATGGTAAATTCTGACAGAGTTACCACTGGGCCTCAAAATGTGTCAAAGAAAAGAAAGTCAAGGTCCTGGTTTGCAAGGTTGGATAAGCTTATTAGCAGGGTCAGTTGTGCCCTAGGATGCCACAGGGAAAAGCTGCAGGTGGAGGTAAACAGAAGGACTGTGAAAAAAATAACATCATTGTTGAACAATGTCTCCCATCCCATGCACTATGCTGTTACAGAGCTGGACAGTTCATTCAGTGACAGGCTATTGCATAATTGATGTACAAAGGAGCGCTTTTACAGATCCTTCCTTCCCACTGCTGTTACTCTATAACCTTCACTGCTCCCTGCAAGCCCATACATGTTCACATATGTGCTACTGGTTGTTATACATCTGTTAACCTGTAAAATAAGAATTCATTTGTACTATTTAAATTAATATGTGTCTTAAAAGTATTACTGAACACTCCCCATGTTAAATACTGTTTGCACAGTATTTTTACAAAAAAAAACTGTATTTTTACTGTTTTTTTGCACTTTTTTTTTACATCTGTTTTGTAACTTCTATTTTCCTATTTTTCTTTTTTCTTTTTCTTTACCTGAACATGCCTTTTCTTACTTTCTTCTTTTCTTACTCATAAATTGACTTTTTCCCCATTGTTAGATATGTTACTCATTCTTCTACTGTAAAGTTTAACTTTAAAAATAATTGGGTCCCATGCAAGAAGCTCTTGTACAAACAATTTTGTTCTTAAATTGTTCATACAAATAAATCTTTTTTTTCTCCTATTTCCAATCTTCTCTCAGGTACGAACAATTTATTAGTGCTTCAGATTTAATGTAGGAGTCTTGTAAGCTGTTATTCAAACCTAGATTTGTTTTACTAAATACTAAGTCTGTTAGTTAGAAGCAGTTTTCCATTTTTTTAGGCTGCATCATTATATATTATGCAGCTCTGGAATTATAAATTGCATTTTTGTTCGCTTATGACAGAACTATTGGTCCTGACAACTGCAGCTGGGATGTGGGTATTCAGCGGACAGTGGTTTATTTTGTCGTCATTTCATCAAAAGAAAGAACAGTGAGTGTGCTCTATGTGGGATCAAGCTACTATTGAAATACTATATCTGGAACAGAAAATGGATAGAAAGTTTAATAACAAAGTTCAGCAACATGTTTCTGCTTGAAACTCTTCTAAAGTTAAGACATGAATTCAGTTTACTTGATGGGGCTCCCTGGCTTTGTTATTATTATCAAAATGTAAAAGGTTTGGGTCTGTCTGAATTCTTTAAATTGGAGTCAAAAATTACACGGTTTTATGTTGATTGAGAGAGATGGAGGGCAATAAAGGGGTGATGGATGTGGTCTGGAGATGTACCGTAAACGTGTGTGTGTTAAAGGGAGATTTTGCTAAATGTTGTGTCCTGTAGGCTGATGGCAAACTCATATCAAGCATTTACATCATATATTTTTCCTCTTGCCTCCATCAGCATTTTTATTGACTGTCTGGCTTTTGCTAGACATGATTTTGACACCAATTGATAACATCATCATTTTCTTTTTACTTGAGTAAAAGTTCAACCACATCATTTACAGCTTGTGTGATTTATTCCTCACCACTAAGCCTTTACTGGTCATTTAATTCTGATGTTCACCTCTCAGTCAGCAAAACCTCAATCTCCAAACTGATAAAGTCTCTTCTTTGACTTCAATGCTGTTTCTATAATTGAACACTGTCTGACAATCGGGATAGTAGGGATGGTAATTATGCAGATTTGCAATTCTCATGAATGGGCGACTAACGCAGCGGTGGACTGCTTTACGTTTCCAAAATGTAATTTCTCATTAATACTGATGTAGAGAAAAGTTTATGAATATCATGTGGCACATTCATAGTAGCACACGGTAGAAGAAAAACTGAGAAATTTAAGAAAAGAATAAGAAAATTTTTGGGATAATGCCCATTGTTTTTTTTTTTTTATTAAGTCCCCTGTGGAAGTTTTTTTTCTTCTATTACCTTGTTTTTGCCATTGTTAAATCCATTATCCACACAGTGGGACAATAAAATAATTTCTTATCATTAAGGAAGGCCAAGTTCAAAATGTGATGTTTAAAGCCTCTCTTTCAGTTTCAATCTATATCAGCCTTTTATAACACTATGTTCCAGCAAAAGTCAGATTTGAGAAAAGTAAGGTCACTGTCAACCGATTTCTTCCGATTATCTCTTCACTGTTCGCATGGACCGTGCAGCACACAGAGGTTCCCTCATTTACAGGTGAATCTACTAAAGCACTTTCCCACTTAACTTATAAATACCATAAGGTCTTTAAGGTCACAAGACTATGTCAAGAAATCCTTTGAATTGTCAAATTTCAATTAGCAGCAATGCCTGTAAATATCAGTCCTTAACAGATATATATTTAAGTCTTTACTGAATCATGGGAGATTCAGACTTCCACCATTTCTTTTATCTGCATAACAAAAAATTATTTGAGATCCAGTCTAGACATTGGACATATAATAAAAGTGTAGGTGCCCTAGCTGCTCTGATAAAGATGCACTCCCTTAGATGATCAATGATCCAGATCCAGAATGTAACGACCTCACATAGTTTTCCTTCATCTGTTTCACCTAAACAGGTGAGTAATGTAGTAGTCGTCTGTACAGGGAAGCTGGAAATGCAAATACTGAGAACTAATTACTGTGCCTGCTTTTTACTTTCTGGACCTGGATTGTCCACCTCCCCTAAGCACGGCAGAAGAATATGAGCTTGATTTCATTCTATTTCACAAAAAACATATTTTACTTTCAGGCAATCATAGAACGTGTATAAGTAAAATTAAATTACATTTCAAGCTCATCAGGTGATTAAGTATGGCAGTTAATATTTAAATGCGACTATGAACACACAGTAACATAAAGTAACTCACTTTGTCCTGATATATGAATTATATGATACTGGGGAACATTGATTACACCAATACTTCAAACATTCATGCAATAGTACTTGATGTTCCAAAAATTATGCTTTAGTTCGGTTTTTTCTAAAGCCAAAAGAAAAAAAAAATATATAAAAGAAGATACAGATTATCAGAAATAACTGGTGTAATTGCTCTAAAGTTCTTTCATTTAAAACGTTTATATTTATGTTAGACTGCTCTTTTTTTAGCAACATATATACATAATTTAAACCGGTGCTGATTCAGATTATTGTGCAGACTGGAGCATGGACACATCTATCATAAGAGAGAGGGAGAACATTTTATTTATTTTATTTAGAGTACAACCACATCAACCACTTAAGACTGGGCAAGAACAGATGCTTTATCCTTCATGCTTGCTTTCCTGCTCCCTTCTCTGCTCCCCTGCTTCTGTGCTATTTACTTTACCTTGTTGCTATTTAATTAACCTTGGTCATGATATTGGTACTGCTGTGAGACAGCACCTAAACATTTATTCAAGCTCCAATGGATAAAAAGTATTTATAACAAAAAAAAAACTCTACTCAAACAAAAATTAGAGCCAGACTGTCACCAAAATTAAACTTACTTATTTTGATATATTTAAATATGTTCTTTTACAACATATTAACATTTTACAGTACACATAAATATGAGAATATTGTAGCTACTTTCCTATAATAATTTCTTCAGACTAGATGTCTTAAAATAAGTAGTTTTATAGTATTTTGTAGTGTATTAGGAGTCTCTAAGGGTGCAAAAAATAAATAAATTCAGTATTTCCAGGTGTAAATATCTTTATATTCTATTTGGGTCATATTTTTAAATGTACTTAGTTATCTCTAGTTCCTATTATGATTTTTTTTTCACAATAACATCAGAATATTTGCTGCAGACCTCCCCAATAGGGTCATGGACTTCAGACTTACTAATTTTGAGAATCTGCCATTTTCATTTCTCACAGTGAAACTTAAGGGTGCCAAAGGTACTTGTAGATAAGTCAAAATGTTCAGTTTATTATGCCATCTCTCAATTTCTGCCCTGTTAGACAACCATATTTTTCTATTAAACCCCCCAAAAATAGTGGAGCTGAACACTCTGTAATGTGAAGGGGGCAGGGTGTGAAGTTTCTTATTTGAATTTAAAGTGATGCATCAAATCTAGTTAACTGCAGATGAGCAGCTCCTCAAAAAAGTTAGAAGAGTGGTTTATTGAGTGAAAATTATGAGGAACTCAAGCCAAAGTATTTCAGTTCCACTTAATATACATCATAAATGAGTGATTGAAATATGGAATGGAAGGATTTAAAAGGAATATGTCCCCATTAATCCCAGTGTAACTCTGACTGTGGCACCTTCTCAGACTGTCAGACAGATTGATCTTTTCACTTTTACTATTTTCCTCTTTTAAAATTTTTTATTCCTTTGTTTGTAGGGATCTAAGATATTTAAATGTAAAGTGTACTAATATCCATAGAATTTATTTGTCTTATTGTCTATTATAATTCTTATCACTGTTACCTCCAACACCATGGCTTAGAACCTTAGAGGCATTTCCAAACTGCCAGTGCCACATGCAGTTCCCAGATATAAAAAGGGATGGACCACATGGTTTTGAGCCTGTTTTCCAGAGCACTTATCAACTTTTATTGAATGTGCATTTTATGTATAAGCAATATAGCAACCCATAATAAAAATCCCAGATGGCTTGTGATATCGTTTTTTTCTTTAAAATGCGATTTTGTTGCTTAGAAACTGAATTTAGATTGTCTTCCATTCTTAATTCTTTCAGGGTTTTTTCCCCTTTGGCTTGCCAAAAGTGAACTTCTTCCTTAGCATGAATTATTATCTGGCTCTGCTTTTCTCCCTTTAGGTGACCGAAACAAGGACAGGCCCTCTTGGATGCAGTAACTATGACAACCTCGACTCTGTCAGCTCTGTTTTGGTTCAGAGCCCTGAAAACAAGATTCATTTGCAAGGTTGGCCATCCATAATTGAACTCCCCCCAATTTCTGATGGAATTGTCACAGTGTCTGTTCTCTGGCAAGTTTATAACTACAGTGTGAGGGTGTCAGAACAAATTTAGCTTCAATCACTCTTTTTTTCCCTGGTGCATGCTTGGAAAATTTGGAAGTAAATTTTGAGGAACAATAATCCAGAACAAAACTAGAACATTTGGAGTGAAAAAAAGAAATTGAGTCAGTCTATTTTTACACATCTTAGTCACACATTACAAGTCTCAACTGAAATATTTCAAAGATGTTGGAAAGAATAGTAATCTATACTTACACTGCAATGCTAAAATACTTTGGTGCAGCTCTTATTTAATTCATTCAAATGTTTCTCTTGTTTATGTCTTTGCCTCAGGCCTCCAGGCCATACTGCCAGAGTATCTGAGAGCCAGGTTTGTGCAGGCCGCTCTAAGTTATATTGGCTGTAATGAAGAGGGACTGTTTGTGTGCCGGGACAACGACTGCTGGTGCCAGTGTGCTGTTGACTATCCAAAATGTAATTGTCCTGAGGAGGATCTAAGGGCAATGGAAAGCAGTTTACTTCAAATCAGAGATTCGTGGAACATGGCCAATCAAGACTTTGAAGCATCAGGTCAGTGTTATTCTCCAGTCACTTCCTGATTAGTGGTAGCCCTTTCTGTGAGGAAAAAATGCTGTAAAGTGATGTGGTGCCAACTGTAAGATTAGAGATGCACAGATCAGGACTTCGGGAGCCGATCGCCAAAATCATTATCGCCAGATCCCAATATTGCTGATCACAGCATCCAATCCATAAATTCTTAAATACTGTTGTCTCATACTGTCTATATTAGCACTATACTATTTATAGAAATTAAATAAAAAAGTATCATGAATTGACCACTGTTTTTGTGTAAGAAGCAGTGGAGACAAGCTTTTTTAGATCCAAATGCAAGACAGGGAAAATAATGTTTACAAGTCTTCTAATCAGCATGCTTTGGGCTATTTTTAGAACCCAGATCAATACCGTTAAGGACACTATCGGCCAATTGCAATCGGTTGCCGATCGTCCGTTTATCGCTATTTTAGATCACTCTACCCATACAGTAATACAAGACAGTGTAAACAAAGCCTGTCAAATGCAGAATAGATTTACCGCTGACAACATGAAACACTACCTGCAAGTAACTTAAGGAGGCATTTTACTTGATCAGCGAATGTTAAGGCAAATCTGAAAAAACATATATATATATATATGTATATATATATATATATATTTTTTTTTTTTTTCAATTCAGTAAACTTATTTCAAACCAGCAATGGGCAAATCAATGTTAAAGCGCAGGTATTGCACAGACAGAGGAATAATAATAAGACAGTGATGCATGTTGATTGTAAATTAAATGGCTTGGGATGCCTTTTGCCGTTACAAAAGCCGGATGAGTGAATATAGTATGCAAATGAGATGGTAAAAAATTTTAAGCTTGTTTTAATCACATACGTTATCAGGCTATGTATGAATATTTTTTGCTCATGCCAGCACATTGCCTTGAAAACAGTATATAACCACATTTGTTAGTAATTTACAAAGCAAGCTTTTTCAAGTTAAGTACAAGAAATCAATGTAATCATGACAAAATTATTACAAACAACCAGCAGTTCCTATTTAGTACTTTTGCGTACTGTGTTCCCTCTAAATACTTAGGGAAAGCATTTCTTAATAGCACATTTCCCAATGTTTATATTTAGCCATTAAATGTCTTTTTCTACAAAATTCTAACTCCAGTGTTTGCTACTCCAATTTTAGTTTCATTAGAGCAAAGCTTCAAAAATTCAAAAGTTAAGGGTTTCTTGCAAAGGAACATTAGTAAGCTATACTAGATTTTTTTTTATGCTTTTGTGGTAATGGCTTCTTTCTTATTATTTTCACAGTGAATAATGACTTTTCTAAATCCTCTTCATCCACTTTTTCGCTTTTTTTCTGCAGGTCTTTTCATATTTTATACCTAAACCGTGGGACACAGAACTAATCTTTCTTTAATATAATGATATTACCACTTTACATGGTATTTATACATGTGTATAATGTTTAGAACAAGGAGTGTGTAAGAAAGACTGCCATTTTTGTAAAGGGCTGGACTCCTATGGTTTAGGTGAAGAAAAAGGTTTGTGGTTTTGCTGCCTTTGATTATGATGGTCTTGAGGCAAACGTTATAGTGTGGAGTCTCCTGCTCTGCGTCTGTCACAGTAAACACACACCAGTTCCAAACATTACAGGATTTTATTCCATTCTTGGAACAAAAAATATAAATTAATCGATTCAATGCATTTTGTGCCCAGGTATAATTTCCACATTTGAAATGAGGTTGGGTGATCGGACGAATCTATCGACCATTAACGATAGACTTAGCCCTTCCACTGTCATTTTTAAGAAAATTTTTTTAATTTTGGACATACAATTTGAGGCGAGGCCCATGAAAAAAAGGAAAAAAAAACAAACAAAAAAACCTTATGCTGGTTTTAATGGTACACAAAATTCCTTCCAGATGGAGCTTTTTTCATCAGTGATTTATCTACTTACACTTCGTACAGAAAGAAAGAACAGATCCAAACTAGAGACTAGCTGTTTTTTGTTGCTTATTTTTTTTATTTTTTTTTTATACAGTTGAACCAAAACCAGAGAGAGGGAGTTTTTTTGTGTGTGTTTACAGCCAACTGTTACTGTTACCGATTAGATTTTTCACACAAAAATAAAAAATTTCACAACAAAAAAAAAACAATAAAGGAAAATTCTCTCCTTCAGTAAAGCTATGTACTTTCAATTAAAAAAAAAAGAAATAAAAAATCTCCGCTCCAGTTTTCAGGCTTTTGGATTTTGCTCTTCAGATAAAAAAATTATAATGTCTCATAAGGTATTTAGAACAACTTGAAAAGAGGAAACTATTACTGCTGAACACAACATATACATTTTTGACAAGAAAACAAGCATGTTTACCTTATTGGGGTTGCAGCAGTATTTGCAGGTGGTCTTTGCCCACAAGGTTACCTGCGCGATTATATCATCCATCGCCATTTGTTGGACTGACGAATATCAGTTGGAAAATTGTTTCATATCACCCAACCCTAACCTCAAATAAAGACAGGTATATTGGACCCCAAAACAAAAAAGAAAATCTTCTAAACTTTTACTTAAACACACCAATCCAAATCCTGACCAGTAACACAACTGTTCTTGGAGATGGTTCAAGAAAGATATTGCGCTTAAACATTGTACTGAGACAAGGCGATGAGAACCCTCAAGACAGTGCTGTATGAACAAAATGTCATTTTGTTATGTCAATGAGAGCGAGACAAAATTGTTGCTTCTCGTAAATAACACGCCTTTAGAACATATTTAAAGGTGTGACTATTTAACTCAAGCATTAAGCTTACAAGTGTAAAAGTAATAGATAATTGCTATACAATTATTTCCCTATTTTTTTATGTCATACAGCTATTGAGAAAAATTATTTGACCCCCTTGTTTTTTTAGTATACTTTAACAACAACAACAAAAATAAGACAATACAGCTCTAATATTTTTTTATGCTTTAATGTAATTAAGAAGGAGATGACTACTGGAGTTAAACACTTTGACTTCTACTGCTGTTAAACATAAATAACAAGACTTCTGTCTAAACTTAGACCTGGGCCCTGTAGTCTTAGCTACAGATCTATAATATTGACCACATGCATTGAACACTTCCAGCACTCTTTGGCAGTCAACGTACCTGCAACACTATAAGAAAATTTCTATGTGAACGAATTAAAAAGAAAGATCTTTCTGTCAGTTCATCAATTTAACAATAATTTGCTAATAGCACTTTGGTGTGTTCAGTAGGTTGTTAACCATACTTAAAGGTGCTGTTCCTGAATCTGCACAGTTGGGATCATGAGCAAGGAGAACAGTTTAGCAAGGAGAACAGTTTAGTTTGAACTGTGCTCCCCACCCCTAACCTTCTTCAATTGAGAACTTCCCTCCCAAAATAATGGAAAGGAGGTCTAGGAGGACTACAGTCAGTTTCAGATTCAGGTTTAGGTGGCTCTACAAAGCTCTCCACCAAGAGTAGGCTGGTTTGCAATTTGCATGAGCTTTGTTCCTCTTTGTTCTCTTCCTCTGTTTTTACCCTTTAGGTTGTTTTTGATTGATTGATTGATTGATTGATTGATTGATTGATTGATTGATTGATTGATTGATTGATTGATTGATT